>NC_136804.1:34953669-35080956 GCF_951216825.1 Electrona antarctica | reverse complement strand
AGATTTTCCACCGATTGCCACGGTCATTGCAACCTGTGAATTGTTTTGACATATAACACAGTCTCTGTCGCATGAAGACTACAAAATGCTTACTTTTCAGCATATGAAAAGTAGCAGATCGAACATTTTGAGCTTGTGGATCTGCTAAAAAAGTCAGAATATGGAGATAAGAGGTGTCTGCCCGACAGCAGCAGTATACATTAGTATAATGTCCCCGTATATTGACCTACTGTATAGCATTAGCCTGGCTAATAAGCAAGACCGAATCAGCCGTTGAGAAAAAAAAAATTGCCTGCCGTCGGATTACGGTCTGGAGAGGCTCAATTGTACGCCCATTTCCTACACCAGAGAACTGGTGTGGCCAATCGGGACACGGTATGCAATATGGGCGGGCTTTGGTACAGTGACGTTCAATGCTTGAGACCTTTGACTGACAGTAGCTCTGACCAATTGCGTCAAAGAGAAAATGTTTGAACCCGCCCCCCGGGAAACAAGATCCATACACAGCATCTCCAGACTCAAATACCACACGACAGTGTGATTTGAGTCTGGCTTATTAGCCAGGCTAGTATAGCATGGCTGTTCTTTAACGTGTAATGATGGATAATGAGGCCGGCTGGACGCTGGACGGTGCTGCCACTGGTTTGATTGCCGCTGCTTGTCCATCTGCGCCCTTTTGGTTTCCTGCTCCACTTCCAGCATATCATTGATATAACCACATGAGGGCTATTTGTTATCGTTAACCAATTTAGGCCTGACGTCGATTTTTTTTAATTTTTTTAAATGTATTTCTTTCTGAAAAACCTCATGTTTCTATATCCGTGGTGCTCAATATATATAATGTCAAGGACCCCACAAATTATATGTAATATGCCTCAGGACCCCATCTGAAAATATGTTGTTTCAGGGACCCCCCGGAAGCAAAGATTTGAGTTAAAAAATATATATTCCAAATTTGTGCCACATTTTCACGATTTTTCAAAAATAGCAGACCTACAAGCTCGTAGCGCGCCACTCGGTGGCGCGCTATGAGCTTGTAGATCTGCTATTTTTCAATAGCTAAATTATAGCATAATGTTTAAAACACCAAAAGGGGTTCCCGCCCAGAATGTGTTAAGGCTCCGTGCAGCAGCGCCGCCCTCTCATTGGGAGAGTGTGCTGTCGTTCAGTGGCGAGCAAATGTCCTTCCATTAGGCTGGCAGTAGGTGGTAAATGGAGTTATTCAGTTAAAGTGGGCGCAGGGAAAAAAAGGCAAATTCATTTGCCCTTTAGTTATGGAAAGTGTGTGTGTGTGTGTGTGTGTGTGTGGGGGTGGGGGGGTGGGTGGGTGGGTGGGTGGGTGGAGGGCATTTAGCCCATCACATCCCGCCATTTTTCAATATATCCTCACTTGGCATCGATTGATTGCTATTCTCTGTATAACTGTAAGCCACGCTATTATTATTATTATTAAATCTACAGTTGATTTAGTCGACAAATATGCCTTTTGGTGGGCCTCGATGGCATTGTAATGGCAGATTTTACACTTGGTTTGCATGCTGAAAATAGCCGATGTACAAACTCACAACGTGTGTTGTGAGCTTGCAGCTCTGCTATTTTCGGAGCGCGACAACCCGAACACAACCAAACACAATATGATCTCTTCTCCACTATAGTCCCTCCCTGTAATTTCAATCTAGTTTGTATTTGTTGACAGAATTGCCAGTATGTTTTGTCTTAGTACCACCAGTATACTTGGCTTACTTAGTTAGCTTAGCTTAGTTTTCATCAGTGGAAAAAAGTTGACGAACATTTTTTCAACACTGCCTTTGAATCACGAGGCAGACATACACCACACAGGAGAACGACCTCCAGGAGCATGTCACGGTGGTGTCCGGGTAATTGCTAAAATGGTATTTTGTCCACATTGGAAGCCATGTGGATCTGCCTGACGTCAGGGGACCGCAGGCTCTGGCCAGCGAAGGAATGTCTGGCCTCGAGTCCTCGACTCATTCAGTTTCATTAGCCCATTTTGACCTGAGATCAGATTCTAAAAATGTCTTCTACATCCTGACAGCTTTCTGAAAAAGCTATGTTTCTATGTCAGTGGTTCTTCGATTTTTCAAAAATAGCCGACCTACAAGCTCGTAGCGCGCCACTCGGTGGCGCGCTATGAGCTTGTAGGTCTGCTATTTTTCAATAGCTAAAGCATAAAATAATGCTAACACCAAAAGGTTCCCGCCCAAAATGGGTTAGTAGGGAAGGTACCTGCTGTTCCTCCCCGTCACCTTCTCAAATGAAACGGTCAGCTGGACGCTGACATTTCCCTGGAACATGTGCTTGAGGAGAGGAGGACAATAACCCATTTTGGGCGGGAACCCCTTTTGGTGTTTTAAGGTGTGTTATACTTTAGCTATTGAAAAATAGCAGGTCTACAAGCTCATAGCGCGGCACCGAGTGCCGCGCTATGAGCTTGTAGGTCTGCTATTTTTGAAAAACCGTGAATGTGGTGCAAATCTTTGAATATATATTCTTTCAGAGCCAACATTTTTTACTCCAATCTTTGCTTCTGGGGGGGTCCCTGGAACAACATATTTTCAGATGGGGGTCGGTGGCCAATTACAGATAATTAATAATGAAAATGTTTGAGAACGAGTGACATAGACATAGTCAGGATTTAGAATTTAGAGTCGTCCTCAGGTCGAAATGGGATAAAGGCCTGCCCGTGTGATTAGACACATGGTTAGCTCGTCACAGTCCACTACAGTTAAGCCCCGGCTGCTAGCCGAGGCACAAAAGCTCCCCGCGGCTCCGACTTTTCCTAAGCCAGGTTTTTCTTACATGCTGCTTTGGTGACCACTATTGAAAACAGCCCCTCTTTTGCAAAAGGAAAAAGAAAAAAAAGCCAATGCTGCAAGACTTTCACGTTGGATTGCTTCTGGAGCCGGCTGACACGAACACACACAGCCCAGGCTCATTTGTTGCTCTAGCTATCGAAGTTCACAGCTGGCCAACTAGTTCGTTGCAGGCTAATTGCTTTGCTGAAGTTCAAAGTGTAGTGGTGATGACTGCACCAGTAAGAGAAGCACCTCCTTGTGTTAGTTAATCCATTTTGACCTGAGATCAGATTCTCAAAATGTCTTCTACGTCCTGACAGTTTTCTGAAAAAGCTATGTTTCTATGTCAGTCGTTCTTCGATTTTTCAAAAATAGCAGACCTACAAGCTCGTAGCGCGCCACTCGGTGGCGCGCTACGAGCTTGTAGATCTGCTATTTTTCAATAGCTAAAGCATAACATAATGCTAACACCAAAAGGGGCTCCCGCCCAAAACGGGTTAAGTTGAGCCTTCGGCTCTATTTGCGTTTGTTGCTAATGAAGTGCAATTTACCAAACCAACGGTTGTAAATGGTCTGCATTTCTACAGCACCTTTATCCAAAGCCCTTTTAGAATGTGCGTTTACTTCACACACCCATGGTAGAAGCTTAAAGTAATAGCGATCATGTAGTATTGCTCGTAACCAGAGGACATTAACCCATTCTGGGCGGGAACCCCTTTTGGTGTTTTAAACATTATGTTATAATTTAGCTATTGAAAAATAACAGATCTACAAGCTCATAGCGCACCACCGAGTGGCGCGCTACGAGCTTGTAGGTCTGCAATTTTTGAAAAATCGTGAAAATATTTATTTCAGAAAACTGGAGGATTTAGAAGATCTTTTTTAAATTTTAGGTCAGGCCTAAACGGATTAATTTAATACATACTGTACCTGACTGTACCTTGTGCTGTTTACATTTCTACTAATAAAGTAGTCACTAAACGATACTAGCCAGAATTGTCAAACTTTGGCCAAATTGTGGCCAAAGTGAAATATTACGTGAGGAATTCTGTGGAGCCGAGTGAAACAAAATGTAATGCCTCAATTCCTACAATGCCAAATTCTTGTCTGCCTCAATGCTCTTTGGTTACACTTCAGTTCCTTCTGACCATCATTTCGGAAGCGGGCCCGGTCCTGCTCTCTCCCCCCCCACCTTTCCTAGTTGACATTTGGGTGCTTTTGCAGGTTCAGTGCGACTCTTAATAGCTGGGTTATGTAACAGCCCCTATGACTCTTAATGGCTGGGTTATGTAACGGCCCCTATGACTCTTAATAGCTGGGTTATGTAACAGCCCCCTATGACTCTTAATAGATGGGTTATGTAACAGCCCCCTATGACTCTTAATAGCTGGGTTATGTAACAGCCCCTATGACTCTTAATAGCTGGGTTATGTAACAGCCCCTATGACTCTTAATAGCTGGGTTATGTAACAGCCCCTATGACTCTTAATAGCTGGGTTATGTAACAGCCCCTATGACTCTTAATAGCTGGGTTATGTAACAGCCCCCTATGACTCTTAATAGATGGGTTATGTAACAGCCCCCTATGACTCTTAATAGCTGGGTTATGTAACAGCCCCTATTACTCTTAATAGCTGGGTTATGTAACAGCCCATATGACTCTTAATAGATGGGTTATGTAACAGCCCCCTATGACTCTTAATAGCTGGGTTATGTAACAGCCCCTATGACTCTTAATAGCTGGGTTATGTAACAGCCCCTATGACTCTTAATAGCTGGGTTATGTAACAGCCCCCTATGACTCTTAATAGCTGGGTTATGTAACAGCCCCTATGACTCTTAATAGCTGGGTTATGTAACAGCCCCCTATGACTCTTAATAGCTGGGTTATGTAACAGCCCCTATGACTCTTAATAGCTGGGTTATGTAACAGCCCCTATGACTCTTAATAGCTGGGTTATGTAACGGCCCCTATGCACTCGCAGACGGCGGGAGTGTAAAACGGGCGAGTGACTCAGATAGCAGAGTGGATGGACAGACCTAGAATAAGGGGAAGTGGTGTAGATTGCATCGGATGAGACGAGTTAGGCCGCTGGACGACAGACTCATTCCCCTGCTAAACGACGGCGTCCACACTAGACATTCTGCCCTGGGTCGGCAGGTTGGCCAGAATGCATGCAGGCTAGTGGCTCCAAAGTCGCAAGTTCGACCAGAGGGTGTATTCCATGTGGGTACTGGTGACTGGTAGTTTGCTGCTAGGACATTTGCAGTGCCAACATTATTTTTTAGTCTCAATGTGGTTTTTTTTCACTGTTTAAATAAAGGTTTTAAAAAATATATATGTTCCTTTCAGTCAAGGCACCAAACACCAAAATAAGACTCTGGGGGCACTGACGGTATCTGACCCTATGTGCTCTGAACCAGGGGTTCCCAAAGTGGGGTCCGGGGACCCCCAGGGGTACTTGAGGGAGTTCCAGGGGGGACCCAGCTAAATGATAGTTTGGAACCAAATGGACCCTAATGGGTCTGTAACTCAGAGTGTACAAATGGAACCAAATGGACGGTCCATTTGGTTCCATTTGTACACTCTGAGAGTTAAATTAGCATTGATTTTACAATACAAATTGGGGGTCCCAGAGATAGAAATGCTATTAATTGGGGGTCCGTAGACTAATGCATGTCAAACTGGCGGTCCTTGAAATGAAATGGGTTGAAAATCACTGCTAGAGCCATGCAAATCTTCTCTTATTGGGGTCCCTGTCATATCTTTTCAAATGGGGGGTCAATTTGGGGGTCCTTGACATGAAAAAGTTTGGGAACCACTGCTCTGAACTATTATGCAATGCACAGAGGAGGAACCGTGTGCGTATCTATCTAGGAGCATTATGTGAAGACAAATGTACCACATGTTAATTCTGTCGCATGGTCTTTTCAAGTGGTACACTAGGTTTCACATTAACAGGAGAACCAGAACATGTGTTTGCCTCTGTTCTGTTCTGTGCTTGGCTTGTCATTATTGTGCGTAATTATCAGAGTGCAGATTATGCATTCATTAAAAAAAAGCAAAAAAAAAAAAGCAGTTCTTTTTTTCTTTTTTTTTTCGTATTACTTTGACTGAGACCAAAGGCAGAGAGAGCAGTTCACAAACTAATTCCCCTCAGATTTCCCAGGGGGCCGAGGGGCTAAGCAGCCGCGCGTCGTAATCATTTAACTTCTGACTATCTCTTCCACCACAAACCTGTCTCCTGTTATTCCCGCTGACAGATAGGACGGGAAGAAGAGAAAAAAATCTATTGATTTTTTTTCCCCTTCCCCCTCCTTCCCTGTTCATCACTTATAAAAGAAAATGTAATGAATAGAAAATTAGCCTGAATAGGCATATTTGGGTTATTGTCCATAATGTTGTGAGATCCGTTGCTACTTTGTCAGCAGGGTTGGCGCTTTCACCCGTCCTCATTTGTGACCGTGGGGGAATTGCAATTTGGCTTCCCGCTAATTGCAAATGATTTAGTGTGTGTGCAGAAACGCAGGATGGCAATATGGGAAGTCTTAACTAAGTCTGAACTACAGAGTCGACAGTAAATTAAACGGTCACTTTGCGAAGCCACGCTTTCTCCTTTTCATTTCCTCCTTTTTGGCATTTGGCTTTATGGAAGCAAAGCCAAGTTGTTGGCAAACAGACCTAATGATTGAAACTGTCGTGTGTGCCACGTCATGTACAGAGAAACAAAAGTTGCACCACTCAGTTCACACGGGTGTGATTGTTTTTCAGTGATACACACACACACACACACACACACACACACACACACACACACACACACACACACACACACACACGTGTGTGCACACGCTCACACACTTCAGCCCAGATGCTGGTGTACTCAGTCAGCGCTGCCAAGTCAGTGGTGTTTAATGGAGAATGACAGGGGAAGGAACCGACGTTAGCTGACACCACTGCTGGCAGTAATTGTCCGCGGAAGATGTGCACCACGCCACGACCGAGAGAAGGGCGACCGACCCCCCGCCGACGGGGAACGCCACGCCAGGGGTGGGGTGTGTGAGAGAGAGAGGGGCTGCCAAATCGATAGAGAGCTCAGGGGCATCCAATGATCTGTCTATTTAAGAACAGTAGAGTCTCCTGCATTAGACAATGCGACCCCACACACACACACACACACACACACACAACCAGCCCAGCAGGACTAATGGAATCTCAGACCTAATCCCAGATACAGTACATTAACTGAGCCTCATTTCTTGCTCTCTCTCTCTCTCTCTCTCTCTCTCTCTCTCTCTCTCTCTCTCTCTGTCTCTCTCTCTGTCTCTCTGCCAGGTGGAAGTGGAGGTGGAGAGCATGGACAAAGCGGGGAACTTCATTGGCTGGCTGCACATCGAGGGCCTCAACCTGTCCGTGGCGCTGGTGGAGGGCGCCCTGTCCAAGGTGCATTTCACTGCCGAGCGCAGCAGCTACTTCAAGACGCTGACGACCTTCGAGGAGGGCTGCCGAGAGAGGAAAGAAAAGGTTTGTGTCCGCCCGCTTTCCAACGCTCTCTCCCCGTTCCGTTTACAACGTCCAGAGATATGTTGTACGGCGACTGCCACGGGGCGGCAGAGTTGGTGTTGAAGTGTCCTTGAGCAAGACTCTGAACCCCCAGTTGCTGAGTCCTGATTGGTGCCTTGCATTGGTTTCCTCCGCCATCGGTGTGTGACTGTTATGAATGGAGGGAATGTAATGCACACTCTACGTGAAGCGATTTGGATGAAAGCGCTGTATGAATGCGCCATTTACCTTCATGCGATATGAATTTATCGATTGTAACCACTTAAAACCCCCCAGAATCCAGAGGAGAACAGAAAATTCAGAACAGAACATATTTAATGTTTAGTGAAAACAGAAAAGTATAGAGCCCTTTCTTTTTCTAAAGCGACTTTGGGAACTTAAAAAAGTGTTGTTAAAAGATTTTAATAATAATAATTATAATTCTTAAATACAGTAGCTCATTGTTTTTCTTTTTTAAAACGTTCTCATTCCAAGAGGCCTCCTCTTTGATGTTTGTATAATACAATGATATTATTGGGCATAATGTTTTGTTGTGATACCGAATCGATAAACGGCAACTGAAATTACACTACTCTGGTCCCATCGATCCAAGCTGGGACACGATCGATGGATTGATCTTTAGAATAAACATGCTCTGAAATGCTGAATGACCTTTAAGTTTACTGTTCAGAGGCGGTTAGCTCATAGGTGACATGTGTTTTCATTTATTTATTTTTGGACGAAGCAGCACTTAGCAAAAAAGCATATTAACCAGCATCTACACGCAAAGCATCTACACGGACATTGATTACCGTTCTACATTGTCGCTGTCCAGCAGAAACCTGCTACCCGACTGTTTGTCCAAAACTGTTAATGTTTCAGCTAATGGGAAATGGCACAAGTGTTCCGGTAGCCTGGAAACCAGCCTGATTTGCTACGTGTTGTCGTTGTCTATCCTATTTAACTCTTATTTCCATTATGCAGGCAAGTCAGGAAGTTTTACCTGCGGCAACTTGATTCTCTTTCAGAATCTGGCAACACTGGTCACATGGCAACACTGGTCACATGACAACACTGGTCACATGACAACACTGGTCACATGACAACACTGGTCACATGACAACACTGGTCACAAGCAGCAACAGCAACCAGTCAGCAGTGTTGATTTTGTCGACTAAAACTAAGACGAAAAATGTTCGTCGACTACCTTTTTTCACTGACGAAAACTAAATGGAAACTAAATGAACTAAGCTATGATGACTAAAACTAAGACTAAATATACTGACAATTTCGTCAACAAATAAAAACTAGACTAAAATGTTCTCAGTCGGTTGATTCTTCATATCCATGTGAGTGAAACGGCCGGGATGTCATTTTCCATACACAGTTCTTATATGGGGCAATCTAAAATCCCCCTATGGGGATTACAATGCAAATAAAAAGTACTTGAACCTGTGGATTTGCGCCCTTTACCGATATTGACGTCAGACTGTGGTGCTCTATTGGGTTGAGGATGAAGCTTGTGGAGCCTGGTGATGAATGGAGGCATGTCCTCCTCCATTTCACTCCCAGCTCCTCCACTAGTCAACCCCAACACATGAATGGAGGCATGTCCTCCTCCATTTCACTCCCAGCTCCTCCACTAGTCAACCCCAACACATGAATAGAGGCATGTCCTCCTCCATTTCACTCCCAGCTCCTCCACTAGTCAACCCCAACACATGAATGGAGGCATGTCCTCCTCCATTTCACTCCCAGCTCCTCCACTAGTCAACCCCAACACATGAATGGAGGCATGTCCTCCTCCATTTCACTCCCAGCTCCTCCACTAGTCAACCCCAACACATGAATGGAGGCATGTCCTCCTCCATTTCACTCCCAGCTCCTCCACTAGTCAACCCCAACACATGAATGGAGGCATGTCCTCCTCCTCCATTTCACTCCCAGCTCCTCCACTAGTCAACCCCAACACATGAATGGAGGCATGTCCTCCTCCTCCATTTCACTCCCAGCTCCTCCACTAGTCAACCCCAACACATGAATGGAGGCATGTCCTCCTCCTCCATTTCACTCCCAGCTCCTCCACTAGTCAACCCCAACACATGAATGGAGGCATGTCCTCCTCCATTTCACTCCCAGCTCCTCCACTAGTCAACCCCAACACATGAATGGAGGCATGTCCTCCTCCTCCATTTCACTCCCAGCTCCTCCACTAGT
This sequence comes from Electrona antarctica, assembly GCF_951216825.1. NCBI lineage: Eukaryota > Metazoa > Chordata > Actinopteri > Myctophiformes > Myctophidae > Electrona > Electrona antarctica. The sequence continues at coordinate 35,071,380 of NC_136804.1, read as the reverse complement.
CAACCCCAACACATGAATGGAGGCATGTCCTCCTCCATTTCACTCCCAGCTCCTCCACTAGTCAACCCCAACACATGAATGGAGGCATGTCCTCCTCCATTTCACTCCCAGCTCCTCCACTAGTCAACCCCAACAACACATGAATGGAGGCATGTCCTCCTCCATTTCACTCCCAGCTCCTCCACTAGTCAACCCCAACACATGAATGAAGTGATCACTTCTCTCTTCCTCCGTCATTTATCTTTTTTCTTATCTCGTTCTCTCTTTTATCATTCCTTTCTCTTGTTCTCTCTACTCTCCTTTTTGATATATTTTTATCTGGCCTCTCTCTCACACGCACGCACGCGCGCGCATGCACACACACACACACACACACACACACACACACACGCACACACACACACGCACACACAGCTATCTGAGCAGTGTTGGATATGACATCAGTGTGCTCATCTTATCAGGGTGATCTATTGCCAGACCCAATAAGGGACCCTGTTCTTTCCAATGAATCCATCATGACCAACACACACACACACACGCACACGCACGCACACACACACACACACACTCTCTATTCCTCGCAGAGATGAGAGTGCTACTACTGTATAGACTCTATCTTAACACATTTTGGGCGGGAACCCCTTTTGGTGTTTTAAACATTGTTATAATTTAGCTATTGAAAAATAGCAGATCTACAAGCTCATAGCGCGCCACCGAGTGGCGCGCTACGAGCTTGTAGGTCTGCTATTTTTGAAAAAACGTGAAAATATTTATTTCAGAAATTTAGAAGATTTTTTTTAAGTTTTGAGGTCACGCCTAAATGGGTTAAAGTAGCGTGTTCATGTGCAGGAGGAGTGCGTGTTGGACTGCACAAAACCCCTCTTATCTCCCTTGGACTGGCCCATGTACCTCTGCCATGTTCAATATGGCACACACGCCATGCACACACACACACGTTGGTATTGCTATACGTGTGAGGACAAAAGCATTTCTGGAAGTCATTGTAAATGGCAGATACGAACTCACAACGCATTGTGAGTGTGAGATCCTAAGTACATACCAACCCCCAAACATAACCTTTTCATGAAGATTGTGCATTTTCAATAAATGGGGTATGCTTCCGCCAGAACTGTTTTATTTTAATTTTTTGTCTGCTATTAAGCCTATAGACACATTATGGTTGGCAAAACATTGAGGAACCAACTCATTTGGAACTGTTTCCAGATTAATATTTTATTTTCCCAGATTATTATTACTTATTTATTTTTCACGTCTGCTATACGGACAATGTACAAATACCAGTTAATGAAAAGGAATACAAATAAATTTAAGGACCATTTTGGTTTAACTTGTACACTGAGTTACAGACTTGTAAATCCAAGTGTGCGCGCACATACACACGCGCAGTCACGCACACACACACACTGCCCTGTGACCGGGTCAGGTGGAGGCAGAGTGAGCGAACATCCGGACCATTTGTTTCTAATTAATCAGAGCGCAGCGCGTCTCCCCTGCTCTTTATCAATCTCTCTCGTCTCTCCCAACACACACACACACACACACACACACACACACCGTCAAGTGGCGCCGCGAAAACAGCTGATCTGCAAGCTCATGTGAGCTTGCTGGCAGGCAGCTAAAACAGCGTATATTGCTCGTTATTTGTTCCACCTGTGTATTATTCTCAGAAGCGCATTGAAGAGAGCATATGCTAATATATCATGGCTGCTAAGAACGGTCCCCCCTGTCAGCGATCATGCTGGTGTGCTGGTGTGTGTGTGTGTGAGAGAGACGCGTCAGACATTCCATTCAATGGAACTCTTTTGTTCTCACAGAACAAGGTGAGAAAGGTCAATCACCTCAGCTGCAGGCCAATCACCAAATGAGCACGGGAGATGGGACAGCAGAACTAGGAGATATTTCTTCATAACTTCTGACAGGAATGCACTAGAAACTTACTTTTTTTTTACATGCTCATATCGCATTCTCGCCGAGATATATTTTCGAGTTAATTAAAAAAAAAGGGAAAAAATAATATTTTTTATTTAATAAAAAAAATAAACGAATGGTTCAATCCCATTAATTAAGATTCGAGTGCCAACCCTAACGAGCGAACATTCGAACCTTGAATGTTTGGGGACAGCCTTAGTGTGTGTGTGTGTGTGTGTGTGTGTGTGTGTGTGTGTGTGTGTGTGTGTGTGTGTGTGTGTGTGTGTGTGTGTGTGTGTGTGTGTGTGTGTGTGTGTGTGTGTGTGTGTGTGTGTGTGTGTGTGTGTGTGTGTGTGTGTGTGTGTGTGTGTGTGTGTGTGTGTGTGTGTGTGTGTGTGTGTGTGTGTGTGTGTGTGTTTCTCAAGTACAGTAGTATTTGAGAAATTGTGAAGATTTTTCACTTCTGGTAAAAAATTAATAAATAAAAATAGTACTTTGGGACTCAGGCCTACACTTACGAAATGATGAGAGGGTTAGGGTTTCCCCTTTTTTATAGTAATGGCACACACCGCTGATCCACAAGCGGTTATTTTTCAACGTCCTCACAGTTATGTAAACCTGTATGTGTGTGTGTGTGTGTGTGTGGTGCTCTTCCTCAGGGCAGATGAGGTGGGGCTCGCTCATCTAATTAACCCTTTGAGACTTGCCAGGGAAAAGCATAGAACTATGAATTTTTCTCTCTTTTGAAGTCGTGAGCTGGTCTTCGTCGGTGTTTGAACTGGGGCGAGATATACTACGTCTCTCTCTCTCTCTCCCCCCCCTCTCTCTCTCTCTCTCTCTCTCTCTCTCTCTCTCTCTCTCTCTCTCTCTCCCCCCCCCCCCCCCCCCCCCCCCCCTCTGTATTGTCCCCCTGGCTGTGGATATGGAAGACACAGGTGCCACTGTTGCTGTGTCAGGATTCCCTACTAGGAAATGGTGTGTGTGCGCGCGCGTCTGTGTGTGTGTGTGTTATGTCATGCTGGGGGTTTGTCATAATCCGAGTGGAATAGTATGAGAGTGACATTACATTACATTACAGTCATTTAGCAGACGCTTTTATCCTCCCATTGTAACAGTAGGATGCGGAAGTGCTCATTCTATCCCAATGGGATAGTTCCAATGTTTGGAACTATAGCCCATAGTAGGCACCCGCGTTGTGGACTCGGGTCATAATGAAGTAGACTCAGAGGGCCCTGCATGCATTGCAGTGAACTTTACCATTTTGAGCTTCTTTTATATGTTTACTTGAGACACACACACACACACACACACACACACACACACACACACACACACACACACCTTGGTTTTTGGCATCCTGAACAAGGAGAACCGCTTAGTTCTCAGGACTTCAGTCCATATGAGTTCCCCCCCCCCCCCCCTACAACGGTACCAATGGGAACAAGTGATTATCTTTTAAATTAAGCATTCCAAAGAAGCTGCATTCCTTCAGCTCAGCCTAATAATACACAGATTATTTACTTTAGTAAAAGTAATCAATATACCACAATGTATAAAATACCCTGTTATGAGCAAACGTCTGAGTCAAAGTGTTGGCATCAAAACTTGCATTACCAAAAGTATATGTAGGTGTGGTCACTGCGCAGAATTACCCATTCTTATGCACTTTCATAGTAACATTTTGTATTATTACTATTATTATTAAGACTTAAAGGATAAGGATACATTTTAAGTGCAGTACTTGAGTACACGTACCTAGTTACTTTCCCCCGCTGATCTCAGCCCATCAGCATCTCTTAACCCACTTTGGGCGGGAACCCCTTTTGGTGTTAGCATTATGTTATGCTTTAGCTATTGAAAAATAGCAGATCTACAAGCTCATAGCGCGCCACCGAGTGGCGCGCTACGAGCTTGTAGATCTGCTATTTTTGAAAAATCGAAGAACCACTGACATAGAAACATAGCTTTTTCAGAAAACTGTCAGGATGTAGAAGACATTTTTAGAATCTGATCTCAGGTCAAAATGGGTTAAAACATTCTATGTGAATCTCTGCGTGGACAACAAGCCCGTTTATGGGCTCCGTGCATGGGTGCTCACAGTCGCCCAAACCACCGCTCGTACAGTCCCTGTCACCTTTTATTTACGTCCGCGCCCGTTGTGCCGTTACGTAAGTGGCTCTCCCAGCGTCTTGGCCTCCCCCGGAAAGCGGTCTCCTCCAGCGCCCATGGCGGTCCCAGCGTTTAACCCACTTAGACCTGAGGACGATTCTACAAATGCCTTCTAAATCCTGACAGTTTTCTGAAAAAACCTCATGTTTCTATGTCAGTCGTTCTCAAACATTTTCATGCCAAGGACCCCCAGAAATATCTGTAATTGGCCTCCGACCCCCCATCTGAAAATATGTTGTTCCAGGGACCTCCCCCCAGAAGAAAAGATTTGAGTTAAAAAACGTTCGCTCTGAAAGAATATACATTCAAAGATTTGCAACACATTTTCACGATTTCTCAAAAACAGCAGAGCTACAAGCTCATAGCGCGGCACTCGGTGCCGCGCTATGAGCTTGTAGATCTGCTATTTTTCAATAGCTAAAGTATAACCTAATGCTTGAAACACCAAAAGGGCTTCCCGCCCAATATGGGTTAACGTGATCCGAGCGGAAGTGAGTCGGCGCGTGTTGTTATAACGAGGAGACGGTTTGTTTCCGAGCAGTGCGCGTGGTCCCTCGCTCTAATGCGCCGCTCTGTTTGTTTTGGGAGAAGCATTCTGGTGTACTGGGGTTTTCTGGTAAACAGATCCCGTTCTTGCTTACCAGGCATCTCTGTGAACAACGTTCATCCGAGGCAAACGGACCCCTTTTTCACTGTAGAATAATGGCAGATGACGTACAGATGAGCATGGTTGCTATGGTTAGTGTGTGACATAGTGTGTGAACAGTTGCACCACTCAGTTCACACGGGTGTGATTTTTATATCATTAACAACTTAAAACCGTGTATGGTTAGTTGACCAGAGTCCCCCAGGGGTCTATGCTAGGCCCACTGCTACCCACTGCTACCGCCCACGGTAAACAAAAATAGCCTACCTACAATGCGTTTTGAGCTTGTTAGATTGGTTATTTTCACCAAAGGTTCGCCACCGGAATAGGTTCAAGCGTTTTAAACATATGGTTTCATGAGAGAGGGAGAGAGAGGGAGGCCGCCGGCGGTTTGGCTCAAAGTACAATGGAAGCAATTTTCGGCCAACGCTTCCATTTCAATCATTAGTACGCTCGCGCAAATCAACAAATTCTGGAGAACTCAAACGGTGGTAACGAAGGGATATGAGATTGGCTCCGTGTGGCAGTAGAAACAGTGGAAAGTCGGGCTGAAGCTTTCATTCTGAGTTCTCCCAAGAGATTTGTTTTGGCCGACGGTATCAATCAACACTTTCTGGAAAACTCAACAACATGAGTAATGGAGGGGCATGACGACAGAAGGGACGGGAGGAGAGGAAAAGTAAATCAATCTGTGCTCCCCAGATAGCCCAGGAAGTTACCCTGCAATTCAGAGCCCTTACAGTTGGGTGCCACCGATATTGTCCCTTATCATTTGACCCATTTAGACCTGACCTCAACATTTTAAAAAATCCTTCTAAATCCTCCAGTTTTCTGAAATAAATATTTTCACGATTTTTCAAAAATAGGGTTAACTGTCCTTTTGCGCAGATCACGCAAAACTCAGCAAAAAGAAAAGGACAATATCGATGGCCTCCAACTGTACATCTGTGGTAAAAAATATAAATATATATATATAGTGGGCTGAACATTTAGGCCTCATCATGTACCTTACATGAAAGTAAAGCTGTTATGTGAGCTTCCACTCCGATGGATGAAAAGGCAGCTGACGTTGGTAATTGGGAGCTGCCTAATTATGAGGTAAATCAACAATCAGTCCTTGATATTAACCAGAGTGTGCTTTATGTCGAGCAAGGGGTTTTTCTGCTGTAATTACCCAGCCTTGAAGGAGATGAACACGTTCAGATGGGCCGGAGAGGGAGAGAAAGATAGAGGAGAGGGAGAGGAAGATAGAGGCAGAGGAGAGGAAGAAAGAGCAGGAGAGGACATGACAACCCCCCCCCCCCCCCCCCCCCCCCCCCCAGTTAAAGATCTCTCAGTTCAGATGGCCAGCTTCCTCACATCTCCACACTCCACACTCCCCTTTCATCCTCCATCTTTTTTTGATTGATTGAAATATTTATTTCATAACAGTTTGCAGAATTACAGTACATTTCAAGCACAAACTCAATACAAATACAGTGTTAACTGTGAGTGGACGACCCAATTAAGCATTACACTTGTTTACAAGAGGGTCCACCTTGTTCAATTAATCAAAACATTTAGAGACGTACAAATATACACTTCTATATAGTCAAAGAACAGAACAGGAATTCATCATAAGGGAGGTAAAAAGGGAAAAGAAAAATATACAGTGTGGGGAAAAGGGGGTGGGCGGTGGGAGGGGGGATTCAGATTTTACGGAGGCCAGTTTCGAATTGCAGCCATCCGTAGGTGCCCTTTGAGAGCGGTTTTGAAGGAGTCAAGGGATTTGCATGTCTTAATGACTGTTGGTAGGGCGTTCCACATTTTGGTGGCATAGGAGCGAAAATAATTTAGTCCCTTGTTTGTGTTTGTTTGTGCATCAAGACCCATATACAGTTTGTCGTAGGAGAGCGCCGTGTGCTGAATATAGCCGATCTATAAGCAACGCAGAGGCAACTTGCTGTGAGCTTGTAGATGAGCTACTTTTTTTTGCAAGGCCTACATTTAGGCATCAGCCTCCAACACCCCCACCCCCCTCGCACTCCCGTCTTTTCCTGCTAATTATCTCTGAATCCCTCTTATTAACTGGATTCATGTCTTCTCAGATGCCCTGAGTCGTGCCCTTGCCTCCATGTCTCGCCACGTGCCTATTTCCGGAAGGGGGAGCATCGGGGTGGGTTCCTCGTGGCCCTGGACAGGACCTGCAACTTGATCCTTGTATGAACCCTGTTCGTCCTTCTTAATGTGACACCGCAGCTATGATTGCGCCAAGGGCAGCCTGCACGTAATTGTCTATAGAGGTTGCATAAAGTGAATGGCAGATCGAGTGGCAAAGTGAGTGACAAAGTGAATTTAATGTTGTTTAAAGTCATGTAATGCAATCAAATAGGACTTTTCTGTGTGGATGTATGGGCTGTCAAAGCCAGAAAGTAGTTTTTGGCCACTCAGTAGGCGTTCCTGCATAACTTCCTGGTATGATGATGATGTCACGTGCATACCCTCTATAGAGTCCTGGGACATTTGTGTCGGGATCTAAGTGGTAAAACAAAAACTAAAAATACCACGCTCAAAATGACAAATTGCCAGCATCTGGTGGAAGCCGTCTGGTGTCGTTGCGGACATCGACGCCACTTGTCAAAGCAGCAGGTCTTTGACATTGAGCCTGGAAGATGTGTCCTTGTGGAGCGGAGCTTGATTGAAGTACATAATCCTATTTCAGCTCCTTATACTTTTATTTATTTATTAGTTTTTTCTCCTTTGGGCGTCTATCCCAGTGTGGAGAGACCGACCGACTTGACTGTTACATCACACGTCCCCAGGGGCGGGGGGCTACGTCTCACCGCACTCCTGAACTCACATCCGAGGTGTTCTGGGAAGGAAAATCACCACTCGCGCTTTGCCCCGTCCGTGATCGGCTGACGAGCGCTGTAAACACGTCTCATTCTGCCGGTGCTCTGCAAATTTCCGTCCCTTTATCTTGCTTCAGTCGGCATTGCCCCCCCCCCCCCCCCCCGCCCACCCGCCCACCCAAACACCCCAAGGGGTCAAGTGCCGTGCCTCGTAAGCTAAAACACCTCAACATGTAATCAAAATCCAACACCAGCACTCTCTCTCTCTCTCTCTCTCGTCTCCTACTTTCCGTCCCTCCGTTGATGGCTTGTGTTTGGAAGAGTTTGCAGAAAAAAGGAAGAAAAATAAAAGAAAGCCCCCTGGACCTGCAGGGCCGGCTCGTGCTGCTCCGTACACAGCACATCATACACCTGGCTGAACGGGAACACGCCGGCCACGGATGGAGATAATTGGAGCTTCAGTGAAGCTAAGAGGCCCGCCGTGGTCGTGTCTTACTCTGCAGCCTGGAGGAGTGGTAGCTCCAGTGAAGGGAGCTACAGTACAGCGTTCTTTAACCCGGTTCTCGTTATATGCTCATCTCCAGCTATTTGGTTTCATTCTGGACACGCCTTGCATGATTCTCAGGATCCACAAGGGAACGGCATGGCTTGTGGCCTGCCTATGATCAGCCAGTCTATTTAGACCAAAGATTGTAGACCCCCATCTGAAAAGATTGTTTGAGGGACAGCACGCACACACGCACACGCGCGCGCACACACACACACACACACACACACACACACACACACACACACACACTAGGGCATTCATTCTAGTCATTTTTTAACCCACTCCACGCCGTGAACTTTTTTTTATATTAATTATAGCTTAATTAAACTCTTGTGCACCTTCTGTGTTAATCCCAGACTCTCTCGGTCACACACCGACCTACGGTGAACTATATAACTACCTATTATGTTAAAAAAAAAAAAGAAAAAAGTATTTTTTCTTTTTTTTTGGAAATAAATATTTGTACATTTAAAAACTGTACATTGGTTACTATAACTATAATCTACCTGATCTTGAGGCCTACAAAACCGGGGAAAAATAAATAAATAAAAACTAGTCAACTAGTACCAACAAGGTTGACTAGTGGATTTACTAGTCGACTAGTTGCTTAATGCCCTAACACACACACACACACACACACACACACACACACACACACACACACACACACACACACACACACACACACACACACACACACACACACACACGTGTGCATCATTTGGGCTCCAGTCTTTTTCACACCAATGAACCAAGGAAGTGCACCGTGGTGCTCGTATGCTGAATAGCCATTTTTGTCTTTTCTTCAAATGAAGACGGTCTTCTGTAAATAGACTCATATACTACAATTACGTGCAAGCGGCCTCGTTAGGGTCCTTTGGATGACGGGGGGGGGCTCTGAGAGCTTCCTCTAAGCCCCATGGCCCGTGAAATGCTTTCAACCTTGCAATCTTTTCTTCCTCTCCTTCTCTCCCTCCCTCGGTTTCCTCTGCCTCTCAGAGAAAAGGGGTAACGAGAGGCAATCGTCACGGCGGTGTCGTGAAAGGAGCCGCGATTCATTCATGCTAAATCACTTCATCCCAGGTAGTTCACAGTGTGGTAAATTGAAGAGTGAGTCTGATGCAAATTTCACCCACACGCGTCTCTCTCTCTCTCTTCCTCTCTCTCTCTCTTCCTCTCTCGCTCTCGCTCTCGCTCTCGCTCTCTCTCTCTCTCTCTCTCTCTCTCTCTCTGATTTAGTCCTCTTTCTGTGCCAAATCCCAATGAATTATCACCCCTGAATACATAAAGGGGGATAACACTCATTTTCAACATTTTACTAGGCTATGTCATTAATATACCTTTAGAGTTGGTGTGTGGAAAAAAATAAAGTCCCCCCCATTCTGTGTTGCCTAGAACTGGAGGTCTGGAACATAGACATATAAACGTAAAGACGCCCTTTCCGGCTCTGGAGCGTATTATGTGCTCAAGGGAGGGCAGAACTTTCCCGTGATTCCTTAATTGCGAAGCACCGCGGAAGCATGAGTGTGCGTCACAGAGCACACTAAAACCGGCCGAAATCCTCGCGTGCACGCTCTCGCACGCATGCGCGCGGTTTTTATGTGCATATAGCTGTTTAAAATGCGATATGTGGGGCTTGATTAGAGATTAATTTGACTTGGATATTAACATAAACGATGATCGCTCATCATCCCGGACAGATGACATTGCCAGATTTGCTCTATTCGGTCAAAATCGGCATAATGGTGAAGTTACCGCCAGCATCAGGACTGAGTGTCTAATACTATAGTCTTGCCCCGTGAAAATTAGATATAGTGTGTACAGTACACTACAAAGTGAACGAGGGGGTAGAGACAATCTGGGCTCGCTTTGCTCTTTGTCTGTGACCCGGATCAAGGAAGTCAAGGCTTTTGTTGTCGGCTCAATAACCAATGCTGGGAGTGTTTACTAGCAGTTTTTCACGGATCAAAGGTGCAAATAGTTTGGCGTTATGCTCCAACGGTAATTAAACAATCCCAGCAGCGTTGGATATTGGATTAAATAGCGTGGAACATGGGTTATGCCGTCAACGTGTTAATACATTTAGGCCTGACCTCGAAATTTAAAAAAAATCTTATAAATCCTCCAGTTTTCTGAAATAAATATTTTCACGTTTTTTTTCAAAAATAGCAGACCTACAAGCTCATAGCTCGCCACTCGGTGGCGCGCTATGAGCTTGTAGATCTGCTATTTTTAAATAGCTAAATTATAACAATGTTTAAAACACCAAAAGGGGTTCCCGCCCAAAATGGGTTAATTTACTTGTTATGTTGTGCTTTTACCTATACCTACGTTTTAAAGTGCTAATGCTTGCTCTGCTGCTTAACACTCCCAACGCGGATCGCGTATCAATACGTTATCAATTAATCAAACGTCGGGTGCGGATCACGTATCAATACGTTTCAATCACTTTTTTATAGAATACTTTCATTCATCTTTTTACCCACCCGGACAATGAAGAACCATCGCCCTATCATTGCTGCTTACTCCCGCTCACGTGATCAGAAAAAAAAACAAAAAACAAAAACCCCCCTCCCCTCCTGAAAACAGGAGGGCTGGCCGCTTTACGTGTAGAAGCCAGTTGAACGCTGAACGGAACGCTGCCTATTGCCTAAACACATATGCACCAGATCGGCATTGCAATGCATAACATCTGCAACACACATGGACAGATGCATGTTTCCTTCTTCATACTGTAGCGACCAAACGATCCCCGAGCCTACAATACTACGAACAATAACCACCGTATCGAGGGGCCGCCACGACAAGACAGTGTTCCGTTGGTGGATCACGTATCGCCATGCAGAGCCGTCATAATCGGAGATCGCTCAGACGTGTGATTGTAACGCTTTTTTATTCATTATAATTGTAGTGATAAGACCGCAATGAACGCGTCGGGGACGTAATCGACCCGGGTGTAATGTATAACGAACTTTTCCGCGACCTAAACCGTGGTGTTGTCATCTGTGGAAGTCATTTTTTCCTTCTCGTCGACATCACAGCCGGGTGACGCTTTTTTTCCCCTCCATCGCCCCCAAGCTGCATGCCCATAGCCTGGCTTGGCCAGCCTCATAGCGGGGATTCACTGAAGATTCTTCCCCGGAGGAAACATCAGTGAACCCTCGCTATGAGTCTGGCCGTGCCAGGCTAGCATGCCCAGGCATGTTCCCCTACACTAGCTTGAAAAACAAAATCAGCTGATGACAACGCGTCTCGCCGTTATACTATAGTTCTGAACCGAACGGTGGAATGGGACTTTTTATAGCCGTACGGATCAAGACTTTTGCTGCCCAATGTGCCCATGACCCCCCCCCCAATGTTACTGCGATCAAAACAATGAAAGCAGTGAGATAGATTAGGCGAGGCGGCAATCATCATCAAAAAGAAAGCATAGTTATGAAGGTTTATAGTCAGACATTGACAGGCAGATATAACAATAAACACAATAAATATGCTATACATCCTATACATCGAATGAAAGCCCTGAATGTGTACTTTTACGAGGAAAAGAGTAAACATTGATCCCATGTACAGTTTGTCATAAATGGGATACTGGGTGGATGCACATTGCGCCCACCAGATATAACTGCAGAGAAGACATGGACCCGAACTCAATATTCACAAAATAAGGCCTATAGCGACATATAAATACTATATACCGTATGAAACAGAAGACTCTCTGCTTTCATAAGGAAAAAAATTGTACTGTAATAATAAAAAAATCACACCCCTGTGAAGTGAGCAGTGCAACTCTACTTCTCTACTTATTCACTACAGCTCGCTATATACGGACTGAGGCAGAAAGTCATGTAAACCTTTTATTTACAGTTTGGTCTGTAAACTTCTACTGTAATAATAAAAATCACACCCCTGTGAAGTGAGCGTTGCAACTGTTCTGTACTTATTCACTACAGCTCGCTATATACGGACTGAGACAGAAAGTCATGTAAACCTTTTATTTACAGTTTGGTCTGTAAACTTCTACTGTAATAATAAAAATCACACCCCTGTGAAGTGAGCGGTGCAACTGTTCTCTACAGTTGCACCGCGCAACTATAAAGAACAGTTGCACCGCTCACTTCACAGGGGTGTGATTTTTATTATTACAGTAGAGGTTTACAGACCAAACTGTAAATAAAAGGTTTACATGACTTTCTGTCTCAGTCCGTATATAGCGAGCTGTAGTGAATAAGTACAGAACAGTTGCAACGCTCACTTCACAGGGGTGTGATTTTTATTATTACAGTAGAAGTTTACAGACCAAACTGTAAATAAAAGGTTTACATGACTTTCTGCCTCAGTCCGTATATAGCGAGCTGTAGTGAATAAGTAGAGAAGTAGAGTTGCACTGCTCACTTCACAGGGGTGTGATTTTTTTTATTATTACAGTACAATTTTTTTCCTTATGAAAGCAGAGAGTCTTCTGTTTCATACGGTATATAGTATTTATATGTCGCTATAGGCCTTATTTTGTGAATATTGAGGAGTTCACGTCCATGTCTTCTCTGAAGTTATCTGGTGGGCACAAGCTGCATTCAATAACCAATTACTGTCTAACTGTAGATGGGATCAATGTTTACTGTTTTCCTCGTAAAAGTACACATTCAGGGCTTTCATTCGGTGTATAGGATGTATAGGATATTTATTGGGTTCAATTTTATATCTGCCTGTCAATGTCTCTGACTTTAAACCATCCATAACTCTGCTCGCTGTTCAAGATAACCACTTCCAGGCAAATGCAGGTGTTGCAAAAAGGTCAATATCTCCAGAATGGAACATGGTAAAATCAAAATGTATTTTTTTAATTGAAGTGGACAAGTTCAGCTTTCTTTTGATGTAGGCGTGTGATTCTCGCTATAAGAGAACATTTTACTGTGGGCCCCCGAACAAGGCCTTTGTGCAATGTTAAACGGCAGCAACATCCAAATAGGCCTGTTGAGATCTTGCAGCAATCAAAGTGTTAAAGTGCTTACGGCCCTCAGAGTTCACGTATGGAACAGGCCCTCAGGACATGTGTTGTTCCCTCAGGCGATGTATCCTGCTCCTAGAAACCCCCCGATCTCCCTGTGGAGGAGGGGAGGGGTTTGAAGAGGAGAGGCTGTAGCAGAGGGGTGACAGGGGAGTGATCCATCTTTTTTCCGTTGGACATGAAATCATTAGTGTTATTATTTGTCTGGGTTGAAGAATTGCGACTTAACCCATTTTGACTTGAGATCAGATTCAAAAAAATGTCTTCTACATCATGACAGTTTTCTGAAATTCCTCATGTTTCTATGTCGGTGGTGCTCAATATTTCATGTCAAGGACCCCAAAAATTATATGTAATTGGCCGCCGACCGCCCATCTGAAAATATGTTGTTCCAGGGAACTCCCCAGAATCAAAGATTTGAGTTAAAACCTTCACTCTGAAAGAATATTCAAAGATTTGCGCCACATTTTCACGATTATTCAAAAATAGCAGACCTACAAGCGCGCCACTCGGTGGCGCGCTATGAGCTCACAAAGGGGTGAATATTGCTTGTAGATCTATTTTTCAATAGCTAAAGCATTACATAATGCTTAAAACACAAAGGGGTTCCAGTACAGAATGGGTTAATATCATCCGGGAATGGACAGGACGGACCTACCTGTATCTTGCATGCTGATATCTCTCTCTCTCTCTCTCTCTCTCTCTCTCTCTCCCTCCCCCCCATCCCCTGCCCCCCCCCCCCCTGTTGTTTTCTAATTTAACAAATGGAGGAAACACCGTGTCAAGAGAGGAACGCGGCGGCCATGACACACTCACAGAAAGACAAATATTAATTTATTGACCACCAGGCTCCTCTCGGATACCTGTCCTGCTCGTTGAGAGGAGACTGGCGCAAAGCCTGGGAACGGAGTTACTTTTTTTTAACGGATTATTGTTTCTTCTTTCTCTTTTTTGATATCATTTGTACCGCCTTTTCTCCCCAAATTAGTCATCACACCAATTGATTCATCCCCACACACACATTTGTGTGTTGTCAACTGCTTGTAGAATCCTATTGACTCGCCTGCCAGTGAGGACCCCCCACCGGGAGGACGTTAGAGCCTTTGCCTACTCCTCCCGCCCAACACTCCCCACTGACGGGTGCCGCCCCCCCCCTCCCCCCCAGGCCCTAGGGATACATGCAATGGCCAAAATCATCCTCCCCGCCCGGCTTCCCTTCGCCGGCCCGAACACGGGCCAATTGTGTCCGTGTAGAGATCCGTGGTGGTGGGCAGGGACTTTACCACTGCACCACCCTAGCTCTTACTTAAAGGGGAAAACCACCCATTTTCAACATTTTACTATGTCATTAATATACCTTAGAGCTGTTGTGTGGAAATAATAAAAAGTCCCCCCATTTTGTGTTTCCTAGAACTGTAATTATGGAAAAAATCATTAACATGGTGAAACACATCTTGATGACATCATCAAGATGTGTTTCACCATGTTAATGATTTTTTCAGACCTAGTTCTAGGAAACACAGAATGGGGGAACTTTTTTATTATTTCCACACAACAGCTCTAAGGTATATTAATGACATAGTAAAATGTTGAAAATGAGTGGAATGCCCCTTTAACACATTGAAATCGGAGGCCGACTCTACAAATTACTTCTAAATCAGTAGCTCTCAAACCTTTTCATGCCAATGACCCCCAAAATTATATCCATTTGGCCGCAGACCCCCTTCTGAAACATGTATTGTGCCAGGGACCACCCTGTTTTTAAATGAGTAAAACCGAGATGTACAAGCATGTCACTTTGAGCTTGTAGATCTGCTATTTTTGAATAGGCAACACTAAAATGACACAGAAGCCTAGAAGCACAGATGTTTTTAGCTATTATTAGTTGTTGGCTATTTTTGAGTAGCAAAAGTATAAAATGAATAACGTAGTGAAACCTACGCTTATTCTGAAAGCCGTTTCAGTCGGAAGCCGAGAATCAGGAAGTGAATTTTCACCATGTAACGGGTGCCGCAATTGTTATTTAATTCACCCAAAACATACATTTCGTAACCAAGGATCATATAGTTTAGGGAAATGAGGCGCAAATCAAGCTTGTTTTCAGCCAAAAATCGGAAATGAAAGTGGTATGAGCGTGTATAGGTCACAGTTTTAAAATATAAGGTGATCTCTGCGCAGAGGGCATTTGGACTAGAGTTCTCATTTTCTGCCCGACCCGGACCGAGGCTCGGCTCCCTGATTTTCCGTGATATATATATATATATATATATATATATATATATATATATATATATATATATATATATATATATATATATAGATCTGCTATTTTTCAATAGCTATATAACATAATGCAGAATGGGTTAACAACATTTCTACGGAGCAAACACATCAGCTATAGTTCCACTATCGTCTTAGTTTTACGGTGTTAAGGTTTATCATTGTTGACCTGTGAGTTCCTACAGTATATTGTCTCTCGACAAGTCTGTGTGTTCTTGGCAGCCTGTTTACCCCCCTCCCCCCCCCCCCCCCCCCTTCTCCCCCCCCCCTTGGGGTTGTTTTCCAGGCGACCGTGGCTTGTTTTCATTTTGCCAAATGCTTTATCGGAGCGAAATCAAATGGATGTGACATTTGGCATGGACTGTGAATACACAAAAGCTCTTTACTTGGGGGCCCCCCCCAACACTCCTCATCTTAACCCATTCTGGGCGGGAACCCCTTTTTGGTGTTGGCATTATGTTATGCTTTAGCTATTGAAAAATAGCAGATCTACAAGCTCATAGCGCGCCACCGAGTGGCGCGCTACGAGCTTGTAGGTCTGCACTTTTTTTTAAATCTTGAAAATGTGCCTCAAATCATTGAATATATATTCTTTCAGAGTGAACGTTTTTAACTCAAATCTTTGCTTCTGGGGGGGGGGGGGGGTCCCTGGAACAACATATTTTGAGATGGGAGTCGGAGACCAAATACATATAATTTCTGGGGGTCCTTGACATGAAATAGTTTGAGCACAACTGACATAGAAACGTAGGTTTTTCAGAAAACTGTCAGGATTTAGAAGACATTTTTAGAATCTGATCTCAGGTCTAAATGGGTTAAATTAATGACCCGTGCATTGCTGCCACCGCTACTTAGATGATGTTTTTTTCAGTTGATTTTCATTTCTGTCCATCTCTGTGTTTTCCCCAGTGATGGAGGGGTGGGTGGAACTGGGAATATGACCTGAAATACCGGGAGTTTGTCCGGCGGAGACATCAAAACAGCCTGAGCACACGCTGTAGGCCATGCATAATGCAGGTGTTCCCTGGTTGGAAGTGCTGAGTCAAGGTCACAAAGTGTCACAACAAGCAGCAGTTATAGGCATACACGCTGCTTTTGAAGAAAGGGTCGTAAAGAGTTTTCTTTTTTTTTGCTGAGTGAACATTCAGAAATACCAGGAGAAAACTGGGGAGCCACAAGTATCCGGAGCAGGCAAAGTCCATTAATGCTTTTAAGCCTGTGATTGTTTGGCTATTCAAAAATAGTAGCACAGCAGCATATGCAAGCTCATGGCACGTCACTTCGTGCCACGCTATGAGCTTGCAGATCTGCTATTTTAGAAAGCCTGTGACACTCTGTGCAATTCTTTGAATATACAGTGTATATCATTATTAAACCAAGCTGGCTTCTGGGGGTCCCTGGCACAAACATAATGTTGAGATGCGGGGGTTTGTGGCCAAATACGTATAATTGTTATGGTCCATGACATGTTGGAAAACGTTTTGTATAGTGGGTTAAAGCAGTGACTAGGCAAAAACATTTAATTATTTGTTTTCTCCCACAAATGAAATAACATTCCAAAAATAGGTTATTCAGCAAAGATATGACGTAAGCTAGGGGGGGGGGGGGGGGGGAGAGGAGCAGGCCAAGTATAGACCCTGTCAACAAGGAATATGTACAGTAAGGTTTAAGTTAATGTGAGACCGACATTTTGTTGGAAAATATTACTGTGCAAAGTGTGAACACTACGCAACTGAAAGTGGTTAAATAGCACAGGACAACGACAAGAATGCGAACGAGTAGTTTCATGAATTGTGTGGTGGAAATGAGGGATGTGTTAATGGTGAAAGAAAAGCATCATCATTAATTGATGCTTCACTGTAGTACAGCGGATTACCAAAAAATTGTGCACTTTTTCAAAAAAGCATGAAACTTTTACCATAGTTAGATGATACCATGAGGTGTATTTTCAGATGTGGAGTCAAGTCAGATTTGACCCCTGAGGCCCGGTAGAGCATAATATGTGACCAATACCCATAACATCCTATATAAGGCAAAAAAGTCCAAATTTCATCATTCTTTAAGTAGCATGTGACATATGAAACTAGGGTGATTTCATGATGCTGAATCCATTCCAAGCATTAGTTTTGCAAAAAAAACACTCATTGGGCTAAAAACGGCCAATGCCGTCATCACAAATTGATGATGCCAGCACATTTGGGCAAGTGGGCATGGCCGTTTTAAGCCCAATGAGTGTTTTTTTGCAAAACTAATGCTTGGAATGGATTCAGAATCATGCAAACACCCTAGTTTCATATGTCACATGCTACTTAAAGAATGATGAAATTTGGACTTTTTTGCCTTATATAGGATGTTATGGGTATTGGTCACATATTATGCTCTACCGGGCCTCAGGGGTCAAATCTGACTTGACTCCACATCTGAAAATACACCTCATGATATCATCTAACTATGGTAGAAGTTTCATGCTTTTTTTAAAAAGTGCACAATACCTCTTGTATTGGGGTATAAGCCGCTGTACTACTGCGTCATTGGAGCGCCGGGAGATTTTGAGCCGACTCAACTTTTATTTTGTAGCTAATTCGTCAACGCTGTGACATGTTGTCTGCCGTCAGTTTGTATCTTCATGTTGCCGGCTCCCTCTTAAAATAGCTCGTAGCCTGTAGCCAGTCATCACTAGTCTGTGCATGGAGTCCCTCCATGGTCCATGTTGTGACTTACTGAGAAGGCCCGGAGGTTCATATCACCACTTGGACTAAATGCCAGTGAATCCATCTTGACTTTGTGGCCATCCCATTAACATAATAACACAGACCGCCTTGAAAACATCATAACATCATAACATGGACCATAGTACCAAACACCCTGCCTCTGTCACTATATCACAACATGGACCATAGTACCAAACACCCTGCCTCTGTCACTATATCATAACATGGACCATAGTACCAAACACCCTGCCTCTGTCACTATATCATAACATGGACCATAGTACCAAACACCCTGCCTCTGTCACCATATCATAACATGGACCATAGTACCAAACACCCTGCCTCTGTCACTATATCACAACATGGACCATAGTACCAAACACCCTGCCTCTGTCACTATATCATAACATGGACCATAGTACCAAACACCCTGCCTCTGTCACTATATCACACCATGGGCCATAGTACCAAACACCCTGCCTCTGTCACTATATCATATCATAACATGGACCATAGTACCAAACACCCTGCCTCTGTCACTATATCGCTATGTCTTTAACATGGACCATAGTACCAAACACCCTGCCTCTGTCACTATATCATAACATGGACCATAGTACCAAACACCCTGCCTCTGTCACTATATCACAACATGGACCATAGTACCAAACACCCTGCCTCTGTCACTATATCACAACATGGACCATAGTACCAAACACCCTGCCTCTGTCACTATATCATAACATGGACCATAGTACCAAACACCCTGCCTCCTTCACTATATCACAACATGGACCATAGTACCAAACACCCTGCCTCTGTCACTATATCATAACATGGACCATAGTACCAAACACCCTGCCTCTGTCACTATATCATAACATGGACCATAGTACCAAACACCCTGCCTCTGTCACTATATCATAACATGGACCATAGTACCAAACACCCTGCCTCTGTCACTATATCATAACATGGACCATAGTACCAAACACCCTGCCTCTGTCACTATATCATAACATGGACCATAGTACCAAACACCCTGCCTCTGTCACTATATCATAACATGGACCATAGTACCAAACACCCTGCCTCTGTCACTATATCATAACATGGACCATAGTACCAAACACCCTGCCTCCTTCACTATATCATAACATGGACCATAGTACCAAACACCCTGCCTCTGTCACCATATCATAACATGGACCATAGTACCAAACACCCTGCCTCTGTCACTATATCATAACATGGACCATAGTACCAAACACCCTGCCTCTGTCACTATATCATAACATGGACCATAGTACCAAACACCCTGCCTCTGTCACTATATCATAACATGGACCATAGTACCAAACACCCTGCCTCTGTCTCTGTATCGCTATGTCTTTAACATGGACCATAGTACCAAACACCCTGCCTCCTTCACTATATCATAACATGGACCATAGTACCAAACACCCTGCCTCTGTCACTATATCATAACATGGACCATAGTACCAAACACCCTGCCTCTGTCACTATATCATAACATGGACCATAGTACCAAACACCCTGCCTCTGTCACTATATCATAACATGGACCATAGTACCAAACACCCTGCCTCTGTCACTATATCACAACATGGACCATAGTACCAAACACCCTGCCTCTGTCACTATATCATAACATGGACCATAGTACCAAACACCCTGCCTCTGTCACTATATCACAACATGGACCATAGTACCAAACACCCTGCCTCTGTCACTATATCATAACATGGACCATAGTACCAAACACCCTGCCTCTGTCACTATATCACAACATGGACCATAGTACCAAACACCCTGCCTCTGTCACTATATCATAACATGGACCATAGTACCAAACACCCTGCCTCTGTCACCATATCATAACATGGACCATAGTACCAAACACCCTGCCTCTGTCACTATATCATAACATGGACCATAGTACCAAACACCCTGCCTCCTTCACTATATCATAACATGGACCATAGTACCAAACACCCTGCCTCTGTCACTATATCATAACATGGACCATAGTACCAAACACCCTGCCTCTGTCACTATATCATAACATGGACCATAGTACCAAACACCCTGCCTCTGTCACTATATCATAACATGGACCATAGTACCAAACACCCTGCCTCCTTCACTATATCATAACATGGACCATAGTACCAAACACCCTGCCTCTGTCACTATATCATAACATGGACCATAGTACCAAACACCCTGCCTCTGTCACTATATCATAACATGGACCATAGTACCAAACACCCTGCCTCTGTCACTATATCACAACATGGACCATAGTACCAAACACCCTGCCTCTGTCACTATATCGCTATGTCTTTGCTTTGGGTAAATGGTTGTGTTAATGGCGACCGTTATGGACTTAATTGAGAATGCTTGTTTGGCCCGCCCGGCATTGCCCCATGTCATTAACCATGTCGAGACACTTAGACTATTAGGAGTGAGAGCTACACTGTTTTTGTCACAATGCTGGCTGTGGGAACAACATTAATAGAGATATAATAGAGACTGTATTGTAAGCCTCTGCTAATTGTCAGACTACCAGACCTGGAGAGCTGTGTTCATTTTGACAGCACATTTTGACAGGCTTGATCTTTTGAATAAAATGCCATTTAGATTTGTTTTAGTCATCTTAAACGTTTTAATCTAGTTTAAGTCTAAATATCATAATATTTGAGTCTAATAAATCTACAGTTGATTCAGAGCACATTGGGTGCACACAACCCAGCAAAACATGACTTCTCTTCTCCACATTTTAGTTTCGTTTTTTGTTGACAAAATTGTCTAATATTATTCGTCATAGTCCTCATATAGGTCAGTCTTTCTGAAGGAGAAAGGGACACGCTTACACGGGGAAAAAAGCCCGGAAATTGAGCTACGATGATATGAACAACACACGTAGGGCCGGTGGTGGTGGTGGGAGGGGGTCGTGCTGTGAGGACAGCAAAGTGGAAGCGAGCGAGGGGGGCGCGATTGTCCGCAGGGGGTGGGGGTGGGGGTGGGGGTGGGGGGAGGGGGTGCAGATTAGTGGTGACAAAGGGAGAGGTGACCCATGGGAGACCCACAGCTCTGGGGGAGATGAGAGAGGGCCGCCGGCCTATTTTCTTTTTTTAGGCGAGCAACTATAATCTCGTCTGCCTTTTGTGTGTGCGACTCTGTGTGCCCTTGTTGGTTTATGCGTATGACCAATCCGCCGGTGACGGGGGTGCGTGCGTGCGTGCGTGTGTGTGCGCGAGGGAGAGAGAGAGAGAGAGACTGGGAGACTGTGCCCTCTATCTTCACTGCAGAAGAACAGAATTAGCCTCCCACCACACAAAGGCTAAGAGCTGACTGAGCTTTTTCACATAGGGCCAGCAGATTACATAATCTGATTCTCACTGCACACACACACACACACACACACACACACACACACACACACACACACACACACACACACAGGAAGGGAGAGATACCGTATTAAGCATGGCACGCGCGTCTCGTTCTACCTTTGCTCAAAGATGCTTTCATGAACACGTACGTGCGTGACCAGGCAGTGCAAACATGTGCAAGTTCTACCTAAAACACTCCCCCCTCCCTCTCTCTCTCTCTCTCTCTCTCTCTCTCTCTCTCTCTCTCTCTCTCTCTCTCTCTCTCTCGTCTTCATCGGGTCCTCCTCCACCCAAGCTGCAAGTTCAGCAGTCTGTCAGCTCCACTCCCATCTTCTGAATACACACCCGCAATCCCCCCCCCCCTCCATCTCTCTCTCTATCTCTCTCTCTCTCTCTCTCTCTCTCTCTCTCTCTCTCTCTCTCTCTCTCTCTCCCCCCCCCCCCCCCCCCCTCCTCTCAATCTGTAAGTCAAACTAGCATTATGTTGATGTTGTTACTGCACACCATTGTGTGGACTGCAGTGTGCTGTGTGTGTGTGTAACCATGTTTCTGTAACGATTGTCCACAATCGGGACAATAAAAGTCTATCCCAGTGATTCTCAAATGGGGGTCTTTGAAGCCAGGGGGAACTCAGCAAAATTGCTTAGCTTGTTTACTGCCAAGGACGACATTCACGATGATGAGAGCATTTGTCAAACTAACAGTATGTTCAGAAGCATATTATATTCCATAAAATCCTAATGGTCTCTGTCTGTACGTATACAGCACGTGTGTACGTCTGGAATGCACGTAACTCGAGAACCGTTCGCCCCACAGACTTCAAATTCGACACACGCGTTCCACACCCCCTACAGGGAGTGCAGTGCCCGGTGTCGAGTCGGTCGTGCCCAAGGTTGTCCAGAACCGCCACAAAAGGCCTCTGCCCGGTTCTGACATCACAACACTCCATATTTGGGCATGCCTGACACAGAACTCCATAAATAGGAATACACGGAGAGACAGATACAGAAATCTCCGTTAGCAACTTGCATCGTTCCAAGTAGGCCAGTGCCCAACGGGCACCACTCTAGTTTCATAAAAGCAAAGGTTAAAGTATCTCTGTGATGTCTTTCTAACATTGCTAAAGTGTGTGTGTGTGTGTGTGTGTGTGTGTGTGTGTGTGTGTGTGTGTGTGTGTGTGTGTGTGTGTGTGTGTGTGTGTGTGTGTGTGTGTGTGTGTGTGTGTGTGTGTGTGTGTGTGTGTGTGTGTGTGTGTGTGTGTGTGTGTGTGTGTGTGTGTGTGTGTGTGTGTGTGTGTGTGTGTGCATACAGTGCAATGAGTCCATACACATAGTTCACACAGTCCATGCCATGAACATACGTGGAGCGTGACGCAGAGCATGCCGTCAGAACCATTCATAATGACACACGGGAAGAACATGAGGAGTGTGCACGAGGAGTGTGCATCCGTCCACATTTGTTATGGAAGGCAGCCTTTTATTGGATGTTTATGGATAGATTGTAAAGACTGTGTGTGTGCATGTGCGCACACTCCTGTGTCGGTTTGTGCATGCCTCTTTTTTCATGTGTCATTTAGCAGATGTGTGTGTGTGTGTGTGTGTGCGTGTGTGTGTGTGTCCTTGTCCTCTGTGTTCTCCAGTCATGCGCAGGAATCTTGTGGGCTCTTGGCAGAGGTCCTCTGGGCTAGGTTTGCGGCTGCCCTTGGCCTGCCCGTGCAGAAAGGACTATCCTAGCACCCCCCCAGCCCCCTCCCCCCCCCCCCGCGTCGCCCCAGAGCGAAGGGGAGGGGATGATGTGATGTGCAACTGATCGATTTAATCAATTGTTAAAATTCCCCCAAAAAATAGTCGCTGTACAAGCTTGTAGATCAGCTATATTTAGTGAAGATATTCAGTGCAGAGTGGGGAAGGAGCGTGTATATGTGTGTATATGTATGTGTATATATAGTGAAATTGTTAAATCAGACCAATCATTTATTAGATTAACAGTTTAGCTGCATAGCCAGTTTTATACGCTATTTAATCCATGTTTCTCCCCTGCGTAATACGCCATACCCGCTATTTGTTTTATGTGTTTAATTCTCCGTCTTGTAGTAATTTAAATTAAATAGCGGATTTGTCGCGGACCTAAAACAATCCTGGCAGCCTCGCTGTATTGGATATATTAATTTAAAGACCTGAAAGTGTTAAAAAAAAAAGAAAATACATTACATTTCGTTTTTTTGTTGATTTTCTGAGATATGGTCTTAGTACTGAAAATCACACGTGTGCATATAATCCGTCTTTTGGGGAACAGAGGTGTAGGATCGGTCAACTTGTCTTTTGGGGAACAGAGGTGTAGGATCGGTCAACTTGTCTTTTGGGGAACAGAGGTGTAGGATCGGTCAACTTGTCTTTTGGGGAACAGAGGTGTAGGATCGGTCAACTTGTCTTTTGGGGAACAGAGGTGTAGGATCGGTCTTCCTCAGTCTCTCCAAAGAGAGGGCATCGTCCTGGCGGATACTAGCAAGTCTTTGTTGTTGTTGTTTTGTTATGCTTGTTGTCGCGATGCATTGTGAGCTTGTAGCAACACCCGAGCGCAACCAAACGTAAAATTACTTTTAGTTCTATACTGGATATCTTCTCCACGAGTCTCTCCCTAACATTTCAGTGTAGTTTTTATAGTTGTTGATATGTTTACTAATTATAATATCATTTTAGTCATCATAGCTTAGTTTTCATTTCCTTTTTATGTAGTTTTTGTCAGTTAAAAAAAGGTAGTCGACCAACGTGCGTTGTCACATGTTTTAGTCGAGGAAATGAAGAGCGTCCGGCTGCTTCGGACGGATATGACCCTAGATGGTCTGGGTGCTGTAGTGTGGAGGGTGACGGATATGACCCTAGATGGTCTGCAGGGTGCTGTAGTGTGGAGGATATGACCCTAGATGGTCTGGGTGCTGTAGTCTGAAGGGTGTGATGGTCTGGGTGCTGTAGTGAGGAGCGTGTGATGGTCTGGGTGCTGTAGTGAGGAGCGTGTGATGGTCTGGGTGCTGTAGTGTGAAGGGTGTGATGGTCTGGGTGCTGTAGTGAGGAGCGTGTGATGGTCTGGGTGCTGTAGTGAGGAGCGTGTGATGGTCTGGGTGCTGTAGTGTGGAGCGTGTGATGGTCTGGGTGCTGTAGTGTGAAGGGTGTGATGGTCTGGGTGCTGTAGTGAGGAGCGTGTGATGGTCTGGGTGCTGTAGTGTGAAGGGTGTGATGGTCTGGGTGCTGTAGTGAGGAGCGTGTGATGGTCTGGGTGCTGTAGTGAGGAGCGTGTGATGGTCTGGGTGCTGTAGTGTGGAGCGTGTGATGGTCTGGGTGCTGTAGTGTGAAGGGTGTGATGGTCTGGGTGCTGTAGTGAGGAGCGTGTGATGGTCTGGGTGCTGTAGTGTGGAGCGTGTGATGGTCTGGGTGCTGTAGTGTGGAGCGTGTGATGGTCTGGGTGCTGTAGCGTGGAGCGTGTGATGGTCTGGGTGCTGTAGTGTGGAGCGTGTGATGGTCTGGGAGCTGTAGTGTGGAGCGTGTGATGGTCTGGGTGCTGTAGTGTGGAGCGTGTGATGGTCTGGGTGCTGTAGTGTGGAGCGTGTGATGGTCTGGGTGGTGGTGTAGTGTGGAGCGTGTGATGGTCTGGGTGCTGTAGTGTGGAGCGTGTGATGGTCTGGGTGCTGTAGCGTGGAGCGTGTGATGGTCTGGGTGGTGTAGTGTGGAGCGTGTGATGGTCTGGGTGCTGTAGTGTGGAGCGTGTGATGGTCTGGGTGCTGTAGTGTGGAGCGTGTGATGGTCTGGGTGCTGTAGTGTGGAGCGTGTGATGGTCTGGGAGCTGTAGTGTGGAGCGTGTGATGGTCTGGGTGCTGTAGTGTGGAGCGTGTGATGGTCTGGGTGCTGTAGTGTGGAGCGTGTGATGGTCTGGGTGCTGTAGTGAGGAGCGTGTGATGGTCTGGGTGCTGTAGCGTGGAGCGTGTGATGGTCTGGATGCTGTAGCGTGGAGCGTGTGATGGTCTGGGTGCTGTAGCGTGGAGCGTGACGGATATGACCCTAGATGGTCTGGGTGCTGTAGTGTGGAGCGTGTGATGGTCTGGGTGCTGTAGTGTGGAGTGTGTGATGGTCTGGGTGGTGCTGTAGCGTGGAGCGTGTGATGGTCTGGGTGCTGTAGTGTGGAGCGTGTGATGGTCTGGGTGCTGTAGCGTGGAGCGTGTGATGGTCTGGGTGCTGTAGTGTGGAGCGTGTGATGGTCTGGGTGCTGTAGAGTGGAGCGTGTGATGGTCTGGGTGGTGCTGTAGTGTGGAGCGTGTGATGGTCTGGGTGCTGCAGTGTGGAGCGTGTGATGGTCTGGATGCTGTAGTGTGGAGCGTGTGATGGTCTGGGTGCTGTAGTGTGGAGCGTGTGATGGTCTGGGTGCTGTAGTGTGGAGCGTGTGATGGTCTGGGTGGTGCTGTAGTGTGGAGCGTGTGATGGTCTGGGTGCTGTAGTGTGGAGCGTGTGATGGTCTGGGTGGTGTAGCGTGGAGCGTGTGATGGTCTGGGTGCTGTGGTGTGGAGCGTGTGATGGTCTGGGTGCTGTAGCGTGGAGCGTGTGCTGGTCTGGGTGCTGTAGTGTGGAGCGTGTGATGGTCTGGGTGCTGTAGTGTGGAGCGTGTGCTGGTCTGGGTGCTGTAGTGTGGAGCGTGTGATGGTCTGGGTGCTGTAGTGTGGAGCGTGTGATGGTCTGGGTGCTGTAGTGTGGAGCGTGTGATGGTCTGGGTGCTGTAGTGTGGAGCGTGTGATGGTCTGGGTGCTGTAGCGTGGAGTGTGTGATGGTCTGGGTGCTGTAGTGAGGAGCGTGTGATGGTCTGGGTGCTGTAGCGTGGAGCGTGTGATGGTCTGGGTGCTGTAGTGTGGAGCGTGTGATGGTCTGGGTGCTGTAGCGTGGAGTGTGTGATGGTCTGGGTGCTGTAGCGTGGAGCGTGTGATGGTCTGGGTGCTGTAGTGTGGAGCGTGTGATGGCCTGGGTGCTGTAGCGTGGAGCGTGTGATGGTCTGGGTGCTGTAGTGTGGAGCGTGTGATGGTCTGGGTGCTGTAGCGTGGAGCGCGTGATGGTCTGGGTGGTGCTGTAGTGTGGAGCGTGTGATGGTCTGGGTGCTGTAGTGTGGAGCGTGTGATGGTCTGGGTGCTGTAGTGTGGAGCGTGTGATGGTCTGGGTGGTGCTGTAGTGTGGAGCGTGTGATGGTCTGGATGCTGTAGTGTGGAGCGTGTGATGGTCTGGGTGCTGTAGTGTGGAGCGTGTGATGGTCTGGGTGCTGTAGTGTGGAGCGTGTGATGGTCTGGGTGGTGCTGTAGTGTGGAGCGTGTGATGGTCTGGGTGCTGTAGTGTGGAGCGTGTGATGGTCTGGGTGGTGTAGCGTGGAGCGTGTGATGGTCTGGGTGCTGTGGTGTGGAGCGTGTGATGGTCTGGGTGCTGTAGCGTGGAGCGTGTGCTGGTCTGGGTGCTGTAGTGTGGAGCGTGTGATGGTCTGGGTGCTGTAGTGTGGAGCGTGTGCTGGTCTGGGTGCTGTAGTGTGGAGCGTGTGATGGTCTGGGTGCTGTAGTGTGGAGCGTGTGATGGTCTGGGTGCTGTAGTGTGGAGCGTGTGATGGTCTGGGTGCTGTAGTGTGGAGCGTGTGATGGTCTGGGTGCTGTAGTGTGGAGCGTGTGATGGTCTGGGTGCTGTAGCGTGGAGCGTGTGATGGTCTGGGTGCTGTAGCGTGGAGTGTGTGATGGTCTGGGTGCTGTAGCGTGGAGCGTGTGATGGTCTGGGTGCTGTAGTGTGGAGCGTGTGATGGTCTGGGTGCTGTAGCGTGGAGTGTGTGATGGTCTGGGTGCTGTAGTGTGGAGCGTGTGATGGTCTGGGTGCTGTAGCGTGGAGCGTGTGATGGTCTGGGTGCTGTAGTGTGGAGCGTGTGATGGTCTGGCTGCTGTAGCGTGGAGCGTGTGATGGTCTGGGTGCTGTAGTGTGGAGCGTGTGATGGTCTGGGTGCTGTAGCGTGGAGCGTGTGATGGTCTGGGTGGTGTAGTGTGGAGCGTGTGATGGTCTGGGTGCTGTAGTGTGGAGCGTGTGATGGTCTGGGTGCTGTAGTGTGGAGCGTGTGATGGTCTGGGTGCTGTAGTGTGGAGCGTGTGATGGTCTGGGTGCTGTAGTGTGGAGCGTGTGATGGTCTGGGTGCTGTAGTGTGGAGCGTGTGATGGTCTGGGTGGTGCTGTAGTGTGGAGCGTGTGATGGTCTGGGTGCTGTAGTGTGGAGCGTGTGATGGTCTGGGTGGTGTAGTGTGGAGCGTGTGATGGTCTGGGTGCTGTAGCGTGGAGCGTGTGATGGTCTGGGTGCTGTAGTGTGGAGCGTGTGACCTTATTGTGGTCCTCGTGGCTGCGAGCGACTCATCCACACCGTGACGGTGGCACTTTGGGGGACAACAACCCCCTCCCTGCGGGAACGGTGACATTCATGCCACTTGGGAGCCGCCGGGCGCATCGACGCTGTGGAAACATGGAGGAGGACCGCCCGCAGGTGTCCTCTCTAATCGCCCGTCTTTAATTAATTACTTGAAAAAAGTATAGGGACGGTGATGCGCGACACACACACACACTGTACTCTCTCTCAAACACACACACACTAGGACATCCGTGTGTGTGTGTGTGTGTGTGTGTGTGTGTGTGTGTGTGTGTGTGTGTGTGTGTGTGTGTGTGTGTGTGTGTGTGTGTGTGTGTGTGTGTGTGTGTGTGTGTGTGTGTGTGTGTGTGTGTGTGTGTGTGTGTGTGTGTGTGTGTGTGTGTGTGTGTGTGTGTGTGTGTGTGTGTGTGTGTGTCTCTTTAACAGTCGAGTCAACTCCAGAGTTGTGATCTGCTGTCCAGTTAAGGTCCTTGTGATATCAATCGTGTCAGACCTCAGTTCCACGCACACACACACAGTGAAGGTTATGGGGCAGTGGGATTGGGGGTAAAGGGGGCAGGGGGAGCGGTCGCTGTTCCTTAACAGAGAATGGATGGATCCTTGTACATAAGTTGACAGGCTGATGGATGGATGGATGGATGGGTGGATGCATGGGTGGGTGGATGGATGCACAAATGCATGGTTGGGTGGATGCATTGATGGATGGACAATGTTGGAGTAAAACGATACCCCTATATTACGCTTGGGATGGATACGGTGTGTGTGTGCGCGCATGCGTGTGTGTGCTGTGATTAATCAGTGATTGGATTCATCTAAATCAAACCACTTAGCTCCGCCATCGATCTGTTTCCTTGCTTGTATTACTCTTGATAGATTTGTGCAATAATGTATCAAATGAATATGTGAGACCAGTCCTCTCCCAGGGCTATCGTGCCTCTTTATTTCCCCATCCTGGTAATTTAACCCACTTAGGCCTGACGTCGAAATAAAATAAAAAATGTTCGCTCTGAAAGAATACATATTCAAAGATTTGTGCCGCATTTTTACGATTTAAAAAAAAATAACATAATGCTTTAAAACACCAAAAGGGGTTCCCGCCCAGAATGGGTTAATAACCTTTCCAACGTAACGGCCTGGACTGTGTCTAATAACCTGTCCCTAGTGTAAGGAATTAATCATATTTGGTATTAACTGGACTAATTACTGCCATAACTTTATGTCAACAGTGCTATTAACTGATAAACTAAATATTTTAGTGTGCTATACATTTTTCTTATTTGTTACCAAGGCATGCGTGTGTGCACCAGGCCGCAGTCTAAGTGTTAAGTTGGGAACGATGCAAGTTGGGAACCTACTATGCAATACCCGATGCCATAGCACATGTTTTAACCGTCTGTGTGAGATCTCTGCATCGGTCTGAAGAGTGCAAACCTTAGAGTATATATTAATGGAGACGGCACCCGGAGGAAACCCTGAGGCGAAATGGACATAGTGGCCAAATTTGGTATTGCAGTTTGGACCCAAACACGTGAACGCGCTGGTCCGTTGACTATCATTGTGCACGTTCATGATGACACGTGAACGCTGTTTCATACGTGAACGCGTGCAATGATAGTCAGCGGCAGAGCGTTCATGTTTGGGTCCAATCCATCCCAGAATGCACTCTGTTCCTACCCGGAAGGAGGAGTGAAATCGCCTCATGCGCTTTAGAGCAACTTAATGCAAGTGGATGGGGGGAGAAATCCGGTGCCGTCTCTATTCATATATACTCTAAAGTCAAACTGACTGTGAAAAGTGGCCTGTTTAAGTAATCAAAAGGCAGGTGTGGGGTTGCTATGGCAATCAATTGGCTGAGGCAGAGAGACAACGGTGTATCCCTCAAGGCCGGGCACTGCACTCCCTGTGGTGGAACGTGTGTGTCACATCTGGAGTCGGTGGGGTAACCAGTTCTTGAGTTACGTGGATTACAGACACACTCACACACACACACACACACACACACACACACACACACACAGAGAGAGACACGTGGTGCATTTATAGTAGGATTGTAGTGGAGCAAAAAAATTACCGGTGTGTATATACAATATTTTCCTCTGACATGTAGTGAAGTAGAAGTATAAAAACGTTCCTTTAAATGTATTCTGAAGTGCAGTACAACAGGGGTTCTCAACGTTTTTGGCT
This sequence comes from Electrona antarctica, assembly GCF_951216825.1. Lineage (NCBI taxonomy): Eukaryota > Metazoa > Chordata > Actinopteri > Myctophiformes > Myctophidae > Electrona > Electrona antarctica. The sequence continues at coordinate 35,041,237 of NC_136804.1, read as the reverse complement.
GGGGACCCCCGAAAATGCTTTAGCCATGTCTCACGACCCCTGCCCCCCCCCTCACCCTCTGTACATTCTGAAGACTATACCACCAGGGACATGCACACATAGACATCAAAGGGGGCTTCAGCCCCTGCCCTTTTACCCGTCTGTAAAACAACTGCCCTCTCCCCAGACCACGAATGCAGCATTTACTACGCTGAAAGAAATGCAAATGCCCTCCTCTCCTTTCCATGCCATACCGGAAGGCAGCATTCAGGAGAATTCCTTTTTTTTCCCCCCGAAGTCTCCTGAACTTGAACACAGCATTTTGGCGTTGAACAAATTTGTTTTAAAAATCCAGGTCGTATACACACCGCATCTCCACTAGCTAAAGATTGCTGGGTTGCGCCTCCCGAAAATAGCTGATCTACAAGCGCGACGCGTTGAGAGCTTGTAGATCAGCTATTTCCGCTATTTTATTTTTTTTGTCTAAAAGTGCCTTTCCAACACACTCTACACGTCCCTGTTTACCACTTCCTGTTGATGTCTCCGCTCCAGCAGCACTCTCTGTGCTGCCTCTGTCCACTTCCTGTTGATGTCTCCGCTCCAGCAGCACTCTCTGTGCTGCCTCTGTCCACTTCCTGTTGATGTCTCCGCTCCAGCAGCACTCTCTGTGCTGCCTCTGTCCACTTCCTGTTGATGTCTCGGCTCCAGCAGCACTCTCTGTGCTGCCTCTGTCCACTTCCTGTTGATGTCTCGGCTCCAGCAGCACTCTCTGTGCTGCCTCTGTCCACTTCCTGTTGATGTCTCCGCTCCAGCAGCACTCTCTGTGCTGCCTCTGTCCACTTCCTGTTGATGTCTCCGCTCCAGCAGCACTCTCTGTGCTGCCTCTGTCCACTTCCTGTTGATGTCTCGGCTCCAGCAGCACTCTCTGTGCTGCCTCTGTCCACTTCCTGTTGATGTCTCCGCTCCAGCAGCACTCTCTGTGCCGCCTCTGTCCACTTCCTGTTGATGTCTCGGCTCCAGCAGCACTCTCTGTGCTGCCTCTGTCCACTTCCTGTTGATGTCTCGGCTCCAGCAGCACTCTCTGTGCTGCCTCCGTCCACTTCCTGTTGATGTCTCCGCTCCAACAGCACTCTCTGTGCTGCCTCTGTCCACTTCCTGTTGATGTCTCCGCTCCAGCAGCACTCTCTGTGCCGCCTCTGTCCACTTCCTGTTGATGTCTCGGCTCCAGCAGCACTCTCTGTGCCGCCTCTGTCCACTTCCTGTTGATGTCTCCTCTCCAGCAGCACTCTCTGTGCCGCCTCTGTCCACTTCCTGTTGATGTCTCCGCTCCAGCAGCACTCTCTGTGCTGCCTCTGTCCACTTCCTGTTGATGTCTCCGCTCCAGCAGCACTCTCTGTGCTGCCTCTGTCCTGGATGGAAGGTTATATAACCCATGTAGGCCCGACGTCGAAATAAAAAAAAAGGTTCGCTCTGAAAGAATATATATTCAAAGATTTGTGCCGCATTTTCACGAATTTTCAAAAATAGCAGACCTACAAGCTCGTAGCGCGCCACTCGGTGGCGCGCTATGAGCTTGTAGATCTGCTATTTTTCAATAGCTAAAGTAGAACATAATGCTTAGTTAAAACACCAAAAGGGGTTCCCGCCCAAAATGGGATAAATCATCCCAGTCGGGTTCTGGAAACCTCATATGTCCAAAGCTGTTGGTTTTCAGGATTCAAGTTTTTTTTTTAAATGCCCCAAAAAGTAGCAGATCTGCCTCTTTTTTTCTTTTTGCTGCGACACAGTAGTATATGATAAAGTACGGCAATTTACAGTGGAATAAAATGAGAGGTCTCTTTCCAACAGCAGCAAAATCATACAGTATCTCCTGTCCTTTTTTTATTTTTCCCGTTCAAGGCTGTACTTGTACTGTTTCATCTACAGGTACATAAGAGTTAAACTTATTTTAGTTTGGCTTTCTTCCTTCCTTCCTTCCGTTTGTCCTTCCTTCCTTCCTTCCTTCCTTCCTCGTTCCTTACAAGGAAGCTTTGAGAAGGAACAGCAGTGGTCACGTGACTGGGCTGTGCCATGACACTTTCATGGACACTTTCATGGGAGCCAAACTCACACCGGAAGTGCAATGAATACATGGCAGTGAATGGAGCCGGCTGGACCAGCTCATAACAAATTATTTATGAACAATTGAGACCTTTTGTAAAGTAATCACTTCTGGAAAATAAGAGAAGACATGTAGAAACAAGAACTCAGTTCGGCTCCTCCCATTTCCTGTTCCACTTCCTCCAGTGTGCTTATTTTTTTATTTCTACTAACAACAACACTATACATGGTTAGTGTTGACAGAATCTGCTTGCGAGAGAATACCATGTAGTTTACTTTGCATCCATCCATCTCTCTCTCTCTCTCTCTCCCTCTCTCTCTCCCCTCCCCTCCCCTCCCCTCCCTCCCCCCTAGCTGTCCTCTTCTTGTTTTTAAACGGTAGGAAAGCAGAGTGAATCAATGAACAAACGAATTGTCTGCGGCGCTAACGACAAATGACCAGGAGAGCGGGAGAGAGCGAGGGAAAGCGATGACACTCGATGTTCACAAGCTGGTCGCCATGGCAACACCGTTGCAACCCCCGGGGGCGCGTCTCAAGGCGGTTAATTAAAAAAATGTGTATTAATTGAGTTTTAATTGTATCTATACAATGCATCATAGAGGTAGTTTTATTTTTGGGTTCCCTTTCTTCCCATTTATCTTTGTACTCGCACACCCCCCCCCCCCTCTCTCTCTCTCTCTCTCTCACTCACACACACACACACACACACACACACACACACACACACACACACACACACACACACACACACACACACACACACATACACACACACACACACACACACACACATACACACACACACACACACACACACACACACACACACACACAGTGACAGAACTGCGGTGGTTCCAACCCACAAGGCCACAGAGTAGATGCATGATGCAGACTATGAGAGAGAAGTCACCTGACGCCAATGGTGGACAAAAACTCCAAGTTTTTACTTTAAGTAAAAATTTCAATATTTCCCACATAACGTACGTAGAAATAATCTGTTACAAGTTAAAGTCCGGAATTAAAATTGTACTTGGGTAAAAGTACAAACGTATTGGCATCCAAAATGTACTCCAAATGTATAAAAGGCTTTTGGAAAATGGATGATCATCATCCTTCGAGTGCCCTCGAGATCTGCGACACAAGCTGCTGCTTCCCCTGGTCTCTGTTGCTCACACCAAGCCACACCGAGTCCCCTGGTCTCTGTTGCTCACACCAAGCCACACCGAGTTCATTCCCCTGGTCTGTGTTGCTCACACCAAGCCACACCGAGTTAATTCACAGTCAGTCCCGTGTCAGCTCAAATAGAAGTAGATTGAAGATTGGAAATAGTTCAGTAAATTAAAAAATACCTCAACGTTGCACTTGAAGTACATACTTGAGTAAATGTGCTTTGTGACTTTACAACCCCCCCCCCCCCACACACACACGCACGCACGCACGCACGCACACATGCACGCACACAGAGTCAGAAGGGGTCTAATGAAACAAACATTGAAGTGCTGACCTCATGGTCTCTCTCTACCAGCTAATGCATGGATTAAAGTTCTCAGACTTTCATGATTCCAGTCGTTTGAGTTCCGTAGCCTCATGTTCAGTTATTATATTCAGATTAGAGCATTTGAAGTGGTCGACATGTTCAGAAGCATCTTCCATATAAAATCCTATTATTGTCTCGGATATTCCATGAGCGCAAAATGTTATAAAGCCTCTGATCTGTGGCTTCTTCAGTGTGTAGAACAGCAGGAACGGCATTGCTAAATCGTCATAGTTGTACATATTGCGTTGCATATTGTTTAGTGTGTGTGTGTGTGTGTGTGTGTGGGGGGGGGGTGGTGGTCTCTTTCATAACGTTTCACACATCGCACATTAGGACCTGGTCATACAAACGTTTTCAGTGGTAATATTTATTTTTTTCTTTAATCCATGGTTAATGGCATTAATTATGTTACTTGACAAGTATTTACACTTTAGGTTCTCTCTCTCTCTCTCTCTCTCTCTCTCTCTCTCTCTCTCTCTCTCCCCCCCCCCCCCTCCCCCCCATTGCATGTCTCCTTTGGCCCTGTGATGATTGAGTGTGCGCGCAGCGTCTTGCAGCTGGCGTGTTTTAATTGCATGCCTATTCCCCGGCGCTGGCTCTTTTTTTCTTTAGTTTTGTTTTGTGTTTTGTCCTGAACGACGTCTCCTCGCGCTGCTTGATTATCTTTTAATGACCGCGGATATGCCTTGCATAACGCCCCATATGCTGAAGCCACGCCCTAAGGGAGGTGTGTGTGTTTGTGTGTGTGTGTGTGTGCGCCCCTATACATGTACATGCATACATTACATATACACCAGCTGAGTGTTGCGATGCCCATGAGGCTAGCTGTGTGTGTGTGGTGTGGTGTGTTGGTGGGTGGTGCTTGGGGTTGGAGGTCTGTCGGTGCATGTGGCCCAAATTGCATGTGCACCCGTATGTTCTGTTTCCATGGTTACACCATGCCCCCTCCTTTCCCCCACCGCGCACGCATGCACGTGCGCTCACACACACACACACGTACACGCACACACACAGAGAGAGAACCCCACCGATCAATGTCAGGATAGCCAGTCAGACCTTGATGCTAACAGCGCCTTCTCAGTGCTCTCTGAGACACACACACACACACACACACACACACACACACACACACACACACACACACACCTTTAAGTGGATCAACTCATGTGTCAATTTACAAGATATCTTCAGGTCAATTCCCCACTCTTCACTGTGTGTGTGTGTGTGTGTGTGTGTGTGTGTGTGTGTGTGTGTGTGTGTGTGTGTGTGTGTGTGTGTGTGTGTGTGTGTGTGTGTGTGTGTGTGTGTGTGTGTGTGTGTGTGTGTGTGTGTGTGTGTGTGTGTGTGTGTGTGTGTGTGTGTGTGTGTGTCACATTAGCTGTGTAAGCCAGGGTTGAGTCGCCTTACTGCCCGTCTGCGACTGCTTTGATGGCAGAACATCTGTTGGCTGTGATATGAAGCTCTCTCTCTCTCTCTCTCTCCCCCGTTATGAATTCCCCAGCTGCACCCCCCCCCCCCCCCCCCATCCCGTCTCCAGAACTCTGTCCCATGCCACCTGTGCAGTTTTAACCCATTTAGACCTGACATCGAAATTAAAAAGTCTTTTAAATCTTGACAGTTTTCTGAAATACCCATGTTTCTATGTCAGTGGTGCTCAATATTTCATGTCAAGGACCCCCAGAATTATATGTATTTGGCCACGGCCCCACCATCTGAAAATATGTAGTTCCAGGAACCCCCCCAGAAGCAAAGATTTGAGTAAAAACGTTCACTGTAAGAATATATATTCAAAAAATAGCAGACCTACAAGCTCATAGCGCGCCACTCGGTGGCGTGCTATGAGCTTGTAGATCTGCTATTTTTCAATAGCTAAAGTATAACATAATGCTTAAAACACCAAAAGGGGTTCCCGCCCAGAATGGATTAATGCATAATTTATCTGCTAAGTAACCACATCCGAGGGACTCATCCCTTTCTGCCACCCCACCCTCCCTCCCTCCTCCTCCTCTCCCCCCTCACTGCTCTTGTCATTTTCTCCTCCTCGGGCTAAAGGATTGAGGTGCAGACACTTTATTTATTTATTTAAGGAGATTAGGCTCGTTTGGCAATCCGGGCGAAGTCTAAAGAAAAAAAGCCCCTGTCGTTTTGCCTCGCCGTTTGAACCTGAGAAAACACCTGAACCTAATTAGCTAATTACAATGCTGGTGGCCTCTGCGTTCCTGCTGCTGCGGTGAATGGTAATTACTTCCAATTGGGAAGTGAATTGAAGTCGGCGTCCATAAAACTTTTACAAGGTGCCTCCGTATTGCAGGGGTCGGCGGGCTTGTTTATCTGTCCTGTCCGGTAGCCGGATATAGCTGTTGGTTTCCTTTGCTTTCCCGGCGTGATCCGTGTTTTTATGGCGTTGTCAAGCACGGCCCGCGTGTGTGTGTGCGTGGCTGACATGTTGTCGTCGGGTGTGTCTCTGTGCGATGCGCGTGGCCTTGCAACGACTGCGAGGGAGTCGTATTCTTTGTGACGCATTCCCTCCGTGGCAGTAACACCGGCGCGGCGGTCGTAGCTCAGCCCGTCAACCCGCTGCCTTCCCCAAGGCCACGCTGTTGCGCGTTTGTCCGCGTGCGTGACGTGTCCTCGCACTCTCGGCCTGTGTGTGTGTGTGTTTTATGGCTATGTTGTGACCAAGGCAGCCATGCATTACATCTGAATATGAGGGCCAGCTAGGAAAGGGAAAACGCAGGGCCGCGCACCCTGCATACCAACATGCCACAGTCCCCTAAATCATCGGCCTCGGAGCTGCCAGCGTCTTCCCTCTCGCTTAACCCCTCACCCTCCCATCCCCCGGGCAGGGCAAGCCACCCAGGGCTAATGCACCATCACCATCCCATCCCCAGGGCAGGGCAAGCCACCCAGGGCTAATGCACCATCACCATCCCATCCCCCAGGGCAGGGCGAGCCACCCAGGGCTAATGCAGCATCACCATCCCATCCCCAGGGCAGGGCGAGCCACCCAGGGCTAATGCACCATCACCATCCCCTCTTAACCTTGGAAGTTCTGCTTGGGTGGAATGGGTTAACGTCTCGGCCGAATCGGCCCGCTGCCATCTGTCTCCGTCTCTCCTGACAACAACCATCTCTCTCTCTATCTCCCTCTCTCTCCCCCCACGTGTGGGTGGGGCACTCCGACACCTGCCAGTCAAGAGAGCCGAGGAGAGCAATAATTTTGTCTGTCAATGATATGCTCGCCGAATTGTCCTATCGATTACATTTTCGATTAAGCAAATGATCGAGAATCACGTTTTTTTTTAGTATTGTTTTTAAAATAATTGATTGAATTGATTAGTCCGATTAACCACAAACCCTATGATACAAAATATATATAAACAGTGTTTTGTGAGGCGACACATTGTGAGCTTGTAGATTGCCTCTGCTTTATTTTAATTACATTTTTTAATTAAACCGATTTCTCCGTGCTTGTTCCATCAGACCACGGGAGAGGTGTCAGGGGAGACTGCGTTGGGCCTGGCCGGTCGGCCCCGGGTCAGCCCGTGTCACCAAACAATCCTCATCGGCCATTACCTCGGATGAACTCTGATCGGTCGATAGAGCACAACCCCCTCAACCTCCCGGTGTCCCGTATGTCAATCAATCGAGAATTCACGGCACCCCCCACGGCCCACGCGGTACTCCAATTGGCCGCCGTACATTTACCTGACATGAACCCCTCTCATCAAATCACTCATTTGTCAATGAGTCTCATTGGTTCTAAAAGCTCCCCAGTGTTGAAAAATGAACATTTGCACTTATAGGATAGAGAGAGAGAGAGAGAGAGAGAGAGAGAGAGAGAGAGAGAGAGCATTCCTCAGCATCGCCACTACAAACATGATGGATGGTTTTATTAAAATGGCATTTGAAGATGCACACACACACACGCTGTCAAATCGTGTTCGCACGCGCGCACACACATACACACACACCCATGAGGATATACTTAATCCATATTCCCTTTGCGGTAGTGCTTTAGCCCTCAGGCAAACATGTTGTTTAACAGCATGGCATACTGCATATTAGGGCATTAAGCAACTAGTCGACTAGTTTACTAGTCGACTAGTAAATCCACTAGTCGACCTGTTGGTACTAGTTGATAAGAAAGAAGATTTTGTAGGCCTCAAGATCAGGTAGATTATAGTTATAGTCACCAATGTACACAGTTTTTAAATGTACAAATCTTTATTTTTGTTTGTTTTTTACATAATAGGTATAGTTAAACAACTAGTCGACTAGTAAACTTAGGCAACTAGTCAACTAGTAAAAATTACTATTTTTGTCTTTTTTTATCAATGCCCTACTGGCCTATTCAATCACAAAAAAGTGAAGTAGTGAAAATAGCAGATCTACAAACGTGTGAATCCAAGCTAATAGAAACTGCAGGCCTTCGATTCCTGAGAAGTTGTGTGTGTGTGTGTGTGTGTGTGTGTGTGTGTGTGTGTGTGTGTGTGTGTGTGTGTGTGTGTGTGTGTGTGTGTGTGTGTGTGTGTGTGTGTGTGTGTGTGTGTGTGTGTGTGTGTGTGTGTGTGTGTGTGTGTGTGTGTGTGTGTGTGTGTGTGTGTGTGTGTGTGTGTGTGTGTGTGGCAGTATTGATACTGTTACTTAAGAAAAATTGCGAGTACTTTTTTTTCCACCACTGAACCGTCCTCAAGAGAGGCATCTATCATCAGCAAGATTATTATTATTTTGTAGAAAGATGTTCCATAATCTGTATTGTAGAATATACACCAGAAATGCTGTGATTTGTGTAAATTGGCGTGTAATGGAGTGCTTTTATGATGGTCGTTTTATCTCTTTTTTTTTTTTTTTTTTGCATAATGCCTCGTTGGATTTCAGTAGAGTATAGTTATTCATCGCTTTAACCCATTCTGGGCGGGAACCCCTTTTGGTGTTCTAAGCATTATGTTATACTTTAGCTATTGAAAAATAGCAGATCTACAAGCTCATAGTGCGGCACTCGGTGCCGCGCTATGAGCTTGTAGATCTGCTATTTTTCAACTTGTAGGTCTGCTATTTTCGAAAAATCGTGAAAATGTGCCTCAAATCTTTGAATATATATATATATTGTTACATACAGAGTGAACATTTTAACTTAACGTAAGCTTCTGGGGAGGTCTCTGGAACAACATATTTTCAGATGGGGCAGTGGAGGAATATTACATATAATTGTTTGTTTATTGAATGGATCCCCATTAGCTGACGCCGGGGCGACAGCTAATCTTCCTGGGGTCCTTGAGCACCACTGATACAGAAACATAAGGTTTTCCAGAAAACTGTCAGAATTTAGAAGACATTTTTTTTAAATTTCGATGTCGGGCCTAAATGGGTTAAACTGTTACGTTGTCACTGTTTGTCTGAAACCTCTTATCTCCATATTTATTTAAATTTTGTCATGAACTAACACCCATACCTGAGCGTCCTCCATACGGCGTCACACATAGACAATCAAAAGTAGAAGATCCTCATGCTTGTAGATCTACTAAATTTGCTTTGTTTTAATTTGACGGTTTTGGACAGTTTCCACCCGACAGAGACGATGTCTGCTTTAGACACAGTTTGTCCAACACAGACACACACACACACACGCACACACACACGCACACACACACAGGGAGAGAGAGAGAGAGGGAGAAAAAAAACCATCTACAAAGCTACACCGAGCGAACACAAGTCTTAACTCAGACTTTAGGGAGCTCTCAAAAGCTCATCAATTTGCAACCAAGCCGCATAATGTGCATAATTCAGCAGTTTTTATATCACTGCAATCAAAGTCCTAAATAAAAAAAAGCCCTCCGGAGTGGGGGGGAGTAGGGGGGGGGGGAGTGGGGGGGGCTCCAAGGACAGTTTTAAAATAAAATCGATTATATATCTAAATTAAAAAGCATGAATTCCCTGTCACGCATTATGGTGTCAAACCTTAAAGGACTTTTAAAGCACATTCCAAGGACGGCAAATTATATTATCAAACGTTGCGGTTCTTTGATTTATAGCCTCGGAATATCAAATAAAGTGCCTGCCATGAAAGTGTGTAAACCCATGCGGGGGTGTACTTCTTTGAACCATATTGATCCAGTGTTATAGTCTCTGGTGTTATGTATTGTAATGCAGGTGCATTCAGGAGCTGACTTCTGATGAGAGATACATGAACGATCGAGAATTACGATAGAGATAGAAGCAGCGGTTCCCAAAGTGGGGTCCGTGGACCCCTAGGGGTACGCAACGCATAGCCAGGGGGTACCCGAAATAATTCCCAGATTATTACTTTTTTTTTAACATTACAATTTGGTTTATCTACGTGGTAATTTCTGCCAAATTGCGCAATAAACGTATTTTTTGTTTTCATTGTGTTTCTCCCATGTTTGCTTTGGGCCAATAGCTGACATGATTACTAAAACTACAACATCAGTCAACCTGTCGTGACCCTAAACAGTAACAGCAGGACGCATGCTGCAGAAACAACAAAAAGACTCAGGACACTTGAAAGGTTTCTGCGGCCGCTTCAGATGAGGGGGTACCTGGAAAAATGTCTACCCCAAAAGGGGTACCTGGTCCAAAAAACGTTTGGGAACCCCTGAGATAGAGAATTACACAATCTCTGGTCAGATGCAGCTCTTGGACCAGTGGTGGAAAAAGTATAGCATATGGTTGAGCGCCGGAGTCCCCTATAGGGCTCTATGCTATAGTTTATTTTCACTTTTATGTTATTGCGGGGAAAAGCTTTCGCAGGAAAACTGCAGATCGGCAAGCTCACAACGCGTCACATCCGTATGGATGCAGGGGTTTGAAGTGGTTGACCCTGTAGTGTACATGGTTAAGGTGTTGTAGGGAAGTGTCTCTGTCCAGTGTCCGGCAATCGTCATTCCCTGTTAAGCATGCCTCAACCTCTAATGGCTTTGTCAATATGGACGGCGTCATCGAACCGCCAGGAAATCCAGGGTATCCCAACCCCAATCTCCCAACTCATTAATACAAGAGTTTGACACAGATTCTCAATGAGGGCTCCTTTTTTCACTTTGCATGCAACGCCATGCAGGAGTCTGTCCCGATTGTGTTTTGGCATTCAATAGATAACGCCGTGCTTTGAGGGGCTTTGATTTGGTCAGTCGGGGCCGGGGCGTGGGTGATGTAGAGCACGGTTAATTGAACAATCAAATAGCCGTTACTAATAGCAGTAGAATTACTTAACTTAGATTTTGATCAGTCCGTGTGCAACTGTGCACATTGTGTTTTCGGCGTTTATGTGTCTTTGCATAATAATAATAATGTGTCTTTGCGCCAGTCAGTGTCTTGCACAGTACAAATGTTCAGCGGTGTCTACAGTAGTTAACACTCCGATTGCCCGGGGTTATTTAATCCATTAAATTATAGCGCCCAAGCGATTTATAGCAACGGAGCACTTTTACCGACGGACCGGAAGTTACACCGGATGTGGCTGGAGCAGCTAAATGTAGCCAAAACACTCTAAAGGCGATCGACAACAACGGGAGGTATGATTAACTCTAACGCGACTAGCGACTGGACAGCAGGGGGCCGTCTAACACAGGATCTTTTCTTAGAATTGGACGGGATGATTTAGATTGCGGGTTATTAACGTTTTAAGATTTTCGTTGTAGTCGGTTAAACGGGGGGGGGGGGGGGACATTTTCGATGACGTCCCACTGTTGTGCAACATCGAGGATTGCGCAACAGGCGCTCCCATGGCTATGGAACGATGCGATCGGTTTTCATATCAATAAACTTCGTCTTTTGGATAAAACTTCGTCCTGGGCGCTGGGTGTTACCGATGGAAAGGACGGTGAACTTCGTCCTGGGCGCTGGGTGTTACCGATAGAAAGGACGGTGAACTTCGTCCTGGGCGATTGGGGTGTTAAGTGAAAGTGAGCTGCAGCTGTGACAGCGTGGGCAGGGAGCGGTTTTAGATTTAGGAGCGTCAGATGTAAGCTCCTGAGATGAAGAGCTGGGAGGGGAATCACACACACACTGACACACACCCAGAGAGAGAGAGACGGGAGGGGAATCACACACACACTGACACACACCCAGAGAGAGAGAGACACTGACACACACCCAGAGAGAGAGAGAGAGAGACACACACCCAGAGAGGGAGGAATCACAGCACACACACTGACACACACAGAGAGAGAGAGAGAGAGCTGGGAGAGAGACCACAGCACACACTGACACACACCCAGAGAGAGAGAGAGAGACACACCCAGAGAGAGAGAGAGACCACAGCACACACTGACACACACCCAGAGAGAGAGAGACACTGACACACACCCAGAGAGAGAGAGACCACAGCACACACTGACACACACCCAGAGAGAGAGAGACCACAGCACACACTGACACACACCCAGAGAGAGAGAGACCACAGCACACACTGACACACACCCAGAGAGAGAGAGACCACAGCACACACTGACACACACCCAGAGAGAGAGAGAGACCACAGCACACACTGACACACACCCAGAGAGAGAGAGAGACCACAGCACACACTGACACACACCCAGAGAGAGAGAGACCACAGCACACACTGACACACACCCAGAGAGAGAGAGAGAGACCACAGCACACACTGACACACACCCAGAGAGAGAGAGAGACCACAGCACACACTGACACACACCCAGAGAGAGAGAGAGACCACAGCACACACTGACACACACCCAGAGAGAGAGAGAGACCACAGCACACACTGACACACACCCAGAGAGAGAGAGAGAGACCACAGCACACACTGACACACACCCAGAGAGAGAGAGAGAGACCACAGCACACACTGACACACACCCAGAGAGAGAGAGACACTGACACACACCCAGAGAGAGAGAGAGAGAGACCACAGCACACACTGACACACACCCAGAGAGAGAGGAATCACAGCACACACTGACACACACCCAGAGAGAGAGAGACCACAGCACACACTGACACACACCCAGAGAGAGAGAGAGACCACAGCACACACTGACACACACCCAGAGAGAGAGAGAGACCACAGCACACACTGACACACACCCAGAGAGAGAGAGAGACCACAGCACACACTGACACACACCCAGAGAGAGAGGAATCACAGCACACACTGACACACACCCAGAGAGAGAGAGAGACCACAGCACACACTGACACACACCCAGAGAGAGAGAGAGACCACAGCACACACTGACACACACCCAGAGAGAGAGGAATCACAGCACACACTGACACACACCCAGAGAGAGAGAGAGACCACAGCACACACTGACACACACCCAGAGAGAGAGAGAGAGACCACAGCACACACTGACACACACCCAGAGAGAGAGAGACACTGACACACACCCAGAGAGAGAGAGAGAGAGACCACAGCACACACTGACACACACCCAGAGAGAGAGAGAGAGACCACAGCACACACTGACACACACCCAGAGAGAGAGAGAGAGACCACAGCACACACTGACACACACCCAGAGAGAGAGAGAGACCACAGCACACACTGACACACACCCAGAGAGAGAGAGAGACCACAGCACACACTGACACACACCCAGAGAGAGAGAGAGACCACAGCACACACTGACACACACCCAGAGAGAGAGAGAGAGAGACCACAGCACACACTGACACACACCCAGAGAGAGACACTGACACACACCCAGAGAGAGAGACACTGACACACACCCAGAGAGAGAGAGACCACAGCACACACTGACACACACCCAGAGAGAGAGAGAGACACACACCCAGAGAGAGAGAGAGACCACAGCACACACTGACACACACCCAGAGAGAGAGAGAGAGACCACAGCACACACTGACACACACCCAGAGAGAGAGAGAGACACACACCCAGAGAGAGAGAGAGACACACACCCAGAGAGAGAGAGAGAGACACACACCCAGAGAGAGAGAGAGACACACACCCAGAGAGAGAGAGAGACCACAGCACACACTGACACACACCCAGAGAGAGAGAGACGGGAACACAGTGGGAGATCATCGCTGTCAGCCGGAAAACCTCATATCTCCATTTTTTTCCAACTTCCGTATGCACTATATGCTTTAGTTTTTGTTTAGTTTTTCAGATTAGTGCCCTACTTTGTCGTATAAAAGTGTTACACTCGAGGTAGTGATAATAGCCTAAGTCTAAGACGCGGTGTGCACTTGTAGATCGGCTATTTTCACCACTTTGAAATGTTTCTAAAGTAATGACAGAAATGGGGTGTTATGGACATACATGGTTTTCACCCGACAGCAATGAAATAAATGTATACCCCCCCCCCCCCACACACACACACACACACACACATACACACGTGTGCACACACCCGCCCACACACACACACACGTACCATGAATTAATGAACTGTTCTCCCCAAAGGGGCTGCATCGGGAATATAATAGGGGGCTAAATTGACTTCCAAAGCGCACATTTATGAATAACACGCACCCATTTATTTGGGTGGTGTGGGTGGGGTGGGGGGGCAGTAATGAATTAATGATGGAGCCACGGTGCAGGTTGTCATGTGACGGAGGCAGAGGGCTTAGTAAAGAGACAGGAGATCATTGGTCTGTCCTCTGAACCAAACTGATAGAAATATATCACTTGCTGCAGATGTCTGTCCAATTGGCTGCATGCAAATTCAACGGGGGGGCGGGGGGTGGATCTGTGTGTGTGTGTGTGTGTGTGTGTGTGTGTGTGTGTGTGTGTGTGTGTGTGTGTGTGTGTGTGTGTGTGTGTGTGTGTGTGTGTGTGTGTGTGTGTGTGTGTGTGTGTGTGTGTGTGTGTGTGTGTGTGTGTGTGTGTGTGTGTGTGTGTGTGTGTGTGTGTGTGTGTGTGTGTGTGTGTGTGTGTGTGTGTGTGTGTGTGTGTTTGCTTAGTGGATCAAGCTCACATTATTAGAATTGACATGCTGTCACCTTTTATCAGCACTCAGAATATGTCTCGTCATCCTTTGTCCCGGGGGGAGGGGGGTGTGTGTGCGACTGTGCGTGCGTGCGTCTGTCAGATGGGGCGTGTTTATTCACACACCTGTGTGTGTGTGTGTATAGCTGAGTATACTGTGTGTGTGCATGCGTATTAGGGTGAAATTTGTGATGCTGGAGCCTTTGCATCCCATTGGTGGGAGGTAGGCACAGCCAAAACAGCCAGCGGCATCTCCATGGCCCCACGGTGCTCCTCTACCTCCACGGCTCACTGTAGGCCTCCCCAGGAATGGGCTCTATGCACACACTCCATTTAGAAAAGAACTTGGACTTCCATCACAGGTGTTACCGGTGATATTAATTAACCCATTTTGGGCGGGAACCCCTTTTAAACATGGTGTTATAATTTAGCTATTGAAAAATAGCAGATCTACAAGCTCATAGCGTGCCACCGAGTGGCGCGCTACGAACTCGTAGGTCTGCTATTTTTGAAAAATCGTTATAATGTGGCGCAAATCGTTGAATATAGCGAACATTTTTAACTAAAATATTTGCTTCTGGAACTACATAACTACATATTTTGAGATGGGGGTCCGTGGCCCAATAAGAGATAATTCTGGGGGTCCTTGACATGAAAAAGGTCGAGCATCACTGACATAGAAACATAGGTTTTTCAGAAAAAATTTAGGATTTAGAAGCCTTTTTTTTTTAATCGACGTCAGGCCTAAATGGGTTATAAGCCATTTAGACCTATGAGCTCGATTCTACAAAATGTCTTCTAAATAATGAGTGGAACCAAGCGGACCCCGTCCCGTACAGGGACATTTGGAACCCACTCAAGGTCAATTTGAGACCCCCTCCCCACAGGTGTTCGTTGTGTAGCAGAGAGAGAGTTTCCAGCGAGCCAACAACAAGAACGACAGACAGCGCCCACTGACTCTGTTTGACCAGAATGGAACAGAGCCTTCATTAGTATCATCGGTGAAGTAGGGAAGGGAAGGGCCCCCCGAGTTCTTTCCAAAAATCCTGTGTGTGCATAGAGCCTATGGTGGGGAGCTAGCCTAGGCAGCCAAAACAGCCAGCGGCGGCTAGCATCTACCCATGGCTCCACTGCTACTCCTCCCCAGTCTGCCAGGCTGGGGAATTAACCCATTTTGGGCGGGAACCCCTTTTTGGTGTTGTAAGCATTATGTTTATGCTTTAGCTATTTAAAAATAGCAGATCTACAAGCTCATAGCGCGGCACCGAGTGCCGCGCTACGAGCTTTGTAGGTCTGCTATTTTGGAAAAATCGTGAAAATGTGGCACAAATCTTTGAATATATATTCTTTCAGAGCGAACGTTTTTAACTCAAATCTTTGCTTCTGGGGGAGGTCCCTGCTGGAACTACATATTTTCACATGGAGGTCGGTGGGTCAATTACCTATATTTTTGGGGGGTCCTTGACATGAATATGTTTGAGAACCACTGACATGGAAACATAGGGTTTTTCATGAAACTGTCAGGATGTAGAAGACATAGTCGTAGAATCGACGTCAGGCCTAAACGGGTTAACTCCAGCCAGCCAGCCAAGAAACACCGCTCCAGTACATCCGTCTTCCTGGGCTCTTTAGCCCGCCACACTGCTTTGTTTTATACAGAACATAGTGTATACAGAGAACACGGCCAGGAGTGACTGCTGGGTGGAGTTTTGTTAGGAATTCCTCAAGAACATTGGCTTGGAGCGCAACGTTGCCTTTGTTTTGTTCAGACACTTTTTACTTACTTACTTACTTGTGCTCTTCGCCCCCAATGGGGCGTAAGGCATCGATAATGTTCCTCCACCTATAACGGTCTTTGGCAGAGACCCATCTCCAGCAGTTCAGCCTCTACCGTTCTGCGCCAGGTGATGGTATAGTTAACATTTTCGTAGTTTCCGTTAAAGTTCTCAAACTCTGCCCGAACCCGACCAGGCCCGGCCCGACCCGACGTTTTCAGGCCGGGCCGGGCCCAAACAATTATGCTAATTAGTCGGGCCGGGCCGAGCCTCGGGCTCGGTGATTTTCCGCGATTTTGTTCTTTTTTCTTTCTTTTTTTAAAAGAGTGTTATTATAATAAAAATAGCAATTTTGTTATTTGTGTAATGTTATTGTGTTGTACTGTATGTATTTATTATGATGAGGGCTGCGCTAGTCGATTCACTTGTGACAGGAGGAGGACTGGAGACGGGGGTCGCATCGCACTGGCATTTCAGACTCAGAGGCCTCTTACACACATGTCAAACCACGTGACTTCCATTGGAAAAGCATTGAGCTTGAGGCGGCCATGAACACAGACAGAACAGATCATGTCCGTCCGGCATGTGTGTACGAGGCCAGAGCAGCAATTGCAGCCTGCCCCGCAGTCCTGCACTGCGCGCAGGCAGTACAGTAGAGAGAACAGTGAATGGTGTGAGACTTGCTTGCTTGCCTTGCTACAGCTGGTTTCCCTCTGGTTTGCGCACCAAACAAGCTACTAACCACCAGTTAACTTGCCAAGTTGCCATATGCTTAAATATTTTATAAAATCAATCGGATTATCACAGCTGAAGAAGCGTCAGGTTTTCGTCATGTTGCACTGAGTCTCGTTAACCCAGCTGGCTGCGATAAATAAAACCTAATTATTAATCAACGTCACCAAACGATCCATGGTGATATATAACTACTACACGCTACACGTATAGCAACTTCACTTCAGAGGAAACTAAGGGAGGGAGCTGCAGCTGCTATTCGTGTTTAGCCTACTCACCAGTCAGTCACCACCACCACTGTATGGAATCCATTAGAATGATTGGAAATGGAAGTTATGGAACATTAATAGCCTATTCTAACGTGAGTTACATACATCCTTTATTTCGATAAATCCGTTGATCGGCGCCGCTGTGCCGCAACGCCGATCTACAAGCTCACAACGCGTCGCGCTGCTTTTTTTTTCTCTTTTTTTTCTGTCGGGCTTTTGTCGGGCTTCGGGCTTAACAATTGTTAGGGTCGGGCCGAGCCTCGGGCCGACCCAGTTAGGGTAGGGTCGGGCCGGGCCATAATTTTTGGGCCCGTTGAGAACTTTAGTTTCCGTAGCCATTTTTTTTTTACAGGGTGGGGTTGTTAGCCCAACGCCTATAACCCTAAGAAGTATGGGTGTCAAAAAAAATCTATTCGAATTAGAATCGCGATTCCCGTTATGAACGATTCAAAATCGATTCATAATTTCCAAAAATCGTTTTTTTTTCCTTTTTTTGTTAGTTACAGGAGTTTTCACTACATGGTGTCTGTGATTAGAGTTCTCAATCTCTGCCCGAACCCGGCCTGGCCCGACCCGGCCCGACATTTTCGGGTGGGGCCGGGCCCAAAATGCACGATAATTAGTCGGGCCGGGCCGAGCCTCGGGCTCTGTGATTTTCCGTGATTTTTTTTTTATAATTTTTTATAATTTTATTATAACAAAAATAACAATTCTGTTGTTTGTGTAATGTATTTATTTAATATGAAGAGGGCTGAGCTGGTGAATGTTGGCGATTAACTTTTACAGTTTAGGCTATTATACATGTGACTGAAGGAGGAGGCGGCGATGATCAGCAGCAGGCAGCAGCGCACCAAAGTGACAGAATAGAACGGTGGTTGTTGAACTTGCTACCGCTGGCTGGCCTCTGGTTTGCCAACCAAATGAGCTGCTTACTGCTCAGCATCAACTATATAACTTAAGTCAACTTGCCATATGCTTAAATATTTTATAAGACCATCGATTTATCCGCAATAGCTCGTTTTGGAAACGTCGGGGCTTAACGAGACACTGCTGTCTCGTTGAACCCAGCTGGGTGAATAAGCTAAATTAGGCTACCTAATCAACGTTAAATGCTCCATATAACTATGAAAGCGCCTGCACGTAATATAGTTACATGATGACCAAGCAATGTTACAGTCACACTGTATAGGCTACAGCTATTTGGTTTACAAATCGTATCGCAGCGCGCTGTAGCCTACAGCTATTTAATTTCCCCATCGTAGCGCAGCGCGCCTCGTTGTGTGCCAAAATAAAAGATCTGCAAGCTGTCGACAGACTCGACACGCCATCGAGCGGCATGTTGATGGTTTGTATGTCTGTTCTTTTGGTTAGGCAACGCACATTACGCGTGGTATGTGGGTTTTAGAGGCAATGATTAATGTAAACTATACAGTAACCTAGTAGATTATAGCCAAGTTGACAATTGTCATACTATTGCCAGTAGCCTATTGGACATAATTAACTGCGTCACTTCAGAGGATCACTGCTACTTTGATTCAGAAGATGTTTACTCACCCCTGGAAATTGCTGGAAACCATTAGAATGTTGAAAATGGAACATTATCAGCCAATTGACGTGAGTTACATAAATCCTTTATTTCGGCGACTAGACTATAAGTGCGTTCTCTGACACGGTCGCCTCAATAATCCACGGCGCCGCGGCCATATAGTGGCATTTTTCTTTTTCCTTTTTTTCTCTTTTTTTTCACTCGGGCTTTTTCGGGTTTTCGGGCCTGACATTATGGTAATTGTTAGGGTCGGGCAGGGCCTCGGGCCGACCCAGTTAGGGTAGGGTAGGGCCGGGCCTTAATTTTCAGGCCCGATGAGAACTCTATCTGTGATATGAAATGTAAGCTTACCCTAATCACAGTAAACATCATGTCTTCAGTCATTCTCAAGTTACTGTATAGTCACTTCAGTTCAAGACTGGAGTAGATTGTGATGAAATCCTATGTATTGAATCGAGAATCATTTTGAATAGAGAATCATTTTGAATCTGGGAAAAAAAATGCTTTTTAATTTTAATTTTTTTTTGGATTGAGAATCGAGTTGAATCGAAGAAAATCGATTTTGAATCGAATCGTGACCCCCAAGAATCGGAATCGAAACCCCTACTAAGAAGTGGGTTTTGGGTATCTTTTCGTCTGGCCACTATCCATCCGCCTTGTCCGCCATGGTTGGACCTGCCAGGAGCTTTGAAACTCCGGACGGCATAGCCATTCTGGGTCTTTGTGACACACAAACCTTCCTACCGCGATAATGTAGACACCCTCAGGAAGGACACCCTCAGACACGTTTAGCTACGAATGAATTGTTATCAAAATGTGACCAAATTTGACTGAGAGCCTGCCATCGCGCAAATTACAGCTTTTCACTAGAGGAGAAAAACTTTTTTTTCAAAATGAGTTAATAGCACAGGCAGACTCTTCACATACTAGAGCATGTCTGAAATAAGTATCAGAGCTAAAATCGACATGTAAATATGAAATAAATGCCCAAACATGTAGCTACAAGTAGGTGTAATGTTAGAGACCACAGAAGTGAACCTTTCAAGCCTGTTTTCTCAACTCACTGTTTTCTGCAAGACATTACTCTATAAGCCATATCTCCAAAACTGGTGGGTCAAACTGAACAACCAATACGTCAATTTAAAGCTATGATTCCCTGCTTTCATATGACATGAAAAAACGAAAATTCCAAAAAATCCAATGGCAGTCCCTCAGTCAAATTTAGTCACAATTGTTATCAAAATGATGTAGAAGAAACTTATAAAAAGTGATCCTCGGGGGACACGTCTCCATCAGGATAATAGCGTTTAAATTCGTTTTGCAAAAAATGGCCTCATGGTGGTGCTATAACAGGCAGATGTAAAAAAAGAATGCAAGGCAATGTTTTTCCCCTCTAGGGAGTGTGCATACAAAGTTGTACACAGACTGGTGCAGTTATAGGTTAAAACATGAATTGGCATGTTATAGCGCCACCATTACGCTGATTTGAATTGTATTTTTGTGGATAATTGTGTGTGCATAATTTGACGGAAATTGCACGCTGTTTGTAATTTGGGGCATTTTGTTCAAAACAGACCAATCCTGCAAACTGTGGAAGGCAATCTTAGCCAATGGGGATGGAAAGCGGACAGGTTCGTGTTGATCACATGACTATAGAGATTTGCGTGATGTATAGATAAAATGTCCATGCCTAATATAAACAAATGTGTTTATCAAAAATCGGGCCTCATGGTGGCGCTATAACAGGTTGTTGTGGAGATTAGCTGTACACAGACACACGGACGGAGTGCAAAACATACTATCCCCATCATGCCTTCGGCTGGTGGAGACGATGACGTCTCTGGTCATTCATTCAAGTAGTGAAGGTCAGTCCAAAGTGTCTTGGCAGTTGTCTGTCTGACTCACTCAGTCATTCACGCACGTGCATGCGCGCTCACACACACACACACACACACACACACACACACACACACACACACACACACACACACACACACACACACACACACACACCCTCCTCTCTCTATCTCTCTAGTCACATACCTGCATTCAAGTGGAACAAACAGGGATGGTTGGATGCTCAAGGAAGGTCATCATCCATGCGTGTGTATCTCTTGTCACAGCCAGCAGTGTGACTGTGCCTATGGCCCACATACAGTAACATGCATGTGAAGAGGGGTGTGTGTGTGTGTGTGCGCACGTGCATGTGTCACCGCACCCACAGGCAACACAGCACACCGCTGGAGGTCAGAGGTCAGCCGGCCCGGCGGGTCAGCCTTGTCCCCCCCCCCCCCCCCCCCATTACCCAGAGACCCCTGTGGTGATGCCTGCCTTGGTAATGAATGGTGACACGCTAATCTGTGTCAGCCCTGATTGGTGCTGCAGGTTTGATTAAACGCCCTGGTGAGCTGCTTTGTGAGTAGAATGTATATTACCTGAGGCGCTGTGTGTGTGTGTGTGTGTGCGTGTGCGTGCGCGTGCGCGTGCGCGCGCACGTGTGTGGTTTTTCCTTTTTTTTTGGGTCTCCATTAACCCTGAGTCGCCCTCACCTCCGTTGGCACAATTCTCTTTTTTCCTTCTCCTTCTTTCCTCATGCCCTTCCCTAACCCCACCCCGTTTCTTCATTCAGCGTTGGTGGGATGAGTAATTGAATGTAATTGTTCGGTGTGACCCTTGTGTTTTGTCGGGCTGATGGGCAGGGCAGGGCGGCCAGGCTGCGCCAAGGTGTCACTTGTTCCTCGTCAAATATAAAGGTCCCTATCTCGGCAGCACTAGCGGTTAGCCTGCCTCGCTAGCACCCATGCACCTCCTCAAGTCACTGGGCTTCTGTATAGCCTGAGTCGGGGCTTAATTTGGGCCAGAACCGAGCTCCGGTACCCGTCTGCTGAGCTTCGAGAAATGTAGGAGGTTCTCCGTCAACTCTAATGCGCATAAAACACAAATACATTTTTATTTTAGCCTATGTATTATTAATTCCACTAACGCATGTTCTCCTCAAGGTCGCAATTTTGTCGGATTCATGTCAGAGCTCCGGCTACCTAATCATTTACAGATTAAGCACTGGAGTTATACTTTGACTTTGAGTGATTGAATACCGGCACAGTATTGTGAATATCTTCCCATGGCTGTGCTAAAGTTGGGCGGTACCAAATTCCGGATGCTGTGCGTGTCGCTCACTTTGGAGAAGTAGTTAGACAGTTTTCAGTATATGGGCACTGTCCCCCTGAGTATCTATTAAATACCATTCACATTGATATTTGGGAATAGCACCATTTTTTTCTTTGTCTCATAGGACAGGGGTTCTCAACCCGTGGGTCGCGACCCCTCAGGGGGTCGCCAAATTATTTTAGGGGGTCCCCAAATTATTTTCAAAAAAAAAAAAAGATTTTTGTTTTAATTTTTTTTTCAGGATTTTTCAAAAATAGCAGACCTACAAGCTCGTAGCGCGCCACTTGGTGGCGCGCTATGAGCTTGTAGATCTGCTATTTTTCAATAGCTAAATTATAACCATGCTTAAAACACCAAAAGGGGTTCCCGCCCAAAATGGTTTAAGGTTATTGTAGCAGTCAATTTATATTGGGGGTCGGGAGGGGGCGGGGCGGGGGTCCCGAGACATTGCCAAAGCATTTCCGGGGGTCCCCGGCCAAAAACGTTGAGAACCCCTGTCATAGGAGGCCTGTGGGCAGTTCAGAACCCGTCCACCAGTGACATCATCGATGGGGAATCCAAGCTAATAGAAACTGCAGTTAATGTGCTTGCCCGCCATTGTTGTAGATCTACGCCAAAGGGTCCTTTTTAACCCATTTTGGACTGATGGCGATTTTTTAAAAAAAGGCTTCTAAATCCTAATAGTTTTCTGAAAAACCTCTGTTTCTATGTCAGTGGTGCTCAACCTTTTTCATGTCAAGGACCCCCAGAATTATCTCTTTTGGGCCACGGACCTCCATCTCAAAATATGTCGTTCCAGGGACCCCCCAGAAGCAAATATTTTAGTTAAAAATGTTCGCTCTGAAATATATATTCAAAGATTTGCACCACATTTTCACGACTTTTCAAAAATAGCAGACCTACAAGCTCATAGCGCGCCACCGAGTGGCGCGCTATGAGCTTGTAGATCTGCTATTTTTCAATAGCTAAAGTATAACGTAATGCTTAAAACACCAAAAGGGGTTCCCGCCCCAAAATGGGTCAATGGTGGTTCTGATGGCTTGCGTTGTAATGCTACTTACATTAGCACTGGGTTGCTAAGTGATGATGTGAACGGAAAATTAACCGTCCATCTTGATCGTTGCACGCATCCACTCACACGGTTTATGTTCCTTTCAAATGCCTTCATCTCAGATTTCTTGTCCCAGATTGCGTCCCTGGTAAAAAAAACAAGCTTTATTCGACGGTCCATATCCAAAGTTGTAATGGTTGTGGTAAGACGTTGTGTGCTCGGGCCTGGGCCGTGGCTCAGCGGTCCAGGCACTTTGGCTGGTAATCCAGTCTGGCAGGGTGCCACGGGTTCGACTCCCGATCCCGACGGCCTTCACTGCATGTCTTCCCCCCCCCCCCATCTCTCTCCCCATTTCCTGTCAGCCTACTGTCTGTCCCTCCATAAAATATATTTAAAAAAAAGACGAAAGTAAAATATCTGATCCGTCACAACACACATCCTAAGTAACATCCGGTTCTTTTTTTGGGGGGGGCTCCCATGGATCCTTCAAAATAACGGTTGCACGGGAAAAATGCTGGCAGTATACGGGTGAATGAATGAATGAATGCTGCCGTGGAAAGTGTTTTAAGTTGCAGCGTCCTACTGTTCTGCAACTGTAACAAAGACCATTGTGAACGATACAGATGTCGTTACAGTAGTACTATCCATCCATCTTCAACCGCTTATCCGTAGTCGGGTCGCGGGGGCAACAGCTCCACCAGAGTGCTCCAGACTTCCCTCTCCAGAGCAACATTAGTGACTTCCTCCTGGGGGATCCCGAGACGTTCCAAGGCCAGTTGGTCAATGTATTTCCTCCAACTGCGCCTTGGTCTGCCCCGGGGTCTCCTCCCAGTGGGACGTGCGTTGAGGACCTCCCTAGGGAGGCGCCCGAGAGGCATCCTAACCAGATGCCCGAACCACCTCAGCTGACTCCTTTCCAGGCGAAGGAGCAGCGACTACTCAGAGTCTCTCTTGTGTGATTGAACTTCTCACCCTATCTCTAAGGGAGATGTCAGCCACCCGTCGAAGAAAACTCATTTCGGCTGCTTGTATTCGCGACCTTATTCTAGTACTAGTAACGTTCAAAATATGGAGATGAGAGGTTTCTTGCACCGGCGGCAACCTTATCTGAACTGGAGCCGTACAGTACGTAGTCTTATGAAACACACCCAGAACCTGCTGCGAGACGCATCACATGGCACGGCGCTGCTCCACTCATGTTCTTTGTAGTCTGGAAAAAGAGCCATTAGTTGCACGCGGGCGTCGCACAACTACTTCTAAATGAGGCTTAAACGCCCTGCTACATGCACACATGCACACCTCCCGTAGTCAAATAGCTGCTCTGAATGTCTCGCTCGCTCGCACACCTCCGAGAGGTAATTGAAATGTTAGCACACTGAGCCAACGTTAACCCATTTTGGGCGGGAACCACCTTTTGGTGTTTTAAGCATGTTGTATTTAGCTATTGATTATTAAATAGCAGATCTACAAGCTCATAGCGCGTCACCGAGTGTCGCACTACGAGCTTGTAGGTCTGCTATTTTTGAAAAATCGTGAAAATGTGGCCCAAATGTTTGAATATATTCTTTCAGAGCAAACGTTTTTTAACTAAAATCTTTGCTTCTGGGAGGGTGGCCCCTGGAACAACATTTTCAGATGGGGGTCGGCGGCCAATTACATATATTTTTGGGGGTCCTTGACATGAAAATGTTTGAGAACCACTGATATAGAAACATAGGGTTTTTCAGAAAACTGTCAGGATTTAGAAGACATTTTGTAGAATCGTCCTCAGGTCTAAATCGGTTAAAAAACAATCCCTAGGTATAATTAGCTGACGCCATAGCGCTACGCTGTAGAGATGAAGAGGCGTGTGTCTGGGTTGCAGGGTGTTATTGAAACTACTTTCTAACCTAATTAGCTCTGTGATATCATGCAGTTAACCCATTTTAGGCGGGAACCCCTTTTGGTGTTGGCATTATGTTATGCTTTAGCTATTGAAAAATAGCAGATCTACAAGCTCATAGCGCGCCACCGAGTGGCGCGCTATGAGCTTGTAGGTCTGCTATTTTTGAAAATTCGAAGAACGACTGACATAGAAACATAGCTTTTTCAGAAAACTGTCAGGATGTAGAAGACATTTATATATAGAATCTGATCTCAGGTAAAAATGGGTTAAATAATTAGCTCGAACCTAATTGGCCAATATTATTATCACTATACGCTACTTTTAAAGGAATAAATAACAGGGATGATTCTGTCTTTACAAATTAACCACTTAAGCCCCATTACGAACATAGTCACAATGGCATATTATATCTACAAGCTTACTAGATCTGATATTTTTGCTAATTTGCACGTGTGCGTGCACATGTCCGCGCGCGTGCACACGTGTGCTGACCGAACTTAATGCACTGTAAGCTGCATACACATACACACACAGCTGTGGAACTTGAAGGACAACTTCGGCAAACAGAAGCGCAACACGAGGATAAAGGAAACATTCAGTACAAATATCCAGTTTGCTAGGCAGAGGCAAGGAAGCAACCAGGTGCTCAGGAGATGTGCAAGTATAAAAAATGTAAAAATAGTAAAAAGGTGCTCCTGGGATCAATCGGGATAACACATCGATATAGAACAAAGAGGAGATCCGGGCACACTTAATATTAAAAGGAAGAAAACCTATCCTTTTCTTTTTAATTTTAAGTGTGCCCGGATCTCCTCTTTGTTCTATATCCAGTTTGCTAATTCACAACAACTACTACTACTTCCGTGTTGAAACTTTGCATTTATCTAACTATAACATGTCATGACGGCAGACAGCCTAAGTACAAATATAGCCTAATTGGAGTGAATATTATATGTACATGTATCTGGAGTCGGGTGGCATGCAGATCTTTTTTGTGCATGGAGTAGACGTGTGCTAACAGAGTGGTTTGGTATGGGAGAAGGAGGACGGATAAACGGCCATGTGCTTGTGATAGATACCCTAATATCATCCATTAAGGTAGAAGGATGGTAATAATGTAACAGCTGGAATCTGAGAGGGACCTTCTGAAGAGCCTCAGGTAATAACCGTAATAATACTAATATAACAGCTGGAATCTGAGAGGGACCTTCTGAAGAGCCTCAGGTAATAACCGTAATAATACTAATATAACAGCTGGAATCTGAGAGGGACCTTCTGAAGAGCCTCAGGTAATAACCGTAATAATACTAATATAACAGCTGGAATCTGAGAGGGACCTTCTGAAGAGCCTCAGGTAATAACCGTAATAATACTAATATAACAGCTGGAATCTGAGAGGGACCTTCTGAAGAGCCTCAGGTAATAACCGTAATACTACTAATATAAGAGCTGCAGTCTGAGAGGGACCTTCTGAAGAGCCTCAGGTAATAACCGTAATAACACTAATATAAGAGCAGCAGTCTGAGAGGGACCTTCTGAAGAGCCTCAGGTAATAACCGTAATAACCCTAATATAAGAGCTGGGATATGAGAGGGACCTTCTGAAGAGCCTCAGGTAATAACCGTAATAACCCTAATATAAGAGCTGCAGTCTGAGAGGGACCTTCTGAAGAGCAGCCTATAGAAGAAGCTCAGGTGTCTAAGATGTGTGACCGTCCATCCGCTATTACATGTGAAGGGCAGAATTAAGGGTTTAAAAAACACAGCTGAAACATGATGAAGTGGAGGCTGTTGAAATCCCGCAATTTCCTCCTTCCCATTTGCACTGCGCGCAACTAGAGGTGAAGTGGCGAACTTACAGTAAACACACACACACACACACACACACACACACACACACACACACACACACACTGTGTACTGTTTGATATGTGGCCCGAGGCAAAGCACTCCTCCCTAATGAGTCTCCTGCCCTCGCTCGGAGAAGCCAACCTTGATGCAGGATATGACCTGCTTACACACACACACACACACACACACACATACACACACACAGCTGCTGGAAAAATGTCTGTTGGCTGGTAGAAGCATGTGGATGTTTCTGAATGTGTATTTATAATAGGGTGTTTAGCGTGTGTGCGTGTGCGTGTGCGTGTGTGCGCGCGTGTGTGTGTGTGTGTGTGTGTGTGTGTGTGTGTGTGTGTGTGTGTGTGTTCTGTTATGCCTGACATCCAGTTGACTCCTACAGATAATTGGACGGTTGTTGTATTCAGTGATGGAAAGTAACTAAGTACATTTACTCAAGTACCGTACTTGAGTACAATTTTCATTTAGCTTTTTACTTCACTGGAATATTTTCAATTCTCTCATACTCATACATCTCAGAGGCAAATATTGTTCTTTTTTTTTACTCCACTGCGATTATTTTAAAACTTGTGTTACTGTATTTACTTTGTTGATTTTGTTTGCTATTACATAACGTGCATTAACCACGTCAACCCTGCAGCTCTTTGAAAATAGCCGATGTACAAGCAGCTCACAGATGGGCTATTTTCAAAAGATGTTATGCATTTTAGATATTTGCAAACTTGTGAAACGGCACATTCAGCAAATTGAGACTATTTTTACTTTTTGTCCTTTTGCATATAATTTCACTTTTGTGTTTTTACTCAAGCACACGTTTTAATAATAGTGATGCACCGAATATTCGGCCGCAGAAAATATTCGGCAGAAAATGGCTAAAAATGCATTTTCGGCCTATTCGGTTTCGGCCCGAATAGGCAGAAAATATATCACCGAATAGTGTATGCAATTAATGCATTCAAAAGAGCTGAATAAATGTTTTATAGACCCATAATAGTGATTATTATAAGTTTTGCCGTAACCATTTATTTTGCCATAAGTCAGGTAGCTTTAAGGTACGGACATGACCACAATGGTAGGAAAGAATATATATAATATTAATCATATTCGGATATTCGTTTTTTGGCCAACTGTTTCCTATATTCGGTATTCGGTTTCGGCCAAGAATTTCCCTTTCGGTGCATCTCTCCCTATCTCTTTTCTTTGTTGTATGCATTAGTGCAGTATTTCCAGTCAGTCAGTCAATGTACTGAACCCAGTATTTCCAGTGCATGAGTGCAGTGTTACAGCCTCCAGTCAGTCAGTCAGTCAGTCAGTCAGTGTACTGAACCCAGTATTTCCAGTGCAGTGTTCCAGACTCCAGTCAGTCAGTCAGTGTTCTGAGCCCAGTATTTTCAGTGCAGTGTTCCAGACTCCAGTCAGTCAGTCAGTGTTCTGAGCCCAGTATTTTCAGTGCAGTGTTCCAGACTCCAGTCAGTCAGTCAGTGTTCTGAGCCCAGTATTTTCAGTGCAGTGTTCCAGACTCCAGTCAGTCAGTCAGTCAGTCAGTCAGTGTACTGAGCCCAGTATTTTCAGTGCAGTGTTCCAGACTCCAGTCAGTCAGTCAGTCAGTCAGTCAGTCCGTCAGTCAGTCAGTGTACTGAACCCAGTATTTTCAGTGCAGTGTTCCAGCCTCCAGTCAGTCAGTCAGTCAGTCAGTCAGTGTACTGAACCCAGTATTTCCAGTGCAGTGTTCCAGCCTCCAGTCAGTCAGTCAGTCAGTCAGTCAGTCAGTCCGTCAGTCAGTCAGTGTACTGAACCCAGTATTTTCAGTGCAGTGTTCCAGACTCCAGTCAGTCAGTCAGTCAGTCAGTCAGTGTACTGAACCCAGTATTTCCAGTGCAGTGTTCCAGACTCCAGTCAGTCAGTCAGTCAGTCAGTCAGTGTACTGAACCCAGTATTTCCAGTGCAGTGTTCCAGACTCCAGTCAGTCAGTCAGTCAGTCAGTGTGTACTGAACCCAGTATTTCCAGTGCAGTGTTCCAGACTCCAGTCAGTCAGTCAGTCAGTCAGTCAGTGTGTACTGAACCCAGTATTTCCAGTGCAGTGTTCCAGACTCCAGTCAGTCAGTGTACTGAACCTATGCTGTCAGTCTATCGTCTCCAGTCAGTCAGTCAGTGTACTGAACCCAGTATTTCCAGTGCAGTGTTCCAGACTCCAGTCAGTCAGTGTACTGAACCTACGCTGTCAGTCTATCGTCTCCAGTCAGTCAGTCAGTGTACTGAACCCAGTATTTCCAGTGCAGTGTTCCAGACTCCAGTCAGTCAGTGTACTGAACCTACGCTGTCAGTCTATCGTCTCCAGTCAGTCAGTCAGTGTACTGAACCCAGTATTTCCAGTGCAGTGTTCCAGACTCCAGTCAGTCAGTGTACTGAACCTATGCTGTCAGTCTATCGTCTCCAGTCAGTCAGTGTACTGAACCCAGTATTTCCAGTGCAGTGTTCCAGACTCCAGTCAGTCAGTGTACTGAACCTATGCTGTCAGTCTATCGTCTCCAGTCAGTCAGTGTACTGAACCTATGCTGTCAGTCTATCGTCTCCAGTCAGTCAGTCAGTGTACTGAACCTATGCTGTCAGTCTATCGTCTCCAGTCAGTCAGTCAGCGTACTGAACCTATGCTGTCAGTCTATCGTCTCCAGTCAGTCAGTCAGTGTACTGAAGCTATGCTGTCAGTCTATCGTCTCCAGTCAGTCAGTCAGTGTACTGAACCTATGCTGTCAGTCTATCGTCTCCAGTCAGTCAGTCAGTGTACTGAACCTATGCTGTCAGTCTATCGTCTCCAGTCAGTCAGTCAGCGTACTAAACCTATGCTGTCAGTCTATCGTCTCCAGTCAGTCAGTCAGCGTACTAAACCTATGCTGTCAGTCTATCGTCTCCAGTCAGTCAGTCAGCGTACTAAACCTATGCTGTCAGTCTATCGTCTCCAGTCAGTCAGTCAGTGTACTGAACCTATGCTGTCAGTCTATCGTCTCCAGTCAGTCAGTCAGCGTACTAAACCTATGCTGTCAGTCTATCGTCTCCAGTCAGTCAGTCAGTGTACTGAACCTATGCTGTCAGTCTATCGTCTCCAGTCAGTCAGTGTACTGAACCTATGCTGTCAGTCTATCGTCTCCAGTCAGTCAGTGTACTGAACCTATGCTGTCAGTCTATCGTCTCCAGTCAGTCAGTGTACTGAACCTATGCTGTCAGTCTATGGTCTCCAGTCAGTCAGTCAGTGTACTGAACCTATGCTGTCAGTCTATCGTCTCCAGTCAGTCAGTGTACTGAACCTATGCTGTCAGTCTATCGTCTCCAGTCAGTCAGTGTACTGAACCTATGCTGTCAGTCTATCGTCTCCAGTCAGTCAGTGTACTGAACCTATGCTGTCAGTCTATCGTCTCCAGTCAGTCAGTCAGTGTACTGAACCTATGCTGTCAGTCTATGGTCTCCAGTCAGTCAGTCAGTGTAGTGAACCTATGCTGTCAGTCTATCGTCTCCAGTCAGTCAGTCAGTGTACTGAACCTATGCTGTCAGTCTATCGTCTCCAGTCAGTCAGTCAGTGTACTGAACCTATGCTGTCAGTCTATCGTCTCCAGTCAGTCAGTCAGTGTACTGAACCTATGCTGTCAGTCTATCGTCTCCAGTCAGTCAGTCAGTGTACTGAACCTATGCTGTCAGTCTATCGTCTCCAGTCAGTCAGTCAGTGTACTGAACCTATGCTGTCAGTCTATCGTCTCCAGTCAGTCAGTCAGTGTACTGAACCTATGCTGTCAGTCTATCGTCTCCAGTCAGTCAGTCAGTGTACTGAACCCAGTATTTCCAGTGCAGTGTTCCAGCCTCCAGTCAGTCAGTGTACTGAACCTATGCTGTCAGTCTATCGTCTCCAGTCAGTCAGTCAGTGTACTGAACCTATGCTGTCAGTCTATCGTCTCCAGTCAGTCAGTCAGTGTACTGAACCTATGCTGTCAGTCTATCGTCTCCAGTCAGTCAGTCAGCGTACTGAACCTATGCTGTCAGTCTATGGTCTCCAGTCAGTCAGTCAGTGTACTGAACCTATGCTGTCAGTCTATCGTCTCCAGTCAGTCAGTCAGCGTACTGAACCTATGCTGTCAGTCTATCGTCTCCAGTCAGTCAGTCAGCGTACTAAACCTATGCTGTCAGTCTATCGTCTCCAGTCAGTCAGTCAGCGTACTAAACCTATGCTGTCAGTCTATCGTCTCCAGTCAGTCAGTCAGTGTACTAAACCTATGCTGTCAGTCTATCGTCTCCAGTCAGTCAGTGTACTGAACCTATGCTGTCAGTCTATCGTCTCCAGTCAGTCAGTCAGTGTACTAAACCTATGCTGTCAGTCTATCGTCTCCAGTCAGTCAGTCAGTGTACTAAACCTATGCTGTCAGTCTATGGTCTCCAGTCAGTCAGTCAGTGTACTGAACCCAGTATTTCCAGTGCAGTGTTCCAGCCTCCAGTCAGTCAGTGTACTGAACCTATGCTGTCAGTCTATGGTCTCCAGTCAGTCAGTCAGTGTACTGAACCCAGTATTTCCAGTGCAGTGTTCCAGCCTCCAGTCAGTCAGTGTACTGAACCTATGCTGTCAGTCTATCGTCTCCCTCCAGTGTACTGAACCTATGCTGTCAGTCTATCGTCTCCCTCCAGTGTACTGAACCTATGCTGTCAGTCTATCGTCTCCCTCCAGTGTACTGAACCTATGCTGTCAGTCTATCGTCTCCCTCCAGTGTACTGAACCTATGCTGTCAGTCTATCGTCTCCCTCCCAGTGTACTGAACCTATGCTGTCAGTCTATCGTCTCCCTCCCAGTGTACTGAACCTATGCTGTCAGTCCATCGTCTCCCTCCAGTGTACTGAACCTATGCTGTCAGTCTATCGTCTCCAGTCAGTCAGTCAGTGTACTGAACCTATGCTGTCAGTCTAT
This sequence comes from Electrona antarctica, assembly GCF_951216825.1. Lineage (NCBI taxonomy): Eukaryota > Metazoa > Chordata > Actinopteri > Myctophiformes > Myctophidae > Electrona > Electrona antarctica. Next base: position 35,009,444 of record NC_136804.1, on the reverse strand, counting down.
CGTCTCCAGTCAGTCAGTCAGCGTACTGAACCTATGCTGTCAGTCTATCGTCTCCAGTCAGTCAGTCAGTGTACTGAAGCTATGCTGTCAGTCTATCGTCTCCAGTCAGTCAGTCAGTGTACTGAACCTATGCTGTCAGTCTATCGTCTCCAGTCAGTCAGTCAGTGTACTGAACCTATGCTGTCAGTCTATCGTCTCCAGTCAGTCAGTCAGCGTACTAAACCTATGCTGTCAGTCTATCGTCTCCAGTCAGTCAGTCAGCGTACTAAACCTATGCTGTCAGTCTATCGTCTCCAGTCAGTCAGTCAGCGTACTAAACCTATGCTGTCAGTCTATCGTCTCCAGTCAGTCAGTCAGTGTACTGAACCTATGCTGTCAGTCTATCGTCTCCAGTCAGTCAGTCAGCGTACTAAACCTATGCTGTCAGTCTATCGTCTCCAGTCAGTCAGTCAGTGTACTGAACCTATGCTGTCAGTCTATCGTCTCCAGTCAGTCAGTGTACTGAACCTATGCTGTCAGTCTATCGTCTCCAGTCAGTCAGTGTACTGAACCTATGCTGTCAGTCTATCGTCTCCAGTCAGTCAGTGTACTGAACCTATGCTGTCAGTCTATGGTCTCCAGTCAGTCAGTCAGTGTACTGAACCTATGCTGTCAGTCTATCGTCTCCAGTCAGTCAGTGTACTGAACCTATGCTGTCAGTCTATCGTCTCCAGTCAGTCAGTGTACTGAACCTATGCTGTCAGTCTATCGTCTCCAGTCAGTCAGTGTACTGAACCTATGCTGTCAGTCTATCGTCTCCAGTCAGTCAGTCAGTCAGTGTACTGAACCTATGCTGTCAGTCTATGGTCTCCAGTCAGTCAGTCAGTGTAGTGAACCTATGCTGTCAGTCTATCGTCTCCAGTCAGTCAGTCAGTGTACTGAACCTATGCTGTCAGTCTATCGTCTCCAGTCAGTCAGTCAGTGTACTGAACCTATGCTGTCAGTCTATCGTCTCCAGTCAGTCAGTCAGTGTACTGAACCTATGCTGTCAGTCTATCGTCTCCAGTCAGTCAGTCAGTGTACTGAACCTATGCTGTCAGTCTATCGTCTCCAGTCAGTCAGTCAGTGTACTGAACCTATGCTGTCAGTCTATCGTCTCCAGTCAGTCAGTCAGTGTACTGAACCTATGCTGTCAGTCTATCGTCTCCAGTCAGTCAGTCAGTGTACTGAACCCAGTATTTCCAGTGCAGTGTTCCAGCCTCCAGTCAGTCAGTGTACTGAACCTATGCTGTCAGTCTATCGTCTCCAGTCAGTCAGTCAGTGTACTGAACCTATGCTGTCAGTCTATCGTCTCCAGTCAGTCAGTCAGTGTACTGAACCTATGCTGTCAGTCTATCGTCTCCAGTCAGTCAGTCAGCGTACTGAACCTATGCTGTCAGTCTATGGTCTCCAGTCAGTCAGTCAGTGTACTGAACCTATGCTGTCAGTCTATCGTCTCCAGTCAGTCAGTCAGCGTACTGAACCTATGCTGTCAGTCTATCGTCTCCAGTCAGTCAGTCAGCGTACTAAACCTATGCTGTCAGTCTATCGTCTCCAGTCAGTCAGTCAGCGTACTAAACCTATGCTGTCAGTCTATCGTCTCCAGTCAGTCAGTCAGTGTACTAAACCTATGCTGTCAGTCTATCGTCTCCAGTCAGTCAGTGTACTGAACCTATGCTGTCAGTCTATCGTCTCCAGTCAGTCAGTCAGTGTACTAAACCTATGCTGTCAGTCTATCGTCTCCAGTCAGTCAGTCAGTGTACTAAACCTATGCTGTCAGTCTATGGTCTCCAGTCAGTCAGTCAGTGTACTGAACCCAGTATTTCCAGTGCAGTGTTCCAGCCTCCAGTCAGTCAGTGTACTGAACCTATGCTGTCAGTCTATGGTCTCCAGTCAGTCAGTCAGTGTACTGAACCCAGTATTTCCAGTGCAGTGTTCCAGCCTCCAGTCAGTCAGTGTACTGAACCTATGCTGTCAGTCTATCGTCTCCCTCCAGTGTACTGAACCTATGCTGTCAGTCTATCGTCTCCCTCCAGTGTACTGAACCTATGCTGTCAGTCTATCGTCTCCCTCCAGTGTACTGAACCTATGCTGTCAGTCTATCGTCTCCCTCCAGTGTACTGAACCTATGCTGTCAGTCTATCGTCTCCCTCCCAGTGTACTGAACCTATGCTGTCAGTCTATCGTCTCCCTCCCAGTGTACTGAACCTATGCTGTCAGTCCATCGTCTCCCTCCAGTGTACTGAACCTATGCTGTCAGTCTATCGTCTCCCTCTTCAGTCAGTGTACTGAACCTATGCTGTCAGTCTATCGTCTCCCTCTTCAGTCAGTGTACTGAACCTATGCTGTCAGTCTATCGTCTCCAGTCAGTCAGTCAGTGTACTGAACCTATGCTGTCAGTCTATCGTCTCCAGTCAGTCAGTCAGTGTACTGAACCTATGCTGTCAGTCTATCGTCTCCAGTCAGTCAGTCAGTCAGTGTAGTGAACCTATGCTGTCAGTCTATCGTCTCCAGTCAGTCAGTCAGTCAGTGTACTGAACCTATGCTGTCAGTCTATCGTCTCCCTCTTCAGTCAGTGTACTGAACCTATGCTGTCAGTCTATCGTCTCCCTCTTCAGTCAGCGTACTGAACCTATGCTGTCAGTCTATCGTCTCCAGTCAGTCAGTGTACTGAACCTATGCTGTCAGTCTATCGTCTCCAGTCAGTCAGTGTACTGAACCTATGCTGTCAGTCTATCGTCTCCCTCTTCAGTCAGCGTACTGAACCTATGCTGTCAGTCTATCGTCTCCAGTCAGTCAGTGTACTGAACCTATGCTGTCAGTCTATCGTCTCCCTCTTCAGTCAGTGTACTGAACCTATGCTGTCAGTCTATCGTCTCCCTCTTCAGTCAGTGTACTGAACCTATGCTGTCAGTCTATCGTCTCCCTCTTCAGTCAGTGTACTAAACCTATGCTGTCAGTCTATCGTCTCCAGTCAGTCAGTCAGTGTACTAAACCTATGCTGTCAGTCTATCGTCTCCAGTCAGTCAGTCAGTGTACTGAACCTATGCTGTCAGTCTATCGTCTCCCTCTTCAGTCAGTGTACTGAACCTATGCTGTCAGTCTATCGTCTCCCTCTTCAGTCAGTGTACTAAACCTATGCTGTCAGTCTATCGTCTCCAGTCAGTCAGTCAGTGTACTAAACCTATGCTGTCAGTCTATCGTCTCCAGTCAGTCAGTCAGTGTACTGAACCTATGCTGTCAGTCTATCGTCTCCAGTCAGTCAGTCAGTGTACTGAACCTATGCTGTCAGTCTATCGTCTCCCTCTTCAGTCAGTGTACTGAACCTATGCTGTCAGTCTATCGTCTCCAGTCAGTCAGTCAGTGTACTGAACCTATGCTGTCAGTCTATCGTCTCCAGTCAGTCAGTCAGTGTACTGAACCTATGCTGTCAGTCTATCGTCTCCAGTCAGTCAGTCAGTGTACTGAACCTATGCTGTCAGTCTATCGTCTCCCTCTTCAGTCGGTGTACTGAACCTATGCTGTCAGTCTATCGTCTCCCTCTTCAGTCGGTGTACTGAACCTATGCTGTCAGTCTATCGTCTCCCTCTTCAGTCGGTGTACTGAACCTATGCTGTCAGTCTATCGTCTCCCTCTTCAGTCGGTGTACTGAACCTATGCTGTCAGTCTATCGTCTCCCTCTTCAGTCAGTGTACTAAACCTATGCTGTCAGTCTATCGTCTCCCTCTTCAGTCAGTGTACTAAACCTATGCTGTCAGTCTATCGTCTCCCTCTTCAGTCAGTGTACTAAACCTATGCTGTCAGTCTATCGTCTCCCTCTTCAGTCAGTGTACTAAACCTATGCTGTCAGTCTATCGTCTCCAGTCAGTCAGTCAGTGTACTAAACCTATGCTGTCAGTCTATCGTCTCCAGTCAGTCAGTCAGTGTACTGAACCTATGCTGTCAGTCTATCGTCTCCAGTCAGTCAGTCAGTGTACTGAACCTATGCTGTCAGTCTATCGTCTCCCTCTTCAGTCAGTGTACTGAACCTATGCTGTCAGTCTATCGTCTCCCTCCAGTGTACTGAACCTATGCTGTCAGTCTATCGTCTCCAGTCAGTCAGTGTACTGAACCTATGCTGTCAGTCTATCGTCTCCAGTCAGTCAGTCAGTGTACTGAACCTATGCTGTCAGTCTATCGTCTCCAGTCAGTCAGTGTACTGAACCTATGCTGTCAGTCTATCGTCTCCAGTCAGTCAGTGTACTGAACCTATGCTGTCAGTCTATCGTCTCCAGTCAGTCAGTGTACTGAACCTATGCTGTCAGTCTATCGTCTCCAGTCAGTCAGTCAGTGTACTGAACCTATGCTGTCAGTCTATCGTCTCCAGTCAGTCAGTGTACTGAACCTATGCTGTCAGTCTATCGTCTCCAGTCAGTCAGTGTACTGAACCTATGCTGTCAGTCTATCGTCTCCAGTCAGTCAGTGTACTGAACCTATGCTGTCAGTCTATCGTCTCCAGTCAGTCAGTCAGTGTACTGAACCTATGCTGTCAGTCTATCGTCTCCAGTCAGTCAGTGTACTGAACCTATGCTGTCAGTCTATCGTCTCCAGTCAGTCAGTGTACTGAACCTATGCTGTCAGTCTATCGTCTCCAGTCAGTCAGTGTACTGAACCTATGCTGTCAGTCTATCGTCTCCAGTCAGTCAGCGTACTGAACCTATGCTGTCAGTCTATCGTCTCCCTCCAGTGTACTGAACCTATGCTGTCAGTCTATCGTCTCCCTCCAGTGTACTGAACCTATGCTGTCAGTCTATCGTCTCCCTCTTGGTTTTTCTCCGTGTGATGATGTCCACGCCGATGCTAGCCTTGACCTTTTGTTGGTGCGTCGGGCTTCCCCCTTTTTAATTGCGCCACTTGATGGGAATCGAATGCGGGGCTTGACCTTTTAATTTTCCCAGCGTGCTGACATTTGGCTCGGGTCATGTGGGTGGATTAACCCGTTCTGGGCAGGAACCCCTTTTGGTGTTTTTAAAGCGTTATGATATGCTTTAAGCTATTGAAAAATAGCAGATCTACAAGCTCGTAGCGCGCCACCGAGTGGCGCGCTACGAGCTTGTAGGTCTGCTATTTTTTTTTAAATCTTGAAAATGTGGTGCAAATCTGTGAATATATATCCTTTCAGAGCGAACGTTTTTAACTCTAGTCTTTGCTTCTGAGGGGTCCCTGGAACAACATATTTTCAGATGGGGGGGTCGGCGGCCAATTACATTTAATTTTTGGGGTCCATGACATGAAATGTTGAGCACCACTGATACAGAAACATGAGGTTTTTCAGAAAACTGTCATGATTTAGAAGAAGACATTTAAAAAATGTCGACGTCAGGCCTAAATGTGTTAAAGGGCGATACAGTCGTATCGATGTAACGCTGATTGCACGCTTCATGTTCATCCAGCAGGGCTGAAGGTGCCGACGCCTCAACCTATCGATTATTTACGTAGCAATTATTATATCATTTACCTTTTTTTGTTCCTATTAATCGAATAATTAAAAAGTTCACTACAGCTCCTTCTAAAAGAAAAAATGTGTATTGTGCACATTTTTCTTCCGTAATATAATTCGAAAAGTGAAATTTTCTTACATTCTAGATTCATTGCGCATAAAGTGACGTATTATATCTTGATGATTATGACATACAGCTCATGAATAATACTCAAACAAAATACTCAAAATATTAGAATATTACACTGAAGATTATTTTTAATCCAGAAATGCTGACCATCTGAAAAGTGTATTAATGTATGCAGTCAAGACTTGATCTGGGCTACCTTTTTTTTTTAATGTGTTTTTGTGGCTTTCACCTTTATTTTATATTTTTGAGTGGTGCAACCACTCCAAGGAACAGCAATGTCCGTGTTAACCTATGTGACTGTGTACCTATGTGTTAACCTATGTGTGTGACCATGAGTACCAGTAGGGGCAAAAGTGGCGCTGTTGTGCCAGAAACAGAGAGAGAGAGATAGTGCTGCACTGTTGCCTGCTAATGAGAGAGAGAGAGAGAGAGGAGGGGGGGGGGCGGAGTTGCACCACTCAGTTCACACGGGTGTGATTTTAATAGAGGGACAGACAGTAGGCTGACAGGAAATGGGGAGAGAGATGGGGGGGGGGGGGTGACATGCAGTAAAGGCCGTCGGGATCGGGAGTCGAACCCGCGGCACACTTCCAGACTTGGACTATACTGGCCAAGGTGCCTGGACCACTGAGCCACGGCCCAGGCCAGCAAATCATTTCATCAATGTATGTGGCATGGAGGTGATCAGCCTGTGGCACTGTTGGGGTTTTATGGAAGCCCAAGTTTGCTTTTTTAACCCATTTTGGGCGGGAACCCCTTTTGGTGTTAGCATTATGTTATGCTTTAGCTATTGAAAAATAGCAGATCTACAAGCTCATAGCGCGCCACCGAGTGGCGCGCTACGAGCTTGTAGGTCTGCTATTTTTGAAAAATCAAAGAACATAAGCTCATTTGTATTGAGTCTTATTTCTGTCTTCCTCTGCAACGTAGATTCTCAGTGGGGTTCAGGTCAGGCCAGTTGGCTGGTACACCAATTACTAGTAGTTCTGGCACTGTGTGCAGGTGCCAAATCTAGCTGGAATGGAGAATCAGCATCTCCAGGCATAAAGCTTGTCAGCATTACTGAAGTGCAAAGTGCTCTCTAAAACCTCCTGGTAGGTGGCTGTGTTGACTCCAGTGTGAAGTTGTCACTGTCGGTGATGATGTGGTGTGCCATGTCATCTGGCTGGTGTTTGTCCACTGTGTGTGTGTATCAAGTCCAGAGTTGTCTGTGTCTTAAATGGTGCATTTATATAGCGCCTTTATAAATGGTAAATGGTGCATTTATATAGCGCCTTTATAAATAGATTTACATAGATTGTGCATTACATTCACCCATTCATACACCGATTGCGGCGGAAGCCATGCAAGGTACCAACCAGCACATCGGGAGCAATTTGGGGTTCAGTGTCTTGCCCAAGGACACTTCGACAGGTAGACAGGAGGAGCCGGGATTCGAACCGCCGACCCATGGATCATTGGACGACCTGCTCTACCTCCTGAGCCACAGTCGCCCTTTGTCCACTGTGTGTGTATCAAGTCCAGAGTTGTCTGTGTCTTGTTCCAACATGTACGGAAACTTAGACTTCACATACTGTACTCTCCTGTTGTTCCAATGTCCACTGACCTGTGTGTGTGTGTGTGTGTTTACTGTAGATCTGGGCCAACTACGAGGAGAAACCAGTGGACAGTGCTCCGGACTACGTGCCGGAGGACAAAGAGCGAGTGGCAAACTACAAATCTGTCTACGTCACCGAGATCACAGACATGCTGCACATCTACGCCCAGGACGTAGAGACAGGTACAATACACATCTATGCCCAGGACGTAGAGACAGGTACAATACACATCTATGCCCAGGACGTAGAGACAGGTACAATACACATCTATGCCCAGGACGTAGAGACAGGTACAATACACATCTATGCCCAGGACGTAGAGACAGGTACAATACACATCTATGCCCAGGACGTAGAGACAGGTACAATACACATCTATGCCCAGGACGTAGAGACAGGTACAATACACATCTATGCCCAGGACGTAGAGACAGGTACAATACACATCTATGCCCAGGACGTAGAGACAGGTACAATATACATCTATGCCCAGGACGTAGAGACAGGTACAATTTACACATCTATGCCCAGGACGTAGAGACAGGTACAATACACATCTATGCCCAGGACGTAGAGACAGGTACAATACACATCTATGCCCAGGACGTAGAGACAGGTACCACAGATCACAGACATGCTGCACATCTATGCCCAGGACGTAGAGACAGGTACAATTACAATTTAGGCATTTAGCAGATGCTCTTAATCCAGAGCGATTTACAATAAGCAAAAACAAAAGCATGGCATACATCACATACATAAAAAGTAGTTATCATGAAACATGCGTAAGCTAAGAGCGTAACAGTGGAATATCTATATAATGAAACTATACATACTATACTATACATATATACTATAAAGTGATATGACTACATAAAATGCAAGTCTGTATAAGTCTGTTATCTAAGTCTACATACATAAAGTGCTATCTAAGGGGCTAGGGTAAGTGCTACGCACCATGATGGAGTCTGAAGAGGTGGGTTTTCAGACTACGGCGGAAGATTGGGAGTGATGCTGCAGTTCTGATTGTAATGGGAAGTGCATTCCATAGTGTTGGAGGCAGAAGGGAGAAGAGTTTGGGACGTGTGGAACCACGGACTCTCTCTCTGTGTGTGTGTGTGTGTGTGTGTGTGTGTGTGTGTGTGTGTGTGTGTGTGTGTGTGTGTGTGTGTGTGTGTGTGTGTGTGTGTGTGTGTGTGTGTGTGTGTGTGTGTGTGTGTGTGTGTGTGTGTGTGTGTGTGTGTGTGTGTGTGTGTGTGTGTGTGTGTGTGTGTGTGTGTGTGTGTGTGTGTGTGTGTGTGTGTGTGTGTGTGTGTGGGACAATAGCATGTGGTACGAGAGTGTCCTCTAGCCCAGTGATTCCCAAACGGTTTATACTTTATTTTAAGTTATAGTATTGACGGACAATATCATGAAACCATATAGATTGATTTTTTTAGTTTGTTAAAAAAATAAAATCACACCCGTGTGAACTGAGTGGTGCAAGGTCTTATATAGCCTGATCAGCTGTGGTCTGACGTAATGTCAGTGACCATAGTAACCATGCTCACCTGTGTACGGACACGTACACAGGTACACAAACATAGATACAGACAAAGCTGGTTGTTGGAGTGGTTTGCACCACTCAAAAAAAACAAAAACATGGCTGACTAGTAAGTGACTCAGCTAGTGCTAATAAAATTAATAATGGCTGTGTTTGATTTAGGTGTGCCCAGAGCCATTGGTGTGAGCCACATTGACGCAGCTAGTTCACAACAGACCCGTTATTCATTTGATTAGATGCAGCTGTACTGCTTTGCACACTTATGTTATGCACAGTGCACTGTAAGGTCAGACCTAGGCAGCCCACCATGGTTTATGTTATGCACAGTGCACTGTAAGGTCAGACCTAGGCAGCCCACCATGGTTTATGTTATGCACAGTGCACTGTAAGGTCAGACCTAGGCAGCCCACCATGGTTTATGTTATGCACAGTGCACTGTAAGGTCAGACCTAGGCAGCCCACCATGGTCTATGTTATGCACAGTGCACTGTAAGGTCAGACCTAGGCAGCCCACCATGGTTTATGTTATGCACAGGGCACTGTAAGGTCAGACCTAGGCAGCCCACCATGGTCTATGTTATGCACAGTGCACTGTAAGGTCAGACCTAGGCAGCCCACCATGGTTTATGTTATGCACAGTGCACTGTAAGGTCAGACCTAGGCAGCCCACCATGGTTTATGTTATGCACAGTGCACTGTAAGGTCAGACCTAGGCAGCCCACCATGGTTTATGTTATGCACAGGGCACTGTAAGGTCAGACCTAGGCAGCCCACCATGGTTTATGTTATGCACAGTGCACTGTAAGGTCAGACCTGGGCAGCCCACCATGGTTTATGTTATGCACAGTGCACTGTAAGGTCAGACCTAGGCAGCCCACCATGGTTTATGTTATGCACAGTGCACTGTAAGGTCAGACCTAGGCAGCCCACCATGGTTTATGTTATGCACAGTGCACTGTAAGGTCAGACCTAGGCAGCCCACCATGGTTTATGTTATGCACAGTGCACTGTAAGGTCAGACCTGGGCAGCCCACCATGGTTTATGTTATGCACAGTGCACTGTAAGGTCAGACCTAGGCAGCCCACCATGGTTTATGTTATGCACAGTGCACTGTAAGGTCAGACCTAGGCAGCCCACCATGGTTTATGCACAGTGCACTGTAAGGTCAGACCTAGGCAGCCCACCATGGTTTATACACAGTGCACTGTAAGGTCAGACCTAGGCAGCCCACCATGGTTTATGTTATGCACAGTGCACTGTAAGGTCAGACCTAGGGAGCCCACCATGGTTTATGTTATGCACAGTGCACTGTAAGGTCAGACCTAGGCAGCCCACCATGGTTTATGTTATGCACAGTGCACTGTAAGGTCAGACCTAGGCAGCCCACCATGGTTTATGTTATGCACAGTGCACTGTAAGGTCAGACCTGGGCAGCCCACCATGGTTTATGTTATGCACAGTGCACTGTAAGGTCAGACCTGGGCAGCCCACCATGGTTTATGTTATGCACAGTGCACTGTAAGGTCAGACCTAGGCAGCCCACCATGGTTTATGTTATGCACAGTGCACTGTAAGGTCAGACCTAGGCAGCCCACCATGGTTTATGTTATGCACAGTGCACTGTAAGGTCAGACCTGGGCAGCCCACCATGGTTTATGTTATGCACAGTGCACTGTAAGGTCAGACCTAGGCAGCCCACCATGGTTTATGTTATGCACAGTGCACTGTAAGGTCAGACCTATAGGCAGCCCACCATGGTTTATGTTATGCACAGTGCACTGTAAGGTCAGACCTGGGCAGCCCACCATGGTTTATGTTATGCACAGTGCACTGTAAGGTCAGACCTAGGCAGCCCACCATGGTTTATGTTATGCACAGTGCACTGTAAGGTCAGACCTAGGCAGCCCACCATGGTTTATGTTATGCACAGTGCACTGTAAGGTCAGACCTAGGCAGCCCACCATGGTTTATGTTATGCACAGTGCACTGTAAGGTCAGACCTATAGGCAGCCCACCATGGTTTATGTTATGCACAGTGCACTGTAAGGTCAGACCTAGGCAGCCCACCATGGTTTATGTTATGCACAGTGCACTGTAAGGTCAGACCTAGGCAGCCCACCATGGTTTATGTTATGCACAGTGCACTGTAAGGTCAGACCTAGGCAGCCCACCATGGTTTATGTTATGCACAGTGCACTGTAAGGTCAGACCTGGGCAGCCCACCATGGTTTATGTTATGCACAGTGCACTGTAAGGTCAGACCTGGGCAGCCCACCATGGTTTATGTTATGCACAGTGCACTGTAAGGTCAGACCTACAGTAGGCAGCCCACCATGGTTTATGTTATGCACAGTGCACTGTAAGGTCAGACCTGGGCAGCCCACCATGGTTTATGTTATGCACAGTGCACTGTAAGGTCAGACCTAGGGAGCCCACCATGGTTTATGTTATGCACAGTGCACTGTAAGGTCAGACCTGGGCAGCCCACCATGGTTTATGTTATGCACAGTGCACTGTAAGGTCAGACCTAGGCAGCCCACCATGGTTTATGTTATGCACAGTGCACTGTAAGGTCAGACCTAGGCAGCCCACCATGGTTTATGTTATGCACAGTGCACTGTAAGGTCAGACCTAGGCAGCCCACCATGGTTTATGTTATGCACAGTGCACTGTAAGGTCAGACCTAGGCAGCCCACCATGGTTTATGTTATGCACAGTGCACTGTAAGGTCAGACCTGGGCAGCCCACCATGGTTTTAATCTGCCCTAGTTTCAACCTGACCTGGAAAACAAGCATATTGTTGCTGCCGGGCGGAGACCTCTTATATCCATATTATAAACTTGTTTTTTGTTTACAGTACATTGCACAACAGCAAAACTGTACACAGCTGTTTGTGTACCTGTGAGACGGGACGTAAACAAAGGCCACTGACACACACTCCTGTACAAACACCTGGGGCTGGTAGATCTGGCTTCAGAAATTCATATTCAGAAAACTGTCGGGATATAGAAGACATTTTTAGAATTTAGCCTCATGTCTCAATGGGTTAAAAACTAGTACATTTGGTTTTCATTGCGATACTGATAAATACATTGAAGTGTACCAAGTTAGTTCCACTGATCCAAGACGGAACACGACCCATTGATTGATCATGGCAAACAAATGTCATGTCAAAATGTCAAAAAAAAAAATGCTCTGAAAATGTAGCCTGGCTAATAAGCCAGACCGAATCAGCCGTTGGCAAAAAAGAAAATTGCCTGCCGGCGGATTACGGTCTGGAGAGGCTCAATTGTACACCCATTTCCTACACCAGAGAACTGGTGTGGCCAATCGGGACACGGTATGCAATATGGGCGGGCTTTGGTACAGTGACGTTCAATGCTTGAGACCTTTGACCTTTGACAGTAGCTCTGACCAATTGCGTCAAAGAGAAAATGTTTGAATTTTTTGAAAGATCCATACACAGCATCTCCAGACTCAAATACCACACAACAGTGTGATTTGAGTCTGGCTTATTAGCCAGGCTACTGAAAATGCACGCGGCTCCTATAAACAAGAGTTTTAACACGAGAAGAGGTTAAGCCGCCGTGTTGTCGACGGTGTCAACATCAAAACATCTCTTTAATGTTTTCAGATGCTTTTTTTTTCATTTGACTAACATGGGGGTCAAATGCTTCTCGCGTCTTTCATGTGCAGCCAAAGCCGGTAGCACTGTGCCCTCTCGGTCCCATACTAGTCATTTGAAATTGAGCCTTCTGCGTTTGAGTCCGGGTGCTGCCCTTTTGGAATCATTCCCGTAGATTTAATTGAATACAGCTGGCAGCCTTCACTTAACATTAATTTGTATCCACACTCCCCCCCCCCTCCTTTTTTTATATTTTTATTATAGCCATGAGTATTTTATCCAACAAAGACACTCTCCTCCTCTGTAATAAAAACAACACCCACCTTCAATGCTGTGCAGTTTCATACAGTATATTGTACAACAACAGCAAAACTGTACACAGCTGTTTGTGTACCTGTGAGACAGGACGTAAACAAAGGCCACTGACACACACTCCTGTACTGTACACACGCAAACACCTGGGGCTGGGACATGCAGCAACATTGTTTTGTCAGACTTGATGATGATTTTGAGTGAAGCTGTAGTATGATCAAGTAAATAAGGCAATAACTTACAAAAAAACAAACAAAAAAAACCCCACTGGTGGGCCCTGGGGATGTGAGGCCTCACGCAAAGGACTAGCAAAACACTACGATTTTTTAACCCATTTTGACCTGAGATCAGATTCTAAAAATGTCTTCTATATCCGACAGTTTTCTGAAAAAGCTATGTTTCTATGTCAGTCGTTCTTCGATTTTTCTAAAATAGCAGACCTGCGCTATGAGCTTGTAGATCTGCTATTTTTCAATAGCTAAAGCATAACGTAATGCTAACACCAACAGGGGTTCCCGCCCAAAATGGGTTAACCCATTGAGACATGAGGCTAATTCTGCAAAGGCCTTCTAAATCAGTAGTTCTCAAACTGTATTGCGCCAAGGACCCCCAAGGACCCCCAAAACTATGTTTTGGCCGCGGACCCCCCCCCATCTGTCTATTTGTTTATATACTTATTTGTTTATTTCAAATAGCAGGTGTACAAGAAGAGCTTGTATGTATGTGTGCTATTATTGAATAGCCAACAACATGCACTAACATTGTCCCAGTTTTTCCCAATTTTGATTCTCATTAACCCCTTTTGGTGTTTTAAACATGTTATAATTTAGCTATTGAAAAATAGCAGATCTACAAGCTCACCAAGTGGCGCGCTACGAGCTTGTAGGTCTGCTATTTTTGAAAAAATCGAAGAACGACGCATTTTCAGAAAACTGTCAGGATGTAGAAGACGTTTTTAGAATCTGATCTCAGGTCAAAATGGGTTAAAATTGTAGTGTTTTGCTAGTCATTTGCGGAGGGCCTCACATCCCCAGGGCCCCCCAGTGGGGCCCCGGCCCGTAGGTTGGGGGATCGTGGATTTTTTTTCTTCCCATTTCTTTATTTTTTTCTTCTCTCGTTTTCTTGTCTTACATCCTATTGTGCAGGAACACCCTCACGCTAAAGCGCTCCTGCACAAAGGTACAGAGGCTGCTGGAAATGTCTCCTTTTTCTCTACACCAGACTGACTTTATGAATGTCAATTATCTCGGCGGTGCAGACTACCCTACCCCGTACCCCTGCGCCCCACCACCACCCCCCACCCCGCCAACGAGAACAATGTTCCGCTCGTTTTTACTAGTGAATGACAGGAATAAATCAATGCCGTCCCGGCCTGTCACTGGAGGGAGGGATGTGGGGGGGAGACAAGTTCTCACCTCGAAAAACCAACAATTCCAGCTGTCTTTGCATGGCTGCTGCTGCTCCTCCTCCCACCCGTGTGCACGTACGTACACTGTCGGGCGGAAAACCATGTATCTCCATTTTTATTTAATTTTTCTCCCACACACAAAATAAAGCACACATTATTTTCACTTCATTGTATGAATGTGTCACGCAATAGTGAATAAAATAGCAGATCTACAAGGTCACAACAGCGTATTTTGCAAAGAAAATTAAAATGACACCGATATGCTTTCCCGGTTTTATTGAACCCATGAGGAAGTATAGCCTTATAAGCCGACGGTTAATCCCGAGCCAGGTGGCCCATAAGTCAGGTAGTAGGTGGTTCTCTCGTGGATGCACATGTTTAAAATTCTCTCTAATCTTGTTCAACATTTTCAGATTTCCTCAGCGTTTACTTTTCATTGTGTAGGCAGTACAATAACACTGCATTAGAGCCACTCTTATTTGTCTAGTTCCCCAAATAGCTTATTCAATAGTTCAATATCGGGCCCTCCATAACAATGTAACCCTCCCCAAACATAATATTTTTCTCATATCATGTCAGTCTAGCTACAGTTAGATGGCGTCTCTTCACAGTGATCATAAGGTGTTATTAGTTTGGTAACTAAAACCAAATGACAAACAAAATTACTTGTGAAGTAATAAGGGGCGATAAACCTGTCGAAGCCAGATGCTCAATCCTGTTATCGCTTTTAGATTAGAAACCATTCTGGGCGGGAACCCCTTTTGGTGTTAGCATTATGTTATGCTTTAGCTATTGAAAAATAGCAGATCTACAAGCTCATAGCACGCCACAAGCTTGTAGGTCTGCTATTTTAGAAAAATCGAAGAACGACTGACACAGAAACATAGCTTTTTCAGAAAAATGTCAGGATATAGAAGACATTTTTAGAATCTGATCTCAGGTCAAAATGGGTTACAAACCATTCTCGCCGCTGAGTGCTATATATCTTTTTTTCTTTATTTTGTAAATTATCACCCTACTTCAGGGGTTCTCAACCCGTGGGGCGGGACCCCTCGGGGGGTCGCCAAATTATTTTGGGGGGTCCCCAATTTTTTTTTTTTTTAAAGGACCCCAACTGAATGGCTAGAAAGTGGAAATGAAGAGTTTACATAAAGTACACATAGTACATGCATACACCTTCCCTAATGATTATATCTGGTTTCAGTATTTATTTATGGTGTATTGTCTCTATTATTAAGGTTATTGTAGCAGTCAATTTATATTGGGGGTCGGGAGGGGGCGGCGCGGGGGTCCCGAGACATTGCCAAAGCATCTCCGGGGGTCCCCGGCCAAAAAACGTTGAGAACCCCTGCTTACTTGATCATACTACAGCACCACACAAAATCAAACGAAGATCCATGCACTCTAAACATGTTTAGTTTTGAGCTTGACGATCTGCTATTTTCTCAAATTGAATCCTGAAAGGCAACATATTGTGGACATAATGATGTTTCCACCCGACAGAGACGACATATTTTATGCAGGGTGGAAAAAATATGCCTGCCTACGAGATGATTGATTGAGTGCTTGTTTAATCAAAGACGTGTTTCGACCCCCGGTGCAAAGTCCACTTTGGCATCACCCATGAAATTGAATTTACTCTGGCCTTTTTTATTTATTTGCCTTAATGACATAATTAATTAATTTTGGCCTGGCGTCCTGCTACCAGTCTGAGGCTGGGAATTACCAGCAGTGTGACAATCTAATCACTTTCCAGCGTGGCGAGCATTTGACCCCTTGCTCACTCTCTGTGGAAAAACACACACACACACACACACACACACACACACACACACACACACACAGTGGGGAATTGAAAATAGTCCGACATTGCTTTATCAAGTCCCATGTTTCTGTACCCACCCACCCGGTGCCCGGACCCCGCCTTGAGAACCAATGAAATAAAAGCGTCAATGTATCCAGCAAAATAGCTGTGATACGACTTGAGAGTATGTACGTATGAGACCCGGGTACTCAGGAAGGGGAAGCTAAACCATCTTCTACCGTCGATGTGACGGTACACAGTACCTTAGTTGCAGCCTAAGGGCTTCGATATTGTTTGTCCCCACAAGTATAGGACTTCTGAACAAAGCAGGCCCCCCATCTCAGTTCGGTGCATAAAATGTAATGCAACGTGATGATGACTGGTAGCTTTTTCTGTCATTTTCTTTTTTTTTTATACAGTACAGTAAATACGTATGCATGCACACGCACCCGCCACCATTATTCCAGGAGGCCTGTAGGTGAGGCAGAGAGGCAACGGAAGCAATCTTCTCCCCACAATCTGTTAGATCTAAATCTGTAGCCCTCAGCTCCTCTCCTCTCCTCTCCTCTCCTCTCCTCCGAGGATGCATGGAGTGATGTAACGAGGACGTCGTGCCACTTTTTATCACCCGTCAAACATCGCCTGTCACCGCCTGAGCGACCACGTGTTCCCCGTGTGCCACATGCCAGCTCCCCTATGGGATTTAACCCATTCTGGGCGGGAACTCCTTTTTGGTGGGGTTTTTTTGATGTTTTTCTTTTTTGGCTTTCCACCTTTATTTTATATTTTTTTATGGAGGTTTCAGACAGTAGGCTGCCGTCGGGATCGGGAGTCGAACCCGCGGCACACTGCCAGACTGGATTACCAGCCAAGGTGCCTGGACCGCTGAGCCACGGCCCAGGCCCCTTTTTGGTGTTTTAACTTAAGCATTATGTTATGCTTTAGCTGTTGGAAAAAATACAAGCTCATAGCGCGGCACCGAGTGCCGTGCTACGAGCTTGTCGGTCTGCTATTTTTTTGAAAAATCGTGAAAATGTAGTGCAAATCTTTGAATATTTATTCTTTCAGAGCGAACGTTTGTGAGGGGTTCCTGGAATAACATATTTTCAGATGGGGGTCGGTGGCCAATTACATATCATTTTTGGGGTCCTTGACATGAAATATTGAGCACCACTGATATAAAAAACATTAGGTATTTCAGAAAACTGTCAGGATTCAGAAGACATTTCTTTTTTAAATGTCGACGTCAGGCCTGAATGGGTTAATGTGGTTCGGCGGCGGTGGCACCAACACATAAACCCCCGCTTACAAGAACACGTGAAGGACGCGGCGGGAGCGAACGCATACCCGCTTTGTTTTGTTTTGTTTTGTTTTGTTTGTCGATGCACGTGTGAGGGGATGAAACGGTCCTTGTGTTTTTGTTTACCATACATTATTTCCCGAAGAATGTCGCCCTTTAACCGATTTAGGCCTGACGTCGAAAGATCTTCTAAATCCTGACAGTTTTCTGAAATACCTCATGTTTCTGTATCAGTGGTGCTCAATATTTCATGTCAAGGATCCCAAAAATGATATTTAATTGGCTGCCGACCCTCATCTGAAAATATGTTGTTCCAGGGACCAGCAGAAGCAAAGGTTTGAGTTAAAAAACGTTAAAATATATATTCAAAGATTTGCGCCACATTTTCACGATTTTTCAAAAATAGCAGACCTACAAGCTCGTAGCGCGCCACTCGGTGGCGCGCTATGAGCTTGTAGATCTGCTGTTTTTCAATAGCTAAATTATAACATAATGTTTAAAACACCAAAAGGGGTTCCCGCCCAGAATGGGTTAAGTATCTCGTCACGGAGAGAGCGGGGGACATCAAGGGACAAAGATGTAAGTGCATGCTTACTCTTCCAGAGCAGCATAAATGTTGTATTAAAGAAATACCATTTTTCTTCTTTATTTATGGAACATATCACTGTACTCTGTGTGTTCTGACAGGGAGAGCTGTGAGTTGTTTAGTCTCCTCTCTTACAAAGCTGGCATTTTTGGATGAACCAGCAACGTTTTTAATTGGCCTGTGTTCTTCCAGCAGGATGACTTCTTTTTTTCTTCTTTTTTAACATTTGTTGTTTTTTGGGGGGTTTGTTGAATTCTTGCTTTGAGTGGTGCTAGCCACTCCTGTGTGTGTGTGTGTGTGTGTGTGTGTGTGTGTGTGTGTGTGTGTGTGTGTGCGCCACGACAATACCGCTGGATGGTACTGTTGAGCACTGTCTCTCACAGTAGAGAGACAGTGCAGTACGAGTAGTGTAGTACGGTACAGTACGAGTAGTACGGTACAGTACGAGTAGTGCAGTACGAGTAGTGCAGTACGAGTAGTACGGTACAGTACGAGTAGTACGGTACAGTACGAGGAGTGCAGTACGAGTAGTACGGTACAGTACGAGTAGTACGGTACAGTACGAGGAGTGCAGTACGAGTAGTACGGTACAGTACGAGTAGTACGGTACAGTACGAGTAGTACGGTACAGTACGAGGAGTGCAGTACGAGTAGTACGGTACAGTACGAGTAGTGCAGTACGAGTAGTACGGTACAGTACGAGGAGTGCAGTACGAGTAGTACGGTACAGTACGAGGAGTGCAGTACGAGTAGTACGGTACAGTACGAGTAGTACGGTACAGTACGAGGAGTGCAGTACGAGTAGTACGGTACAGTACGAGGAGTGCAGTACGAGTAGTACGGTACAGTACGAGTAGTGCAGTACGAGTAGTACGGTACAGTACGAGGAGTGCAGTACGAGTAGTACGGTACAGTACGAGGAGTGCAGTACGAGTAGTACGGTACAGTACGAGTAGTACGGTACAGTACGAGTAGTACGGTACAGTACGAGGAGTGCAGTACGAGTAGTACGGTACAGTACGAGGAGTGCAGTACGAGTAGTACGGTACAGTACGAGTAGTGCAGTACGAGTAGTACGGTACAGTACGAGTAGTACGGTACAGTACGAGGAGTGCAGTACGAGTAGTACGGTACAGTACGAGGAGTGCAGTACGAGTAGTACGGTACAGTACGAGTAGTGCAGTACGAGTAGTACGGTACAGTACGAGTAGTACGGTACAGTACGAGGAGTGCAGTACGAGTAGTACGGTACAGTACGAGTAGTACGGTACAGTACGAGGAGTGCAGTACGAGTAGTACGGTACAGTACGAGGAGTGCAGTACGAGTAGTACGGTACAGTACGAGTAGTGCAGTACGAGTAGTACGGTACAGTACGAGGAGTGCAGTACGAGTAGTACGGTACAGTACGAGTAGTACGGTACAGTACGAGGAGTGCAGTACGAGTAGTACGGTACAGTACGAGTAGTACGGTACAGTACGAGTAGTACGGTACAGTACGAGTAGTACGGTACAGTACGAGGAGTGCAGTACGAGTAGTACGGTACAGTACGAGGAGTGCAGTACGAGTAGTACGGTACAGTACGAGGAGTGCAGTACGAGTAGTACGGTACAGTACGAGGAGTGCAGTACGAGTAGTACGGTACAGTACGAGTAGTACGGTACAGTACGAGTAGTACGGTACAGTACGAGTAGTACGGTACAGTACGAGGAGTGCAGTACGAGTAGTACGGTACAGTACGAGTAGTACGGTACAGTACGAGTAGTACGGTACAGTACGAGTAGTGCAGTACGAGTAGTGCAGTACGAGTAGTACGGTACAGTACGAGTAGTACGGTACAGTACGAGTAGTGCAGTACGAGTAGTACGGTACAGTACGAGGAGTGCAGTACGAGTAGTACGGTACAGTACGAGTAGTACGGTACAGTACGAGTAGTACAGTACGAGTAGTACGGTACAGTACGAGGAGTGCAGTACGAGTAGTACGGTACAGTACGAGGAGTGCAGTACGAGTAGTACGGTACAGTACGAGTAGTGCAGTACGAGTAGTGCAGTACGAGTAGTGCAGTACGAGTAGTGCAGTACGAGTAGTACGGTACAGTACGAGGAGTGCAGTACGAGTAGTACGGTACAGTACGAGTAGTACGGTACAGTACGAGGAGTGCAGTACGAGTAGTACGGTACAGTACGAGTAGTACGGTACAGTACGAGGAGTGCAGTACGAGTAGTACGGTACAGTACGAGTAGTACGGTACAGTACGAGGAGTGCAGTACGAGTAGTACGGTACAGTACGAGTAGTACGGTACAGTACGAGGAGTGCAGTACGAGTAGTACGGTACAGTACGAGTAGTACGGTACAGTACGAGGAGTGCAGTACGAGTAGTACGGTACAGTACGAGGAGTGCAGTACGAGTAGTACGGTACAGTACGAGTAGTGCAGTACGAGTAGTACGGTACAGTACGAGTAGTGCAGTACGAGTAGTACGGTACAGTACGAGTAGTACGGTACAGTACGAGGAGTGCAGTACGAGTAGTACGGTACAGTACGAGTAGTACGGTACAGTACGAGGAGTGCAGTACGAGTAGTACGGTACAGTACGAGTAGTACGGTACAGTACGAGGAGTGCAGTACGAGTAGTACGGTACAGTACGAGTAGTACGGTACAGTACGAGTAGTGCAGTACGAGTAGTACGGTACAGTACGAGTAGTGCAGTACGAGTAGTACGGTACAGTACGAGTAGTGCAGTACGAGGAGTACGGTACAGTACGAGTAGTACGGTACAGTACGAGGAGTGCAGTACGAGTAGTACGGTACAGTACGAGGAGTGCAGTACGAGTAGTACGGTACAGTACGAGTAGTGCAGTACGAGTAGTACGGTACAGTACGAGTAGTACGGTACAGTACGAGGAGTGCAGTACGAGTAGTACGGTACAGTACGAGTAGTACGGTACAGTACGAGGAGTGCAGTACGAGTAGTACGGTACAGTACGAGTAGTGCAGTACGAGTAGTACGGTACAGTACGAGTAGTGCAGTACGAGTAGTGCAGTACGAGTAGTACAGTATGAGGAGTACAGTACGAGTAGTACAGTGCAGTACGAGTAGGCTAGTACGGTGCAGCACGAGTAGTGCAGTACGAGTAGTACAGTGCAGTACGAGTAGTACAGTGCAGTACGAGTAGTACATTGCAGTACGAGTAGGCTAGTACAGTGCAGTACGAGTAGTACATTGCAGTACGAGTAGGCTAGTACAGTGCAGTACGAGTAGTACATTGCAGTACGAGTAGGCTAGTACAGTGCAGTACGAGTAGTACATTGCAGTACGAGTAGGCTAGTACAGTGCAGTACGAGTAGTACATTGCAGTACGAGTAGGCTAGTACAGTGCAGTGCGAGTAGTACAGTGCAGTAAGAGTAAGTCGCTCTGGATTAAGAGCGTCTGCTAAATGCCTAAATTGTAAATTGAGTACCGTACAAGTATGGTACGAGTGCAGTACGAGTACAGCACAGCACCACTCAGTTCAGGTGGGTCTATTTTGTGTGTCCTCACCTAATTCTATCATACAAGATCTGAATCAGGGCTAGTGTGGTTAATGTGTTTCATAATAATAATGTAAGGTTAATGTGTTTCATAATAAGCTATCCATTGCCTCCGAGTTGTAGTGGAGTATGTTTTTAATTGGAAATGAATTAAGTAAAGCAAAAATATATATCATTGTATTGCATTATAGTACTTGAATAAATTAAGCTTACTTTCTTTTCCACTACTCAGACCCCCCTCTCTCGCTCTCTCGCGCTCTCGCTCTCGCTCTCGCTCTCGCTCTCGCTCTCGCTCTCGCTCTCGCTCTCGCTCTCGCTCTCTCTCTCTCTTCTCTCTCTCTCTTCTCTCTCTCGCTCTCTCTCTCTCTCTCTCTCTGAGATGCATATTATGGTACAGGGTCCTTGAAGAGCACTTCAAAGCGGTGTAAAAATCATACAAGCTGTGTGCTTTGCAGTATCATTAAAACATCCTGTCTTCCCCCTGCGCCCGCCCGCCCCACCCCCTTTCGCCCCAATTTCTCAAGTGCAGGAGTTTGTAGATGGAGATAGAGAGAGAGAGAGAGAGAGAGAGAGAGAGAGAGAGAGCGTGTGAGATAGATGAGGAGTTTAGAGCAGGACTTGAATTTCTTAGAAGTACTTTGAAGATCCAGTTTGAGGACATGCTTGTAATTCTTCCTTTTTTTCCCACAAGTCTTATGCAACCAGCAAATTAGTCGTAATGTTTGCTGCAACAGTATGTGACAATCCCTAACGGTTCAATCTAGATCCATTTTGTATGGGGAACATGTTTTTTTGGGTGTGTGTGCGCAGCGTGTGTGTCTGTGTGTGCAGCGTGTGTGTGCAAGCTCACAACGCGTCGCAGCGTGACGCGTTGTGAGCTTGTAGATCGGCTATTTTCAGCATGAAACCAAGTGAAAAATGACTTGTCTTTTGTTTATACTGGATCTCTTGTCCACTAGTCCCTTCATAACATTTTAGTCTAGTTTGTATTTGACGAAATTGTCAAAATATTTAATATACGACGAAAACAACACTGTGTGTGTGTGTGTGTGTGTCTCTCTCTCTCTCTCTCACCGGAGAGTCCATGTCCTCTAACTGTCTGTCTTCTTTTCCCCCTCTCTCTTATCAGTTCGATCCCGGGGATATCGCTGTCAAATCCTATTTACTCAATAACATCCTCCAGATAGGTGCAAACGTTTAACCCGCCCGCACGAAATACTCTGCAAGGACACCTTAAGATGCAGCATAGATTATACAACATTATACCGTGGGAGAAGTTGGACCGTTCCCACCTGTAATACCTGCCTATTTTACTAGGCTTATTTTCCTTCTAAAGCCTCATGCACAATATTACACTTAGTTCCGCGGCCGGTTTCGATATCAGTCGATCTACAAGCTTGCCATGTGGCGCCGTGTGCCACATGGCAAGCTTGTAGATCGGCTGATTTCGGTGCATGACACCATCACGCAATGAAGTAAAAAAAATCGGGCTTTAAGATCTAGGGGTCAAAGGGCTTTATTTATTTTTGGCAGCCACTGCCTACAGTCCATTTACAGGGAAACTCCTTGGCCAACCTTGATGCGCGGTCGCGGAGAGCGAGGCTAACTAGCTTTTCCCCTGACCTTCCCTGGCCCGCATAGTCTAGCTAATTATACAGAAAACAAACGCACACACACACATGCACACACACACACACACACACACACACACACACACACACGTGACTCTGTTCTGGGACGAGAGCCAAGACGTAACAACAAGAGTTCTTAGAAAGGGACTTGAGTTTTGCAGCAATAGAAGTGTATTATTGTGAGGGCAGTATTACTGTGACAGTGTAATCGTGCGAGGCACTCGGAGCTACTTCGTATACATTCCCCAAACTGCTGGTGTGTGAAAACGATCACTGTTCTAATGTGGTTTAGATGATGAGGTGTAATACAGCTTTTCTTTTGTTCCTGAAATAGTTTTGGCCGACAATCAGCTGAATTCTGACTAGCTCGACTGGAGCCCCACGTTCGTTTGAAATGCACCGCTGGCTGCGGCCCTTAACCCATTCAGACCTGACGTCGAAATTTAAAAAAAAAAAGTTTTCTAAATCATGACAATTTTCGGAAAGATTTGAGGCACATTTTAACGATTTTTCAAAAATAGCAGACCTACAAGTTCATAGCGCGCCACTCGGTGGCGCGCTATGAGCTTGTAGATCTGCTATTTTTCAATAGCTAAATTATAACAATGTTTAAAACACCAAAAGGGGTTCCCGCCCCAAATGGGTTAATGGTTAATGTGGTTAAACGCTAACGTGACATGTATGCGTTCCAGGTCTCAATGGATTAACCCATTTAGGCCAAAAAAAAAAAGTCTTCAGGAAAGAATATATATCCAAAGATTTGTGCCACATTTTCACGATTTTTCAAAAATAGCAGACCTACAAGCTGGCGCGCTATGAGCTTGTAGATCTTCTATTTTTCAATAGCTAAAGTATAACATAATGCTTAGTTAAAACACCAAAAGGGGTTCCCGCCCAGAATGGGTTAAAAATGAATCGAGGATCTCTCGAATTGGTTCCATCCAAACTCGTCTAACTAACAATAGATTGTGTTTGATCTTAAATTGGCACAGTAGACCTGAGTTGACTCTGTACTTGGTCCAGTCCCCCCCCCCCCCCCCCCCCCTACACTGAATCCCTTCACAGAAAAGTGGCAGATCTGCAAGCTCACAATGTGACGCATTTCAACACGTTGTGAGCATGTAGATCTGCATGCATGCTCCCACGCACGCACACATGCATGCACTCGCTCTATCTGTCTGTCTCGCTCGCTCACTCGCTCACTCACTCACTCAGTGCCGGCCCTCCCATCAGGCAGAACAGGCAGTTGCCTGGGGCATCATGAGGGGAGGGGGGGCATCATGAGGGGAGGGGGGGGGCATCATGAGGGGAGGGGGGGCATCATGAGGGGAAGGGGGGCATCATGAGGGGAGGGGGGCATCCACCAAGCAAAAAAAACACACACAGTGCTTTAGAACACAAGGGGGGCATGGTCATTTTTCAAGGGGGCATCACGAAAAATCCTGCCTAGGGCACCAAATTGCTCAGGGCCGGCACTGCCTCACTCACTCACTCACTCAATTGCACACACAAACACACACACACATACACACACACACGCGCGCAGACACGCACGCACACACACAGGGCCTACTATGAGATTATCTCGGGCCTGTGTTATCTCCTAAATGATTCTCAAACACTGTGGGGAGAAATGCATAGTTGGTAATATGGTTTTATTCTCAAGGGGTTGTTCTCTGCTGCTCTAATTCACTGCTTTTTCCTCCGTGTTTTAATTATTCACATTTAATTACTCTTAAATGTGAGGGGTTTTCTCTTTTTTTTTTGGTCCTTATGGATGGCGTTCGTTCGTTGTGGGTATGTGAGCTTTGCGTTTGTGATTAAATTGATATTTTGTCCCCAGTCAGCAGGAAGTGTTTGGGATTGTAGGTTCCTTCTCTTTCAATTCTCTTTTTTCCTCTCCTCCCTCCAGGGCTCTTTATCTACCTCTTTCTGTTCATCTCCTCTTAATTCTCACATTCTCTCTCCTCTCCCACATGCTTTCTCCTAGCTGCTATATCTCTCTCTCCATCCTTTCCCCCCTCTCTCCCTCTCTCTCTCTCTCTCTCTCTCGCTCTTCCTCCCGAGGCAGTGTGTAATTACTGTCAGAGGGGGACCTGCAAAGATCTGCGTGACCTTGTGGACACGCTGAAAGACTGAGGCCTCTCCGAGCCGCTCAGTGTGTTGTCGTCGTCGTCCTCCCACAGCTTGCACTTTGCTGACGATTTTAGAGACCCGGTGTATTTTAAGCCATGCTAAATATACGGATTTAATTTGAGAGAACGGACCGTCTGTAAATGAGTGAGACGCTTGATGCATGACGGTTGAACACAGCCTGCCGTGTTTGACAGTAAACCCCCCCACCCCCACCCCACCACTCAAGTTATTAGCCAAAATGATAAGACGAGCTAGTAAGGATGGGACGATAGTCGTTATTGTCGTTTTGTCGTGATAAAACGCTCACAATAATCTAATCATAAATGATGGAGATTTTAATTTATCGTGAAATTGTCCTCCCATCCTATACTGGGATGGATTTGTTGAGCTGCGAATGCAGCACCACTTAAACCCTCTACACTGCCAACTCAAAAGAGTGCTCAGAATCCTCCGTCTCCTCCGTTGGCCAGACCGGTGCATTGAGAACCAACACGTCCTCTCTGTCACCCCCGAGTCTCAGCTGAGGGCCATTCCAGGGTAACATCCCGTCTCTCACTGGCCTACTGGCAGGAGTACAGAGCCTCCCCTCCCCTCCCCTCCCCCCCCCCCCCCCTGCCCAAACCAGGTGCCATTCTGTCTACATTATTCACAGTCTACCTTTTACCCCCAGCAGCTGTTCCTCTACCTAATGACGCTGGACCCCACCGTGACCGTCCATGGAACCTCTCTCTCTCTCTCTCTCTCTCTCACTCTGTCTATGTGTACCCTAACACATCGTTTTGCTTTGCTGTTCTCTGTGAGAGTATTTGGTTTTTTTTGTCGTTCTACTTTCAATTGCCTGTTCTCCACTTAGTCCGTCCGTCCCCACACTCGCTCTCTCACTTGTGTTGTCCTAATATCCACTATTGTCTCAGCTGAAAGTGAGACCTTTGTGCGATGGGGTACACATCCATGGCGGCTTAGCCCATTTTGGGCGGGAACCCCTTTTGGTGTTTTAAGCAACGAGTGCCGCGCTACGAGCTTGTAAGTCTGCTATTTTTTTTAAAAATCGTGAAAATGTAGTGCAAATCTTTGAATATATATTCTTTCAGAGCCAACATTTTTAACTCATACCTTTTGATTCTGGGGAGGTCCCTGGAACAACATATTTTCAGATGGGGGTGGGCGGCCAATTACAGATAATTTTGGGAGTCCTTGACATGAAAATGTATGAGTACCAACTGTACCACTGACATAGAAACTTGGGTTTTCTTTCGAGAAAACTGTCAGGATTTAGAAGGCATTTGTAGAATTGGTTAAGGAAACTGTGCTGCATGCGCACAGAGAAGCAGAATGGTGATAACGTGGTGTAAGAGGGATTGGACCCTAATCGTAATTATTGTTCATCGTGATAAAGAACCACTCACAATAAGGGCTCACAATAACATTCTGGGCGGGAACCCCTTTTGGTGTTTTAAGCATCATGTTATGCTTTAGCTGTTGAAAAATAGCAGATCTACAAGCTCATAGCGCGGCACCGAGTGCCGCGCTATGAGCTTATAGGTCTGCAATTTTTTTTTAAATCGTGAAAATGGGGCGCAAACCTTGGAATATTCTTCCAGAGCGACCGATTTTAACTCAAATCTTTGCTTCTGGGGTGGCCCCTGGAACAACATGTTTTGAGATGGGGGTCGGCGGCCAATTACATATAATTTTTGGAGTCCTTGACATGAAATATTGAGTGATATGGGCCTAGAAACACAGGTATTTCCGAAAACTGTCAGGATTTAGAAGACTTTTTATTTTATTTCGACGTCGGGTCTAAATGGGTTAAATTGATCGCGACCTCTGTCATACACGTCATGCTCTTGGTATTTTAGTATTTTTTTCCTCTTTGGTACTGAGTCTGAACAGTACTTTGGTTCAACAATAAATAAAGTGGATAGGATGCTTTTGTTGAGCTGCAAATTCAGTACCACTTAAACACCTCTATAGTCTATACTTGACGAAACAAACCTGTAAAGAGCGCGTTTGGTAACGTTCTTATTTCACACCACACAAATTGGTGTCTCCCCCCCCCCCCCCCCCAGAATTGGGATGTGGTGGTTCAAGTGGTTTACAAAAGTGGTATTTAAAGTTTTAACCCATTTTGGGCGGGAACCCCTTTTGGTGTTTTAAGCATTATGTTATACTTTAGCTATTGAAAAATATCAGATCTACAAGCTCATAGCGCGGCACCGAGTGCCGCGCTTTGAGCTTGTAGGTCTGATATTTTTGAAAAATCGTGAAAACGTGGCGCAAATCTTTGAATATATATTCTTTCAGAGCCAAAGTTTTTAACTCAAATCTTTGCTTCTGGGGGGTCCCTGGAACAACATATTTTCAGATGGATGTCGGCGGCCTTGTCCTTGACATGAACATTTTGAGAAACATTTTTCAAGAAAACTGTCAGGATTTAGAAGACTTCGACGTCAGGCCTAAATGGGTTAAGCACATTTTGGGGGTCTTTGACAGGAAAAGGTTTGAGAACCACTGGAGTAAAGTAGTGCGTTTGAGTACTTTGTCCACACACTGAACACATCCATCCATCCATCCATCCATCCATCCATCCATCCTTCTCCTGTTTGCTATGTTCTGGCGTGGCCGGCCCCTCATCATAACAGAGTGTTATGTTCTGGCGTGGCCGGCCCCTCATCATAACATGGAGTGCTATGTTCTGGCGTGGCCGGCCCCTCATCATAACATGGAGCGTTGTGTTCTGGCGTGGCCGGCCCCTTGTCATAACATGGAGTGTTATGTTCTGGTGTGGCCGGCCCCTCGTCATAACATGGAGTGTTATGTTCTGGCGTGGCCGGCCCCTCATCATAACATGGAGTGTTATGTTCTGGTGTGGCCGGCCCCTCGTCATAACATGGAGTGTTATGTTCTGGCGTGGCCGGCCCCTCATCATAACATGGAGTGTTATGTTCTGGTGTGGCCGGCCCCTCGTCATAACATGGAGTGTTATGTTCTGGTGTGGCCGGCCCCTTGTCATAACATGGAGTGTTATGTTCTGGCGTGGCCGGCCCCTTGTCATAACATGGAGTGTTATGTTCTGGTGTGGCCGGCCCCTCGTCATAACATGGAGTGTTATGTTCTGGCGTGGCCGGCCCCTTGTCATAACATGGAGCGTTGTGTTCTGGCGTGGCCGGCCCCTTGTCATAACATGGAGCGTTGTGTTCTGGCGTGGCCGGCCCCTTGTCATAACATGGAGTGTTATGTTCTGGCGTGGCCGGCCCCTCATCATAACATGGAGTGTTATGTTCTGGTGTGGCCGGCCCCTCGTCATAACATGGAGTGTTATGTTCTGGCGTGGCCGGCCCCTCATCATAACATGGAGTGCTATGTTCTGGCGTGGCCGGCCCCTCATCATAACATGGAGCGTTGTGTTCTGGCGTGGCCGGCCCCTTGTCATAACATGGAGTGTTATGTTCTGGTGTGGCCGGCCCCTCGTCATAACATGGAGTGTTATGTTCTGGCGTGGCCGGCCCCTCATCATAACATGGAGTGTTATGTTCTGGTGTGGCCGGCCCCTCGTCATAACATGGAGTGTTATGTTCTGGCGTGGCCGGCCCCTTGTCATAACATGGAGTGTTATGTTCTGGCGTGGCCGGCCCCTTGTCATAACATGGAGTGTTATGTTCTGGTGTGGCCGGCCCCTCGTCATAACATGGAGTGTTATGTTCTGGCGTGGCCGGCCCCTTGTCATAACATGGAGCGTTGTGTTCTGGCGTGGCCGGCCCCTTGTCATAACATGGAGCGTTGTGTTCTGGCGTGGCCGGCCCCTTGTCATAACATGGAGTGTTATGTTCTGGCGTGGCCGGCCCCTCATCATAACATGGAGTGTTATGTTCTGGTGTGGCCGGCCCCTCGTCATAACATGGAGTGTTATGTTCTGGCGTGGCCGGCCCCTTGTCATAACATGGAGCGTTGTGTTCTGGCGTGGCCGGCCCCTTGTCATAACATGGAGCGTTGTGTTCTGGCGTGGCCGGCCCCTTGTCATAACATGGAGTGTTATGTTCTGGCGTGGCCGGCCCCTCATCATAACACGGAGTGCTGGAATTCAACGCTATATCGATCTGAATGAGACTCGAGCGTCACTGCGTATCGTATCGATCTCGCAGACGTCAGGAGGGTCTTCTGAGTGCAAGGAAGACCACTTGGCATGCGGAAAGGATAGTGGTCTGAGTTACTTCCTGACAGAAATAGTCTTATTACTGCTGTGTGTGTGTGTGTGTGTGTGTGTGTGTGTGTGTGTGTGTGTGTGTGTGTGTGTGTGTGTGTGTGTGTGTGTGTGTGTGTGTGTGTGTGTGTGTGTGTGTGTGTGTGTGTGTGTGTGTGTGTGTGTGTGTGTGTGTGTGTGTGTGTGTGTGTGTGTGTGTGTGTGTGTGTGTGTGTGTGTGTGTGTGTGTGTGTGTGTGTGTGTGTGTGTGTGGGGCGCGCGCAGTGGCATCTTGGGAGATAAAAATCATATCAAATGGGTGACAGGGCCTAGTGCAGGGGTCTTCAGCAGGGCTTCTGAATCGAACATACACTTTGACAGTGATGTTAAACAAGTCTATGAAGAGGTTTAATCTGCAACACAAACACAAAATGTATGCAATGTTTACTTCGTCGGGGGTTCCTGGTTCATCTCTGTCTCAGCTAAGTGGGTCCTTTGCCTGAAAAACGTTGAGGACCCCCTGGCCTAGTGCATATCGAGCTTGGTGGGGGGAGGGGGGCGTCCTTGTAATTGAACAAGGTTGTGAGAAGAACCACTCTATCTAGGTCATCAACAAAGACCCAGGCCTCCAGTGGCGTCCCCCCCCCCCCCACCCATAAGTCATCTCCTTCCTCCATGCGTTCCCCAGGGAAGTAATGAGTGTTTTGCCGCCCGCGACGTCAGCACCCCATCCACTCCTCCACCGAGGCGTGCGTTATTACATTAGATACACAGCACATCTCCGCCGAAAGGTCAGCTCACCTTGTCTGTTGAGTTGATTTTTCCTGGCGGAGATCGAGCCCTCCCGTCCCCGGCTTCCTTCGCCCGGCGCGTTCCGTTCCGTTCACAGTGCCGCCACGCGCCGACGCGCTCCAGTTGAGCGATAATGTCAGCTGCTGCCAGTGTGTGATGGGCGTTATACCTCAAGCTGCCTGAATGACACTTTGACTCCGGGCCGCACGCACTCGTATGTATCGTCTCGGTCGGGCGGAAACCCTGTACGTCGAAAACCTAAACAAGCTTGTAGATCTGATGCTTCTGATGCTTTTGTGTGATGCTGTGGGATGATCCAAGCTGGGCGTTCGTTTAACCCATTTAGGCCTGACGTCTTTTTTTCTGAAAAACCTCATATTTCTATATATCGGTGGTTCTCAATATTTCATGTCAAGGACCCCAAAAATGATATGTAATATGCCGCCGACCCCCATTTGAAAATATGTTGGTCCAGGGACCTCCCCAGAAGCAAAGATTTGAGTTTAAAACTGAAAATATATATTCAAAGATATGAGGCACATTTTCACGATTTTTCAAAAATAGCAGACCTACAAGTTCATAGCGCGCCACTCGGTGCCGCGCTATGAGCTTGTAGATCTGCTATTTTTCAATAGCTAATGTATAACATAATGCTTAGTTAAAACATCAAAAGGGGTTCCCGCCCAAAATGGGTTAAGAAAAAAACACAAAAAGTTAAAATAGATGGATGGATAGGGGATTTGTGCCCGCCAGCAACGATATATGGGCAGGGAGGGGCGATGAATTTAGGATTTCTCGCAATCAAAAGAGGGGCATTAGCTCTACTCGATTGGGCTCGATTGGACCGAGAGAGAGGTAGAGGAAATTGGTGATTTGGTGGAAATGATCTGCTGGGAATAGGGAGAGGAGTGGTGGGGGATTTCACTCGTCTGCAGTCGTGAATACGCCATTAGTTAAGATATTTTATGGTGGTCTCCCTCCAGGCCAGACGGCCACCTTCGTTCCCCTTCAAACGGCACTCGTGAAGAGGAGGGAAATATCTCCTCGTAAAACGATCTAAACCTTGGTGCATTCCCCCCCCTTCCCCCCCCTCCTCCCCACTGATAAATGGGTTTAACCCATTTTGGACTGAGGTCGATTACAAAGAAGGCTTCTAAATCCTAACATTTTTCAGAAAAACCTATGTTTCTAGGTCAGTGGTGCCTCTCACCTTTTTCATGTCAAGGACCCCCAGAATTATCTCTATTGGGCCACGGACCCCCATCTCAAAGTATGTAGTTCCAGGGACCCCCCAGAAGCAACTATTTTAGTTAAAAATGTTCGCTCTGAAATATACATTCAATGATTTGCGCCACATTTTAACGATTTTTCAAAAATAGCAGACCCATAAGCTCGTAGCGTGCCACTCGGTGGCGCTATTTCTGAATTTTTTGAAAAATTGTGAAAATGTGGTGCAAGAATGAATGAATATATATATATATATATATATATATATATATATATATATATATATATATATATATAGCGTACTAGTGTGGGTAGTACTGGGTACACAGCGTACTAGTGTGGGTAGTACTGGGTACACAGCGCGTATGGTCTGCTCTGGCATTGTTTGTCAGCACCCGCCTTTAAATCATGTTGCCCTCACAACTGTTGTTTCCCACCCCCAGAGAATGAGTGGCCGTCCACGTTGCGATCATGCATAATAAACAAAATAGCCGGCGAGCTGCAAGCGCCCCACTCACTCATCAGACCGTCATGGAGACTTAAATGATGGGGAGCTTTAAAGCGTGCGTGCGTGCGTGCGTGCGTGTGTGCGTGCGTGCGTGCGGCTTCATGGCCCGCATCCATTCCCACATCCTCCAGATGTTGGCTCTCGTTTGTTCTTCGTGGGCTTAATATTTTATTATTCTCCTTCTTTCTTCATCTTCTCATTGGCACTGCAGTCACCTTAGATATCATCCTCTTCCTCGTCACAGAGAGGCTGTTCCACCTTAGATATCATCCTCTTCCTCGTCACAGAGAGGCTGTTCCAATCCTCCTTCCATACGTAGCTCTCCGTCCGCTAGCTTTCTGTCATGTCGCGATTATGTGCCCCTCTGTGGTTTAACCCATTTTGGGCGGGAACCCCCTTTTGGTGTTTAAAAGCATTATGTTATGCTTTAGCTATTGAAAAATAGCAGATCTACAAGCTCATAGCGCGGCACTCGGTGCCGCGCTATGAACTTGTAGTTCTGCTATTTTTGAAAAATCGTGAAAATGTGGTGCAAATTTGGAATATATATTCTTTCAGAGCGAACGTTTTTAACTCAAATCTTTGCTTCTGGGGGGGTCCCTGGAACAACATATTTTAAGATGGGGGCGTTCGGCGGGCAAATACATATATTTTTGTGGGTTCTTGACATGAAAATGTTTGAGAGCGACTGACACAGAAACATGAGGTTTTCAGAAAACTGTCAGGATTCAGAAGACATTTTGTGGAATCGTCCACAGGTCTGAATGGCTTAATGGTTTTAGTAAACAGCCGTAATGGAATTCCCTGCAGCCTTGAGCCGTGCTGCGAAAGGCCACTTGATCCATCGTTTTCCTTGGTTCTCCCCCACCGCCCCCGCCGACCCCGAATCTCTGCGCCCACACGCCGTGCACCTTACTGTAATTAATGTGATCATAATCGTACCCGAAAATGTTTCTCTCTCTCTCGCCCTTCTAACCTCTTTTCTTTCTTTCATTCGATCTTCCTCCCAGATCTTTCTTTCTCACTCGTTTTCTCTCTTTTTATTTTGTCTAATCGCTCCCTCTAATTCCACACTGGGTTTTTTTTTTATGGCTTTCGCCTTTATTTTTATTTATTTGTATGGAGGGACAGACAGTAGGCTGACAGGACATGTGGAGAGAGATGGGGGGGGGGGGGGGGACATGCAGTAAAGGCTGTCAGGATCGGGAGTCGAACCCACGGGCTGCAGCACACTGGCCAGACTGGATTACCAGCCACGGTGCCTGGACCGCTGAGCCACGGCCCAGGCCAAAGGTGCCTGGACCGCTGAGCCACGGCCCAGGCCCACAATGCAATTCCATGTTTGTCCTTTAGTTATATTGTGTGCCTTTACAAATGAACAACACTGCCATGTTTAAAATGCTACGACATTTGAATCATGAGAAATGTTGTTCAAAACGGAGACGACGGGGTTACCAACCACACAAAAGGGAAATGGCACAGTACGCAATTTATTCTGACCAGAAGCAGGGATGGATGAAACGCATCCCCGCCGGCCAACAGCAAAAAAGAAAATATACCAGAGGGCAATATCAAAAGCATGGAGCATGGATCTATCCCCCAGCACTGGGGTTCCTGTGATGCGCTGCCCATTGAAGTTGACTTTGTGCAGTGAATGCCAACTCCGTGCCTGCTTCGTCACTGGACCGCTGCCCGGGCGGAGCAGTGATGGCGTGGGCGTCTGCGAGCGTGTTGACCCCGCAGGGCACATCTCCACTGTAGTCTCTCCAAAAGCCTTTCTTCTCCCTTGCATGCCCGCCAAATCGCTTCGTTTTGAACTGTCAAAATGTTAGTAGTGCACGTGAGCGTAGTAGTGTACGCATCTTTGTGTGGTTGTACACACAATATTGTTTGTATGCTAAGCGGACCATGAGGGCACGATCTCTCATACGCATCAGCACTGATGCTGGATGGAACACAATGTAGAAAATATTCTGTTCCTAGTAAACGTCTTTTTTGAAAAAAAATGAATGCACTTCTAGCGTCACACAAAAGTAGCAGATCCACAAGCTTGTAGATCTGCTATACTTTGGATATTCGGGAATTTGAATCCTGTAAAGTAACAGTTATTGACGTATGAGGCTTCCACCCGACATCGACACTATTGTGTCTTTTGTACAGTATCCTTGGTACAGTATGTGTCCTTTCTTTGGGCCCTTGAATTAATTGGTGACCCAAGATGACCGTTGAACCCCCTGGTACAGTCGCTGCCATGAATATGCACGAGATGCACTCAAACACTCAGACACGTGACGTGACACCTTTCACATAACATTCAGAAACGATAGGAAATGCACCTGTGAATGTTATTCACAGGTGCATTAATGTGCGTGACAGTGTTTGGGTACGTTTAATAAACCAGAGAACACGAGAGGGAGAAAGATGCGGGATTGTGGGCGGTAAGAGGTGTCAGTGTGGGTGGGAGCGATATGGTGTGTTTTTTACTATAGTCATACAGTGTTTCATTGTTTGTTAGTTTTGGTTTTTGTATTTGTGTTCAATTTACGTACAATTCTAGAGTGGCTCGGTTCAATTAGTTTTCTTTTTAAACTGTTTAGATATTTTAGTTTTTGTTATTAGTTTCAGTATTGGATGTATTTTTTTCTGATATTGGATGTTTTTTGGTCAGTGGGATTGCTTTAACCACACTGACATAGAAACATAGCTTTTTCAGAAAACTGTCAGGATGTAGAAGACATTTTTAGAATCTGATCTTAGGTCAAAATGCTTTAAGTTTAGCATAGGTATTACAATACTGTTCAATTATTGATAGTTAGGAACCAAATGGACCCTTACAGGTCTAACTCTGAGTGTACAAATTGAACCAAATGGACACGTTCAAATGTGTTATGGGGGTCCCACTCCCTGGTCCTAATTAACACCAAACTCTGGGTCTTTGAAATTAACAGAGCCCACACCACAACAGAACCAACAATGACAGGTGTTAGGTAGTGGCCCAGGGCAGAACCCACACCACAACAGAACCAACAATGGCAGGGTTTTTACACGTGCGTACAGACATTCAGGGGGGTTATTTGGCGGGAGAGTGGGTTCTGCTTACTACAAACGAATAGCTCGGAGGCAGCACCACAGTAAATGGCAGCATTTTGTTGTCCTCGGTTGTTGTAACATATAGTATTGTTTCCACTCCCCACAACAACATTTACTAGCTGGATTAAAAAAAAAAGCAGAGAGAATGGGTTGGGGCGGCATACCAAACACAGAAACACAACCACGACGACAGTTGTGTTTTCAGGAGTTTATCGGAGCAGAAACAGCCAGTTTGCCGGCAGCCAAACAGCAAGGGAGGAAAAAAAGATACCTTCATTAGCACCGCGTCAAACTTCAACTGAGAGACTGGGAGAGGAGGAGGAGGAGGAGGTAACGAGAGGGATGGAGGGATGGAGGAGAGGAGAGGAGAGGAGAGGTGGAAGAGGAGTCTGGGAGAGGAGGAGGAGGAGGAGGTAACGAGAGTGATGGAGGGATGGAGGAGAGGAGAGGTGGAAGAGGAGTCTGGGAGGGGAGGAGGAGGAGGAGGAGGTAACGAGAGGGATGGAGGAGAGGAGAGGAGAGGTGGAAGAGGAGTCTGGGGGAGGAGGAGGAGGAGGAGGTAACGAGAGGGATGGAGGAGAGGAGAGGAGAGGTGGAAGAGGAGTCTGGGGGAGGAGGAGGAGGAGGAGGTAACGAGAGGGATGGAGGAGAGGAGAGGAGAGGTGGAAGAGGAGTCTGGGGGAGGAGGAGGAGGAGGTAACGAGAGAGATGGAGGGATGGAGGAGAGGAGAGGTGGAGGAGGAGACTGGGAGGGGGGGGGGTATCCAAACAGCTCATTGGCCACCCACTGACTGCTGATACATGCAGGGAAGGAGCACAGGGGTATAAACACACACACACGTGCGTGCCACACACACACAGTCACACACACACACACACATATACTCACACACACACACACACACTCACACACACACTCACACACACACACACACACACACACACACACACACCAAACATCCACAGCAGTGTTTTGTAGCAGTAGCAGTTTTTTGGAAAACACCGTTGGATGAATTACTTCCCAAACCACTTACCTCTCGCACACAGGCGTGCACACGCATGCAACTGGCAACCTTGCGGTTACCATCCGGCCACTCTACCCCTGAGCCACTGGCGTGTGTGTGTGTGTGTGTGCGTGTGCGTGTGCGTGTGTGTGTTATAGTGGAGTCAGTAGATCGGCGTGGAAGCTGTGGGCTGTCTGATCCAGCCTCGTCCTTGATTTATTCATCTAATTAAAAAAAAGTTGGAGTGAGCCTTCCTTCCTGCGCGCGCACGCACACACGCATCCGTGTGTGTGTCTGTTTACAACAGTACACACACACACTCACTTATATATTTATTTTCTGTTACTTCCCTTCCTGGGCCATGCTCTACTTTAGGTCCACAGAGATCTCAATAA
The DNA here is from genome assembly GCF_951216825.1 of Electrona antarctica. Classification (NCBI taxonomy): domain Eukaryota; kingdom Metazoa; phylum Chordata; class Actinopteri; order Myctophiformes; family Myctophidae; genus Electrona; species Electrona antarctica. Next base: position 34,973,141 of record NC_136804.1, on the reverse strand, counting down.
ATAACGCATATAAGCTTTAGGGGGGTTTTTCCGCACGCACGCATGCGCGTGCGCACACACACACGCACAGTTCCTAGACGTACACACACCCACACACACACACCAAGCCGTAATGGAAAGAGCTACTTAATCTAACCTAATTAACAATGTCTTATTCATGTAAATGGCCTTCATGGCGAGGGACGTGGCGTATGTAAATGTGATATACGGCACTAGGCATAGTCTATTCCAGACATTGGCCGGTCCATTAGAACTTAATCCATTCTGAACGGGAACGGGAACTCCTTTTGGTGTTTCAAGCATTATGTTATACTTTAGCTATTGAAAAATAGCCACTCGGTGGCGCGCTATGAGCTTGTAGATCTGCTATTTTTGAGAAAATCGTGAAAATGTGGCGCAAATTTCGAATATATATATTCTTTCAGAATATATATTTTTAACTTTAATCAAATCTTTGCTTCTGGGGGGTACCTGGAACAACATCTTTTCAGATGGGGGTCGGCGGCCAAATACATATAATTCTGGGGGTCCTTGACATGAAAATGTTTGAGAACCACTGATATAGAAACACAGGGTTTTTCAGAAAACAGAAGACATTTTGTAGAATCGTTCCCAGGTCTATATGGGTTAATGCAAAACATAACGTAGGCCTCATGAATTGTGCGTTCTATGGACTCTGGCGTTGCTAAATACAACAGCTCAATGACGTCATGTGATCAAAGTGGATTAAACTCAAACTAGCACATCAGGAGCAATTGGGGTTCAGTTCAAGAAAATGGCATAAAGTAACATATACTGTACAATTGGACAACGCATCGTGGTTCCACACATTGTGAGCTTGGAGACCAGCTATTTTCACTGTACTACAACGGCCAAAAAGTATACATTATAAGGATGTACGACACGTTGTAAATGACTGTCCCTCGTCAACGTCAGTGGTGGAACGTAACCTGCAAGTAGAAAAACATTTGTCAAATAGTTTGTCCTTTTTCTTTTTTTTTTCTCCTGGTGCCAATTGTATAAGCTTTTAATTTTAGAGGTATTACAATGGTCTTAAAGGGGAATTCCGGAGTAGCTGTTTTCTTACTGTAAAGTAAGTAGCCTTGCCATGACGTGACGCTAGTATGTCGCAGGGACTTACCCCCAATCCAACCCTTGATGCTGAGTGTCAAGCAGGGAGGCACTGGGTCCCATTTTTAGAGTCTTTGGTATGACCCGGCCGGGGATTGAACCCTGACCTCCCAGTCTCAGGGCGGACACTCTAACCACAAGGCCACTGAGCTGTTTGTTTGTCTTACTGTAACATGACAACACTTATATCCATTGATTACTAAAACAAACAAAAAAAACCCTGGGAGGTCTCGACCCACAGTTTGAGACACACTGTAAGTAAAACGCAGCGCTGTAAGTAACACTGTAAAAACAACATCTGAGCACTTCTCTCACCACCCAATACCCTTGGTCCGTGAGCAGTCAGCGAAACGGCACTCACGGGCTGACCCTTGACCCCAGTCTTATGTGCCGTGTGCTTCCAGAGGGCCAGCGCAGCACATAACAGTGAGCGCAGTATAGACGGAACATATGGTTAAGGTTTACATAAGCTCCGGTGGGGGCCCCGGCACACTTGTCTGGCAGGGCGGCACAGGGCCATGGGTCAGCTGACCCGCCCCGCCAAGATTTATGGCCCTCTGCGACCCGCCGATTCACTCTAATTACCGCAGGGTCAAGTCTCGTCACTCGTTAACCGTAAATCCACATCCCCTTCGCTGACTATTACTGTATAGTGTACAGTACGACAACGGCTGGCCCGTGAAGCAAAACGACCCATTGTGAAATCCTACATTTTATTTTATTGTAAGACACGGTTGTATGCACTTTGCTTGTTCTGCTTCTGTTGTTGTTGTGGTGTTGTCGGGGCCACTAGCTGACTGAAACCCTGTTGTTGTTGATGTTGTTCTGGTGGTGTGGCTTCAGCCCTCGGGGGCCACTAGCTGACTGAAACCCTGTTGTTGGTGTTGTTGTGGTGTGGGTTCAGCCCTCGGGGGCCACTAGCTGACTGAAACCCTGTTGTTGATGTTGTGGTGGTGTGGGTTCAGCCCTCGGGGGCCACTAGCTGACTGAAACCCTGTTGTTGATGTTGTGGTGGTGTGGGTTCAGCCCTCGGGGGCCACTAGCTGACTGAAACCCTGTTGTTGGTGTTGTGGTGGTGTGGGTTCAGCCCTCGGGGGCCACTAGCTGACTGAAACCCTGTTGTTGATGTTGTTGTGGTGTGGGTTCAGCCCTCGGGGGCCACTAGCTGACTGAAACCCTGTTGTTGTTGTTGTGGTGGTGTGGGTTCAGCCCTCGGGGGCGACTAGCTGAAACGGCAAGTCTGTAAATCCCGGTCACACCTCCACGCACATTACAGCCACACTCTGCATGCTCTGTGAAGTGGTGTGTGTGATGTGTGAATAATTGCGTTACATGAGCTGATGTGTGTCCATGTGAGGCTTTTCTTTGCCTTCTGCTGTACCAGAAGGCTCAGAATTGTGAAGAGACATTATTTTAACCAATATCGAGACCATGGGGAGGTGTGTGTGTGTGTGTGTGTGTGTGTGTATGTATATATATATATATATATATACACACACACACACACACACACACATTTTAAATTTGTACACTTGGACACAAAAAAGGCTTCATGGGGTGAGTAAAATAAGTCATTTTGTGGTTGAACTATGAAGTATTTGCAATATAAATTTAATATATATTTCCGTTGGTGCGTGGCTCTATAAATTACATTAACATATTGATCTCTCTGAAGAAATCTGGCTTCCCCTCAACAGTTGCATTTCTGGAAAACTGTAACAAGGCTAGATGGTAATTTAGCCTCAACAGTGGGCCGTGCCAAACTGTGGTGAATCCTTTGCAACATTGGTTTTGAAAGAACAAAGTGCTAAACGTTCAGCTTTATTTAACACACAGCTGTGCACGTGTGCGTGCACGTACGTGTCCGTTAGAGGGTGCACATTACCCCCCCCCCCCTTCCCCCACCCCCCCCCCCCCCTTCCCCCACCCCAGGGGGAAATCAATGGAAATGAGCTGTCAACAAATCACCATGTAAGTTCACATGGGCCACTTTAGTAAAGTAGCTGCTGTAAGCACTTCCACACAGACACACACACACACACACACGCACGCGCTCTCACTCGCCACGCACACTCACTCACTCACGTGCACATACACATGAACAGACACACACATATAGATAATAGGAGAGAGAGAGAGAGTTGGGGGGGAGGGCAAGATATGCATGCACATACACACATCTCTCTCACACGTGCACGCGAGTGGGCACATTTTAAGATACACACACACACACACAGAATGACGTAGGGAAGTATACATAGACTCTCGCAACACACGCACGCGCGCACACACACACACAATGACGCCCTAGGAGGAACACACACACACCTCACATCCTCGAACAACCTCCCCAATTGTTAGTGATGGTTGCAAATCAGGCTGCCACTTATTTGCAGCGCCCAAGTCCACCGAGTCCAGAGTGACTCTCTGATTCGTCCGACTCTCACCATATTGACAGCCGCCTCCTTCTCGCCTCGGATTCACCGTGATAGTCGTGCGCCACATGATAATGGCTTGATGGCCCATAAAGGCCCCATCGGGATAGCTAGCTCTCTCTGTGCCCAGACTGTGTTTCTCAGACGTCGTACAGCTAGCATTAATGGCGTGGCGCTAATGGGCGGCGACAGCCACACTTGAGCTTGAACCTAATTTCTGCTTTGTTTGTACGACATTGTTTGCGGTACGAAAATAACCCAAAATATTTTTTTCCCGCTGTGACACTTGTGTACGACAGAGAATAAATAAGCCTTGTGAGGCACTGATCAGCCAAGTGAGAGTGACAACTGGATGTAAGCAGAGCAGCCCTGGGGCCACCAGATTGGCTGCTTATACTTGTCTTCCCTTTCTCTTAAACAGAACTTTTAAAATGGAGTTTGAATTGCTTCGGAGTGGTTTGTTCTAGAATGGTGCGACGTGGGTTATTTGTCTTTGTCTGTATGTATATCGCCTCGTGTCGTTGACTTCTCTGTACTCTTACTGAGGCAAGGTGACTGTTAGACTGTTAGACCTAGTGTATACCACCCAGGTAAGGCTTAGTTGTAATACAATTCTACAAGAACTGACGTGCAGATTTTAACCCATTCTGGGCGGGAACCCTAGCTATTGAAAAATAGCAGATCTACAAGCTCTTGTACTTGTAGGTCTGCTATTTTTGAAAAATCATGAAAATGTGGTGCAAATCTTTGAATATATATTATTTCAGAGCGACCATTTTTACTCAAATCTTTGCTTCTGGGGAGGTCACTGGAACAACATATTTTCAGATGGGGGTCGGCGGCCAATTACATACATTTTTGGGGGTCCTTGATATGAAAATGTTTGAGAACCACTGTTAGAAACCTAGGGTTTTTCAGAAAACTGTCATGATTTAGAAGACATTTGTAGAATCGACGTCTAAATGGGTTAAATAAGCGTGGAGAAGCCAGTGTTATTTTATTTATTTTATTTATTTTATTTATTTTATTTATTTTATTTATTTTATTTATTTTATTTATTTTATTTATTTTATTTATTTTATTTATTTTATTTATTTTATTTATTTTATTTATTTTATTTATTTTATTTATTTTATTTATTTTATTTATTTTATTTATTTTATTTATTTTATTTATTTTATTTATTTTATTTATTTTATTTATTTTATTTATTTTATTTATTTTATTTATTTTATTTATTTTATTTATTTTATTTATTTTATTTATTTTATTTATTTTATTTATTTTATTTATTTTATTTATTTTATTTCTTGTCTTTCTCTCATGCACCACATCATCTGAAACAAACTCCCAGCGTTCTGCAGGGCTGCTGCCACTCTGACTTTTTACTGAGGCTTTTGATTAATTTCCTGAACTGAGTTGGAACTTTATTCACAGATTTGTTATCTGTTTTATTGTAGCGTATTACGCTTGTGTTCTATTCTATTGGCTCTCTAATTATTTGGACTTGTATTCTAATTGCATAAGCTCTTGTATAGGGAAATTAAGTATTGCCTTGCCTTTTGAATGTTTCCGTGGGAAATCACAAATATGGTGACATTTCAAGGGACCGAACGTACAGTAACACAAGCGTATACTCCAAGCAGCGTTCCCCTACTGCACACATTAGAAATGTAGCATATTGGCCTGTTTTAACCCATTCTGGGCGGGAACCCCTTTTGGTGTTAGCATTATGTTATGCTTTAGCTATTGAAAAATAGCAGATCTACAAGCTCATAGCGCGCCACCGAGTGGCGCGCTATGAGCTTGTAGGTCTGCTATTTTTGAAAAACCGAACGACTGACATAGAAACATAGCTTTTTCAGAAAACTGTCAGGATGTAGAAGACATTTTTTGAATCTGATCTCAGGTCAAAATGGGTTAAGGGGGGTGGGGGGGTATTTATATCACTGCACACCCGGGGGTGAGGCACCTGTCATTAGGGAGTGTAGGTCGGGAGGAGTAGGACGGAGGCTCTACGTCCTCCCGGTGGGGGCTCCTCATTGGCAGGTGAGTCAGTAGGATACAACGGTAATAATAGTAATTGGAAAACGACTCAATTGGTGAGGAAAAGGGGGGTACAAAGCAAAGAACTAGAAAAAGTGCCCTTCTGGGCACAGGTCTCCACCAGGAGGATAGGACTGTGTGAGATGTTTGGCAAAATGTTTAGGAGTAATATAAATAAGTAATATGTTTGCCTTTGATGGCAATTGGATGATTTGAGGCATTTTGTTCCAAAAATGTGTTTTGCAAAAATCAACCTGTTGGTGGCGCTATAACAGGCCAATGTGAAAAGGGTGGGATATATTCCTCAGCCTAGTAAGAAAATGTGTGAAAGATTTGACGTAAATTGCATGCTGCGTTCATGATTTGAGGCTTTTGTTCAAAACGGGCAATCTTGCAAACTGTGAAAGCCAATTATAGCCAATTAGGATGGAATATGAAATATCGGACAGATCCGACTTGAGCACATGACCATAGAGATACTGTGTAACGATTTTTGGACAGAATCTGGAGGAGTAATATCCAAAAATGTGTTTTACAAAATTCGGCCTCCTGGTGGCGCTATAAAAGGCAGATGTGGAAAATGCAGGTCAAAGGTTTGTCCTTGGCCTCTAGGGAGTGTGCATGCAACGTTTCACGCAGATCGGTGCAGTTTTAGGTAAACAATGTGAAAAGCTGCCTGATGGTGGTGCTATAACAGGCCGTTCTGGAAAATGCGGGGCAGAGGTTCATCGTTGGCATCCAGGGAGTGTGTGTGCAAAGTTTGGCATCGACCGGGTTAACGGTGCCGGAGATTAGCTGGTAACGGACGGACGGAAGGACACACGGACACACACACGGACGGACACACACACGGACGGAGTGCAAAACATACTCTCTCCCCATGCCTTCGGCCTGGTGGAGACAAAGAAGAAGAAATTAACCATATTATTGACACGTAGTTCCTCTCTCCTCCATCCTTTGACGTTCCGTCTGTCCTTGTCCCATGTCTGTCTACCAGGAGCCCAGCTGGAGAGCCTGATGGAGACCATGCGGGCAGAGATCGCCGCCCAGCCGCCAGTAGAAGGATCCTACGCCGCACGCAGAGGAGATTACTGCCTTGCCAAGTTCGCTGACGGAGAGTGGTACGTTAAGACGCACGCACGCGCACACTTTGTCGAATCTTACGTCACATTTTCTTTAGCTCAAATCATTCTAAAAGAGTCATTCTAAAACGGTTAGTCCCCAATATACTTGATTCTTATTGGCTGGCTGGTACCCGTTGTAAATCTCACGATAATCCTACACCTTCAATCATTTATATAAGGTTGGAGACCCTCCGCTACACGTCGGGTCTCACGTCACCACGTCTCTCAGCCGCTTTAAAATACACTGTAACCTGAGACCTCTTGTGGCTTCTTGTTGCTTTAAAATACAAGATCTGCGATGTGAGATGGCAGATCTGCTATTTAAGTGTTTAATCCAACATACATTCTTCTCCCACATGCATGTTGTTTCGGCAGAAACCTTACAGAACCATACAGAACCCTACAAACGTGTCATACAGGCAGGCGCACACCAGTGTTTTTGTCGACTAAAACTAAGACGAAAAATGTTTGTCGACTACCTTTTTTCACTGACAAACTACATGGAAACTAAATATACTAAGCTATGATGACTAAAACTAAGACTAAATGTATCGACAATTTCGTCAACAGATAAAAACTAGACTAAAATGTTAGGAAGGGACTAGTGAGATCCAGAGATCCAGGATAAGTCATTTTACACTTGGTTGCATGCTGAAAATAGCTATTTTCAGCAAGTGTAAAATCAGTCATTACGACGCCAAAATACATTTTAGTCTGTAACTGTAGATTTAGTGGACTAAAATCTTATGACATTTAGTCGACTAAAACTAGACTAACACTAAAACATTCCAGGTGACTAAAATGTGACTAAAACTAAATGAAAACTATTCAAGAGACTATGACTAAAACTAAAATAAAAATTCGCTGCCAAAAACAACACTGGCGCGCACGCGAGCGTGCGTTCTCTCAACTCAACTCAAACTTTATTTATATAGCACATATCACAACGACCAATGGTCGACCAAAGTGCAGGTATAAAAATAGAAAAGACACAACAGTACATAACAAAAGTGCAACAATATGGAGGAACAGAGAGACAAAATAAGAAAAGAAAATAGAGCTATGGACAGTATAACATTTACATAATCAGGCACTGTCGAAGAGGCCACAGAGAAAAAGTGAGTCTTCAATAGGGACTTAAAAACCTCTAATGAGGTGGCAGAACGAATGTGGAGGGGTAGGCTGTTCCAGAGTCTAGGGCCGGCCGCTGCAAAGGCCCGGTCACCTCTCATCTTGTATTTGGTTTTGGGGTCGGTTAGCAGTAGCTTGTCAGCTGACCTGAGGGGTCTGGGCGGAACATAAGGGTCAATGAGTTCTGACAGGTACAGGGGGGGCAGCCCATTTAGGGCTTTAAAAACAAATAGCAAAATCTTAAAATGTATTCGGAAATGGACAGGAAACCAGTGGAGGGAGGCTAGTACCGGAGTAATGTGGTCGCGCTTCTTCTTGCCGGTGAGAAGGCGCATTCACACAGCCCTTCACTGCACACCGTTGTCATCATCAAGGTCAGAGTTGAGCGCTGACTCGTCATGCAGGTCTCAATCTGCCTAGTGAGGTTTTAATAGGATGAGCGAGCATCGCTTTAATCCATTTTGGGCGGGAACCCCTTTTTGGTGTTTAATTTAAGCTATTGAAAAATAGCAGATCTACAAGCTCATAGCGCGCCACTCGGTGGCGCGCTATGAGCTTGTAGGTCTGCTATTTTTGAAAAATAGTGAAAATGTGGCGCAAATCTTTGAATATATATATATTCTTTCACGGCGAACGTTTTGAACTCAAACCTTTGCTTCTGCTGGTCCCTGGAACAACATATTTTCAGATTGGACATATCATTTTTGTTATTTGGGGTCCTTGACATGAAATATTGAGCACCACCGATACAGAAACATGAGGTATTTCAGAAAACTGTCAGGATTTAGAAGACATTTTTTTTAAATTTCGACGTCAGGCCTAAATAGGTTAAGCCGCGACACATTTTATCCCCGAAAAACCCAGATGAGCAGAACTTGGAAATGTGCTATTTTTATAACGCCACACCGTTGGAGTCGTCACGCACCTCCGCCATTAAGAAAACACACAGAAAAGTGTTACGCGGCCTTCGTGTTTTTTTTTTAACCCATTCTGACCTGAGATCAGATTCTAAAAATGTCTTCTACATCCTGACAGTTTTCTGAAAAAGCTATGTTTCTATGTCAGTCGTTCAAAAATAGCAGACCTACAAGCTCGTAGCGCGCCACTCAGTGGCGCGCTATGAGCTTGTAGATCTGCTATTTTTCAATAGCTAAAGCATAACATGATGCTAACACCAAAAGGGGTTCCCGCCCAAAATGGATTAAATAAACGTCTTCCTTTTCAAAGTAAAATGCCTGACTTTCCTTATTATTTTTAGCGTGTCCTAATTTAAACCTGCACTGCGTTAAAGAACAGACGCCTGCACTCTCTTAATTAGCTCACTGCTTCTTCTAGAGAGCCATTTAGAATTAGCCAGGAGCTGGGAGGTACACACACACACACGCACGCACGCACGCACACACACACACACACACACACACACACACCTACACCTTCACATAGTCCCTCCACTGGACATTTTACGTTTACAGATGGTCACGGGCACAGATGTGACCAGATTTGACTGAGAGACTGCCATCGCGCAAATTACAGCTTTTCACCAGAGGAGAAAAACTTTTTTTTTTTTTTTTTTTTTTTTCAAAATGAGTTAATAGCACAGGTAAACTCTTCACATACTAGAGCATGTCTGAAATAAGTGTCAGAGCTGAAATCGACATGTAAATATGAAATAAATGCTTAAAACGTGTAGCTAGGTGTAATGTTAGAGTCCACAGAAGTGAACCTTTCAAGCCTGTTTTCTGCAAGACATTACTCTATAAGCCATATCTCCAAAACTGGTGGGTCAAACTGAACAACCAATATGTCAATTTGAAGCTATGATTCCCTGCTTTCATATGACAAGAAAAAACGAAAATTCAAAAAAATCCAATGGCAGTCCCTCAGTCAAATGTAGTCACAGATGGAAGTCACACTGATAAAGTGGAAGTAAGGTGTGTGTGTGTGTGTGTGTGTGTGTGTGTGTGTGTGTGTGTGTGTGTGTGTGTGTGTGTGTGTGTGTGTGTGTGTGTGTGTGTGTGTGTGTGTGTGTGTGTGTGTGTGTGTGTGTGCGTGTGCGTGCGCATACTTCCCAGTCATTCTGTGTGTCAGGTGTGCCCACCCACTCGCCTGCATTCTTGCAAGTGAGACAGCTAAAAACTGTACGTGGGCACCGGTGACTTTGGGCCTCGTCAAGAAGGTGACCCGAGAGAAATAATAAACACCAAACTGATTAAAAATCTAAATAATGTTCCCTTCAAACACAGATGGCCTCCTCTCAACCCTGCATTGCTCCTCCTTCCTTCCTTCCTTCCTTTCCTCCTCTTCTCCTTCTCTCCTTTTGTCCTTACTTACCTTCTCTCGTCCCCTCCGCTGCCTCCTCATCTACTTTCTACCTCCTCTCTTTCTGTCCTTCATTCCTTCCTCGTCTCTTCTCTGAGGGGTGTGTGTGTGTGTACAGGTTTTTTTAATTAGCAGCATCTCTTTCTCTGTGTTTTTATTAGCGGCATGTCTTTCTGTGTGTGTGTGCACGTGCACTGCGCGCACGTTAAATTGCCAGGTTTTTTTAATCAGCGGCATAATTAGCAGCATCTCTTTCTCTCTCTGTGTGTGTGTGTGTGTGTGTGTGTGTCTGTCACTCACCCACTCACATCTTCCTCCCTCCTGTGTTTCTCTAGTAACCCCCCCATCCCCCTCCACCCACCCACCCACCGCATCACTCTCCCTGACAGGGTCTGAGTATTCTTCCAGTGGTCTTCAGGCTCTCTGCCAACATGTCGTTTGAGAGGTCAGGGGGAACGATGGGCAGATAAAGAATATACTTTATGAAGGACTTCTGTTTTTTTTTTGCTGAGTCGTATCTCAGTAAGGAGGACAACAAAAGGTTATTCTTCTACATTTGACCCCCCCGGTCCTCCTCGCGTCAATTAGTCTCCATTGTTGTTGATATGAAAATTACAAACCACAGACGTACGGCAGACTCGCCCATCTCTCCCTCTCTCCTCTCCTCTGCTCCCTAGTCCCTGTATACCTCCTCTGTCCTCATATCAGGTTCATGAGTCTCTCTGCTGGGAAATAAGTACAGAATCATTTACTTTATTGTGTTTCTCTCTCTCTCTCTCTATCTCTCTCTCTCCCTCTATCTCTCCCTCTCCCTCTCTCTCTCTGTGTCTCTCTGTCTCTCTCTCTCTCTCTCTCTCTATCTCTCTCTCTCAGGTACAGAGCCAGAGTGGAGAAAGTTGAGTCACCTTCCAGGGTCTACGTGTTCTACATCGACTACGGCAACGTGAGTAGCCTGTCATTCCCACATTATTAAACGTAATAAATGTCGGGGCGCCATGACCGTGACATCATCGCCATGATAAAAAAGCACCGCTCACTTCACTTGACGATTGTGCAGAAGCACACGCTTCCGCACACGCTTCCGCTTCTGTTGAAAGACTTTCAGCTGAAACCTATATGGAACAAATGACAGTCTCTCTCTCTCTCTCTCTCTCTCTCTCTCTCTCTCTCTCTCTCTCTCTCTCTCTCCCTCTCTCCCCTCTCTCCCATTTCCTCACTTTAAGATTATTATTATTATTTATTTTTTTGTGAAAGATCCTTTTGACGAGAGCATTTGCGTGTGCACTCATGTGTGTGCACATGCATGTGCTTGTCCATTCACCCGTGCTTCACCCACCCACCCACCCACCCAGGCACCACAAAGTGGCCCATCCGACCGGTCCGTCAGCCCGTGGGAGATTACCCATGATGCAATGTGCGGTAGCTTGCGTGCATTATGTGTGACCTACAATATGATATAATAATGACCTCATTACGTATACGGGTGTGTGTGCCCACGTGCGAGCGCACGGCGGGCGGGGGGGATTTCAGCTGGTAGACGGGACACGTCCTGGCAGGCTGCTAGAAGGGGGATTCTCCGAGGCCCATGGAGCACACACACCACCCTGGTAGTCTTTACAGACGTAAAGGGTGCTCAATAGCATTCCTTCATGGGAACAAATCGAAAACCTCAAAAATGGTGTTGGAATCGCCAACGCAAAACATCTAAAAATGACACAGACACTTTCCCAGGTTTTAATGGGATAAACCACTTTGACACCTGGCGACGCTATTCTGGAGGGATGGGGCAGAGCTATACATACATGCTCACAACGCTTGTTGTGCAAAGAAAGTTGAGCTACGGAATCCATGCATAGCGTACCGCAAGGCAAGCCAGCTGCCTGCCACTTCATGCCAAGCTGATTCTAATTGACAACACTGGCGTACAATCATGGATTCCTCATCAGGTCTTTAAAATCTCTGAACAAACGGGTCCATAACTAAAGAAAGAAAGGTTGTAAAAAGATCTCCAATACCATGTCAAAACACCAGGCTGCTTTGAAGAAACAGACCAAAGTGTTATTGCACTTAAAGGTATATTCAGTGATTTCACTTAATTCAAATCACTTTTTTTTTTTTTTTATAATCCTCCCTATACTATAGAGTGTGCTGACCATATGTGACCAGATTTGACTGAGAGACTGCCATCGCACAAATTACAGCTTTTCACCAGGAGAAAAACTTTTTTTTTCTTTCCCCAAAATGAGTTAATAGCACAGGCAGACTCTTCACATACTAGAGCATGTCTGAAATAGGCTAAAACTATTTAAATTTGTTAATAGCACAGACAGACTCTTCACATACTAGAGCATGTCTGAAATAAGTGTCAGCTGAAATCGACATGTAAATATGAAATAAATGCCCAAACATGTAGCTAGGTGTAATGTTAAAGACCACAGAAGTGAACCTTTCAAGTCCGTTTTCTCAACTCGCTGTTTTCTGCAAGACATTACTCTATAAGCCATATCTCCAAAACTGGTGGGTCAAACTGAACAACCAATATGTCAATTTGAAGCTATGATTCCCTGCTTTCATATGACGTGAAAAAACGAAAGTTAAAAAAAATGGCAGTTCCTCAATCAAATTTAGTCACATATAAGTTCCTTCCTGTCCCCAGTTAACCACTGGGGGTCAAAAAACCTCAGGTTTCGTTTTTGTCTAGGTGGCCGAGCCTTCATCCAATCACGATAGAGAGGGGCCTTCCGCCAATCATGATCGAGCGGGGGTGGGCCTTGGTGCACGTGCTGTTGGCCTGTAGCGTGTCCTCCCACTGTAGTGCGTGCATGTGCACATCTTGTTACCGGGGCGGACCAGGGGGGTTTCCAAATCACCAAAAAAATCACTGAATGCTCCTTTTAAAAGGGCTACAATTGTGGTGTCATCAAACTGTATTTTATGGCTTAAATAAATCTTATTTTCTTTTGTCCCTAATAAATTCTTTAGGTCTATCGAGCTAATTCAAAGAACACATTAACCCCTGACCATGGGTCATTAAACTTAAGTGTTATCCTAGTCTCACTATACATAAACGGGGTCTCCTGGGGCCCTGTGTTTATGTACAGCTTTGTTTTTAGTACATTGCAAATGCTCAATTACTAATATTCAGCTCACTGAGCAAAGATATATAAATAATTAGTTATTATTCGATGTGGTTTAAGGACCACGATGGAAATGAGTTGCGTACGACTTTCTTGTGTTTTTTTTATCCTTGACGTTTCTCCGATGAACATGCTGTAATATGTTTGCCTGCATGACGTCTTTTTTGTGTCTAATTTAGATTTTTAATTATATTTTAAAATATTAAAAGCAATGCAAACAATACAATACACAGAGTTTACAACTGCAATTATATTGCGATGTGTGACTCGTTGCGAGTATGCGTTTTGATGCTATAATAACTTGATTCTGCTGGGGGAACCCCCTCAAGGACCCCCGGGGGTCCCCAGAGACCCCACTTTGAGAACTGCTGACCTGCAGTTACACTATGAAACAACATCATACAGAACAGACTCCATGCTGTCATTGTTGGAAAGCAGTCAAAGCTTTAGATGAGTGAAAACATGATTGGCTTGTCGTCTTGAGCCATGTTGTTTAAAGTGCTGTTTTAAAAAAAAGAAAACACTGAAGTCTGTACATTGCTTTGATATGGGTGGAAATTGATGCTGCTCTGACTGAAAGTGCTGATTGTTGTCCAAAAGCAGTTTTCAACCGGGCTCGTATCTGCAAAACAAAATAAAACTGTCAAAAGTCAATAATTTATCATTTTGAGTGATGGTACAATAGTTTTCTTTTTGTATTATTATAATTTGTTTTATCAAGAATGTGTGTTTTTTTTTTAAGAATGTATAATGGTTTCAGCTTCTGGTACCTCTAGGAGTGTGACAATTGAGAGCATACAGCCCAATGATGAGGTCAGCACATTTGGGCACATTTGGGAAAGTGGCTACGGCCGAATTCAGCCCAAGGAGTGTTTTTTGTGCAAAACGAATGCTTGGAATGGGTTCAGAATCATGAAAACCCCCAGATGAGGGTCTGCAGCCAAATACAGATCATGCTGGGGGTCCTTGACATGAAAAAGGTTGAGCACCACTGACGTAGATACACTTTAGAAACTTTTTTTTTTAAAATCGACCTCAGGTCTAAATGTGTTAATGTGAATACTTGACGCATGTCAGGGACACTCCATTTACTGGACTAAAGCTAACGGAGCACTCGGGTAGCGCAAGCAGCTGTCCTCCCAACGCACTCGGGTAGCGCAAGCAGCTGTCCTCCCAACGCACTCGGGTAGCGCAAGCAGCTGTCCTCCCAAAGCACTCGGGTAGCGCAAGCAGCTGTCCTCCCAAAGCACTCGGGTAGCGCAAGCAGCTGTCCTCCCAACGCACTCGGGTAGCGCAAGCAGCTGTCCTCCCAAAGCACTCGGGTAGCGCAAGCAGCTGTCCTCCCAAAGCACTCGGGTAGCGCAAGCAGCTGTCCTCCCAAAGCACTCGGGTAGCGCAAGCAGCTGTCCTCCCAAAGCACTCGGGTAGCGCAAGCAGCTGTCCTCCCAAAGCACTCGGGTAGCGCAAGCAGCTGTCCTCCCAACGCACTCGGGTAGCGCAAGCAGCTGTCCTCCCAACGCACTCGGGTAGCGCAAGCAGCTGTCCTCCCAAAGCACCCGGGTAGCGCAAGCAGCTGTCCTCCCAAAGCACTCGGGTAGCCCAAGCAGCTGTCCTCCCAAAGCACTCGGGTAGCGCAAGCAGCTGTCCTCCCAAAGCACTCGGGTAGCGCAAGCAGCTGTCCTCCCAAAGCACCCGGGTAGCGCAAGCAGCTGTCCTCCCAAAGCACCCGGGTAGCGCAAGCAGCTGTCCTCCCAAAGCACCCGGGTAGCGCAAGCAGCTGTCCTCCCAAAGCACTCGGGTAGCGCAAGCAGCTGTCCTCCCAAAGCACCCGGGTAGCGCAAGCAGCTGTCCTCCCAAAGCACTCGGGTAGCGCAAGCAGCTGTCCTCCCAAAGCACTCGGGTAGCGCAAGCAGCTGTCCTCCCAAAGCACCCGGGTAGCGCAAGCAGCTGTCCTCCCAAAGCACTCGGGTAGCCCAAGCAGCTGTCCTCCCAAAGCACTCGGGTAGCGCAAGCAGCTGTCCTCCCAAAGCACTCGGGTAGCGCAAGCAGCTGTCCTCCCAACGCCACAGAGTTGAGGACAGTCTGTCTGAATTCCAAAAATAAAACGGGTCATTAAAAATGTGACGTATTATTGCTTATAGCTCTAATGTGCAACGTAGCTTTCTCGCTCAACAGTAACCAAACCAACATACAGTATAAGTGTATACAGGGTAGGAATGCACGATATGGACAAAATTTAATATCTCTGTATTTATGCCAAATATTGCGATATCGATACCATTGCAACAATGAAAACTAAACATTATTCAACAAACTGCATAATAAGACAATATCACTCACGATATATCGTTATATTGACGATATATTGTGATACATACAGTACGCTGCCTTTGTGCGATACTGATATTGCGCTCATACCTCGTTAACGATATATTGTTATTGTCCTTAACAGCTTCCCTGCGTAAACCCGCTATTCACACATTTTATTCCATTGTCTTTCCCTGCGTAACACGCTATACCCGCTATTTGTTTTATATGTTTAATTTGCCGTTATTTGATTACTTAAAAGAAATACCGGCTTTGTCGCGGACATGGTGACGAGGCAGACACGGTATGATGACATAACCGGAAATCGACCTATCCGCTGGCTTGCAAGGGCTTCTGGAAAAATGAGCTCAATGCAAGTGAATGGGATTTTAGAATGGGATGCATTGCACCATTACTGTTTGTTGTTCCTCCGCATCACGACGGTGGATTATCTTTTTATTACAAGGATTTTCATTGGATCAAAGGCGCAAATACTTCGGCGTATACTCCAAAGGTAATTAACCCATTTAGACCTGTGATAGATTCTACAAATGCCTTCTAAATCGTGAGTTTTCTGAAAACCCCATGTTTCTATGTCAGTCGTTTTCAAACATTTTCATGTCAAGGACCCCCAAGATTATCTGTATTTGGCCGCCGACCCCCATCTAAAAATATGTTGCCCCCCAGAAGCAAAGATTTGAGTTAAAAACGTTTGCTCTGAAAGAATATATATTCAAACATTTGGGCCACATTTTCACGATTAAAAAGAAAATAGCAGACCTACAAGCTCATAGCGCGGCACTCGGTGCCGCGCTATGAGCTTGTAGATCTGCTATTTTTAAATACCTAAAGCATAACATAATGCTTAAAACACCAAAAAGGGTTCCCGCCCTAAAATGGGTTCAACAATACCGGCAGTTATTTTAGGCTACAACGCAGGGAAAGTGTTAATACCGGGTGTCTGTCACATTTCACAAGTTACATTTATTCACAATAGTTACCTGTGGAACAGAGTCAAACCAAATGTAATGCCTCAACTCGTCTGAATTCCAAGTGCTTGCGAGAGGCTGTGGGTTACCCAGTTCAAATAATGATTATTTTTGAGCGGTTGCAGCTTGAAAGGTTTGGGGACTTTGTGCACTATAAAAAAACACAGTTGGCCGCGATCGTGAGGAGGGAAGCCGACCAGGCCGTTACTTTTTACCGCAGTTAATAAAATAATAATAAAAATCACAGATACTGTACGGAAAAAAGGTGCAGCGAGGTGTAAAGAAAATATAATATTAATAAAAAGAGTAAACAGTAGGGTCCAATAAAGGGCAGAAATGTTTGGAGGGACGGTTAATTGGCTGCACGCACACACACACACACACACACACACACACACACACACACACACACACACACACACACACACACACACACACACACACACACACACACACACACACACACACACACTCACACACACACACACACACACACTCACACACACAATAATAAAGGGGTAACAATAATTGGCTACACTGAATTAAAAAGAGTAAGACAACATTGTGAGTGAAAGTACCACGTTGAATGTTAATAGCCCCAGTGTTGGCACATCAAGGATGTCGAGAAGATTAAACTATCTTCCTACTTTGCACGGAATGTTTTTTAAGTACCTAAGTCCTTTTCTTTTCTTTTTTCTTTATCCATCCGTCCTTTCTCATCTTCACAAAGCAATCCTCGGTCGTTCTTCATCACTGGTGCGCGTAAAGAAGTCCCCCCCCCCCCACCACCCCCCCCAAATAATCCTCCCGTTGGCTGTGTGAGTGCATTAGCACTAGAAGGAATGGCCGGACTCGTGTGTGAAATTGATCTGGGTTTTTAGCTCTCTCTCGGTTCGCTGTCACGTTCACTTAGGTCTGAAGGTTCTCTTGCGAGGCGCGGCGCCCCCTGTGGCCGCTGCTTGTCACTTTGAGGATTTGGGATTGTTTTAACCCATTCTGACCTGAGATCAGATTCTAAAAATGTCTTCTACATCCTGACAGTTTCTGAAAAAGCTATGTTTCTATGTCAGTCGTTATTCGATTTTTCAAAAATAGCAGACCTACGAGCTCGTAGCGCGCCACTCGGTGGCGCGCTACGAGCTTGTAGATCTGCTATTTTTCAATAGCTAAAGCATAACATGATGCTAACACCAAAAGGGGTTCCCGCACAAAATGGGTTAACCCATTCAGGACGGGAACCCCGTTTTGATTGTTTTAAGCATTATGTTATACCTTTAGTTTTTGGAAAAAAATAGCAGATTTACAAGCTTGTAGATCTGCTATTTTTGAAAAACATTTAAAATGTGGCGCAAATCTTTGAATATATATCCTTTCAGAACGTTTTTAACTCAAATCTTTGCGTCTGGCGGAACATATATTTTCAGATGGGGGGGTGGTCGGCGGCCAATTACAGTACATATCATTTTTGGGGGTACTTGACATGTGTGCGGAGCTTCCCTTTTATTTTTCTCATGTTCCCTTTGTGGCTCCAGCACCTCACTTAAGTTTTTCCAGCGGATGAGCGGTGGTTCTTGTTACATTTTTGGGGGTACTTGACGTGAAATAGTATGAAAGCCACTGACATAGAAGCATAGGTTTTTTCAGAAAACTGTCATGATTTAGAAGACATCAGACATGTGTAGAATCTGGTGTCAGTCCTAAAGGGGTTAACCCATTTTGGGCGGGAACCCCTTTTGGTGTTAGCATTATGTTATGCTTTAGCTATTGAAAAATAGCAGATCTACAAGCTCATAGCGCGCCACCGAGTGGCGCGCTACGAGCTTGTAGGTCTGCTATTTTTGAAAAATCGAAGAATGACTGACATAGAAACATAGCTTTTTCAGAAAACTGTCAGGATGTAGAAGACATTTTTAGAATCTGGTGTCAGTCCTAAAGGGGTTAATGTGGTCCAACAGTGTCTGTTCTCAAGCAAGAGAACAAAGTCTTTTCTTCCCTGCAGCCATTCATGCGTTTTGTATTTTCTTTCTTTTCTCCTCCTGTTCTCCCCATCAGAGAGAGATCGTGTCGACCACCCGTCTGGCCGCCATGCCCCCTGCCTTCAGTACCAGGGCCCTGGCAGCACAGGCCACAGAGTACGCCCTGGCCTACATTCAGGTCCCACAGGACGTAAGTGGACGGACACACACACACTGTACACACACGCACACACACCTACACCCACACACGGCTTTTTCAGAGATTTTGTTTTCAAACTAGAGACTGAGCGTAGTATTCTTTGCCATTTCAGAAACCTCTTATCTCCATATGCCAACTTTATAGTGTTTTTCCGTGAACTTTTACAACCTATTTGATCATACATACTACAAATCCTGGTCTCTAAACAAACTGCCTCCCCCTGGCCAGCCTGGGCGCCTGATGGAGGGGAAAGGAACTGGTTGGAATAACGTGTTCCTTCCACGCGCTACGTCCAACCAGGGAAACTCCTCCCTGTCAGGTGTAAAGGAGCAACTTGGACACTCAGGCATGAAGGAAGCATGAGTTCAAGTCCGTTGCTCTCCCCATGTCCCCCATATATGGGGACTAGGTTGGCGGAGGGTGTGTAGAGCCCAGGATCACATTAGATAATTGGCACAGGGGTGAAAAAATGGGTTACAAAATCGAGGGATACAAATTTTAGAAATACTACAGCGCCACGCGACAGCATCAAAAGTAGCAGGTCAGCAAGCTTGTAGATCTGTGCGCACGTGCGTGCACGTGTGTGTGTGTGTGTGCGTGCGCGTGTGTGCACATGTGTGTGCGTGTGCGGAAGCACTGGACCACCTCTTAGAAGCCAAGCCACGTTGAGGTCTGAGT
>NC_136804.1:34898669-34951169 GCF_951216825.1 Electrona antarctica | reverse complement strand
CCGCAAGGAGAGGCACCTGCAGAAGATGGTAGGTCTCGCACAGGCACTGTGTCAGGTTTTTTCTCTTGAATCACATTTTAGTCACCCGGGAAATGTTTTAGTGTTAGTCTATAGCCTGGGGTCCACCTATGCTTTCTGTCATAGGCCAGTGGTTCCCAAACTTTTTCGTGTCAAGGACCCCCAAATCAACATTTATTAGGCCACGGACCCCCCATTTGAAAACATATGCCAGTGACCCCGATAAGGGAGGATTTTTACGGCTCTAGCAGTGATTCCGAAACATATTAATTTCATGGACCCCCCAGTTTCACACGCATTATGCCACAGATCCCCGATTTAATGGCATTTCTATCTCTGGTACCCCAATTTATATTGTAAAACCGCTGTTAATTTAACTCTGAGAGTGTACAAATGGAAAAAAAATGGACCCTAACGGGTCCATTTGGTTCCATTTGTACACTCTGAGTTACAGACCCATAAGGGTCCATTTGGTTCCTAACTATCTCTAATTGAGCTAGGTACCCCCTGGAACTCCCTCACTTTGGGAACCAATGGCATAGGCAGCTCCCGGCAGGATCCGCCGGGAGAATCTAGACGCAGCTGCGCGACATGAGACTATTATTAATTAGAGTGACACACAGAGAGAGAGAGAGGAGTGTGTACGTGTGTGCGTGTGCGCGTCAATTTAACAAAGGTGCAGACGATCAGAAATCAGCAGAGAGTGATCGACGTTTGTGCTACTCTATGCCGAATTGAAGTGGACTCGGTCCCAGACTTTTTTTTTCTCCCTGGAAATAAAAACGTCTGGGTTTCCGAGGCTAGTGTTAGTCTAGTTTTAGTCGACTACATGTCATGAGAGTTTAGTCGACTGAAATGTATTTTGGCGGGCCTTGATGCCGTCGTAATGGCTGATTTTACACTTGCTGAAAATAGCCGATGTACAAGCTGCACAACGCGTTGCGCTGCGACGCATTGTGAGCTTGTAGATTGGCTATTTTCTGCATGCAACTAAGTGTAAAATGACTTGTCTTGTCCACTAGTCCCTCCCTAACTTTTTAGTCTAGTTTGTATGTGTTAACGAAATTATCAATATACTCTTAGTCATCGTAGCTCAGTTTTCATTTCGTTTTTGTCAGTGAATAAAGGTAGTCGACGAACATTTTTCGTCATGGTATTATTCGACGAAATCAACACTGGTAGACCACTCACACTTGTTACATAATCGCCTAATCGCAATTAATTGATAAAAAAATTGTTTCGTTTTTTGCATAATCGTTTCCATGTTGAGAAATGACTATTTTTCAAAAATAGGAGAAAATAGCAGATCTAGAAGTAGATAATAAAAACAAATATTAAATGTGTCATATCTGCCATGTGCAATTTGTTAGCCAAAACAGAAATACAAATTTGTAATGTTCCAAACACACACAGTTCAATCGTTAATCGCAATTTATCGTCAACTTAAAATGTGTGTAATTGTGACTGCCTTGTGCGGGCAGCAACGGGGAGAATGATGCTAGTATGTCGTCTGGACTTACCCCCACAGTCCAACCCTTGATGCTGAGTGCCAAGCCAGGGAGCCATTGGGACAAATCTTTGCATTCTTTGAACTGGGAGGTCGGGGAATTGAACCCCCGACCTCGCAGTCTCAGGGAGTGTGGGAGGGAGGCTTGGTGATTCGTTACCCTGTGGTTTTGTTTGGATGTCGGAGCCCGTGTCATCGTCGATCGCAGTCATTCACCCGCGTAATGGTGATGAGCCTCATTTTGGCCATCGCAGTTTAATCGGCGTCATTATCTCCGTTAATTCTTCGGACGGTTATGGTTTGTCATCAGGCCATCAGTGATTGTGACGCCGTTATCATGTGATCGTTAGCGTTTCGGTCATTACGGTAACAAGCGCACCACTCCACTCAGCCACATAGGGGGGGGGGGGGGGGGGGGTGTGTGTGTGTGTGTGTGTGTGTGTGTGTGTGTGTGTGTGTGTGTGTGTGTGTGTGTGTGTGTGTGTGTGTGTGTGTGTGTGTGTGTGTGTGTGTGTGTGTGTGTGTGTGTGTGTGTGTGTGTGTGTGTGTGTGTGTGTGTGTGTGGTAGTAGAATGTAGAAACAGATCATTGTGAAGGATGTTCCTGGTCCTCAGAAGAGAAGTTGTTGTTTTTATGGTTAAAGGAGAGTTTCGCACAATCTGTTTTCATACCGTATATGAAGACATGTATCCATTCGTCATTGAAAAAAAACATGCCGAGCATTCCATACCAAATTAGCAGATTTACCGTCCGGGTGGATCAACCACTAGAACTCTTATTCAATCGCGTGATTTGTTTTAGTTTACATCTGTTGTAGATGATATGACAGGTTAGTCCCATAGAGTATAAAGAAGGATAGAGACTGAACTGGCGCGAAGCTCCGCCCCTCCCCCCCCCAGCTATTCATGTCAGTGGAAGTTGCTCAGTGGCGTTTTGAAGCACCCGGAAGAACCGTCTACTTCCACCTTTTTTTAATATTTGGGGACGTGCAAACGCGCTCAACGTTAAAGCCCAGCTGCACGGGGTTTCCCAATCATACTTCCACGGGTCCGCCTGCAGTCCCTCCTCTTACCACTAGGGCCCAGTGCTTCAACGTTGGAAAGCCTCACTGGCCCCTTGGTTAGTCCATGCAGTGTTGTTGCTGCACTCTTCCTGTTCTACGTGTGCTGACGTTAGACCCCTCCTACGCTTTTCTTAAAGGACCAGCGCCCTATATGTTTGTTTATTTATTTATTTTGGTCAATATACATATTATCAACATGATTTTGTAAAAAAAACGGTCTTTAGTGATGTATACAAAGATGTATACAAGGCCACGTGTGTCAACGCACCAAAAACAAAACGAGGCAATCTATACAAGCTCACAACGTGTCATACTTTGATGCGTTTATCCAGCCTTTGTCCACAGCGCTTTGGATAGATCTACATTCACCCATCCACACACACACACACATTCATACACCGATGGCGGAGGAAACTGTGCAAGGCACCAACCTGCACGTCAGGAGGAGCAATTTGGGACGGGAACCTTCCGGTTGGTTCCCATCCGGCCACTCTACCCCTGAGCCACTGCCGCCCATGTTGTGAGCTTGTAGATTGTCGCAAGTCACAACTAGATAACTTTAGGTCGATGTCCTCACTAGTATAGTACTGCGTGCGCGTGTGTGTGTACACAGAGAGAGAGAGAGGA
Organism: Electrona antarctica; assembly: GCF_951216825.1. Lineage (NCBI taxonomy): Eukaryota > Metazoa > Chordata > Actinopteri > Myctophiformes > Myctophidae > Electrona > Electrona antarctica. The sequence continues at coordinate 34,947,954 of NC_136804.1, read as the reverse complement.
TTTGTCATCATCGCCTTCACTGCAACATTTGTTCCATTGACCCTTGAGGCTTGTAATGGAAGCAGAATAAATACACAGTGTTTTATTTACGTAAGGCGTGCATGTAAGGCAGCAGAGCACATATCGTCTACGTGTCCGGTGGAAACCTCGTATGTCCCAAACGGTCACTTTTCGGGGTTCAAATTCAGAAATGTCAAAAGCAGCAGATCGGCGAGATCGATGAGCTTGAAGCGCGCGTTCCGGGGCGTAAACTGTCTGACTGACTGCTAAGGCCCGTAATTACCAACGTCGCCACCACTACAGACAGCAGCCCTCATCTTCATGTCACTGCTCACCCTAGCTGTCATTTGTTTAGGGGGCGTTTCTCTTCCACGTATGGACGCAAGCATTACGCTAAATACCCTGTTCAACGACAGGCTAAAAGGTTTTTTAAAATGGCAAATAAAAAATGGCAAAATAAAAGATGGCAAATAAGTTTAGGGATCCTTTTGTAGATTCAACGCCCTACTTGATCACACTACAGTGTCATGCAAAAGTATCAAAAGTAGCAGATTTACAAGCTCAAAATGCGGCCAAGCCTCTCGATCTGCTACTTTTGTTTTTTTTTACTTATATGAATTTGAATCCTGAAAAATAACAGTTTTGGACATAGGAGGTTTTCACATGCGACAGACGATAAACACGAATGTGGCGGAGACACGTGGACCCACATCAGGCCTTCTCAAACTCTTCCATGCCAAGGAGGACCCCCAAATGGCCATATAGCCTCTGCCTGCGGCCCCTCACAAGCTTGTGCGCTTGTAGATTTAGCAATTTTCCGCTCCGATTCGACAATAACAACCAAATATAGGCAGCTTGAAAGTACTCCAAGTGGCATAATATTAGTATTAATTTAATTTCAGTAGAAATGTGTATGTATCTATATATATATATATGCTGTTATCCCCTCCGTTAACATTATAAAGCGTGCCTCGTTTGTTTCCCTCTCATTATGCTAATTAGCCCGGCGGTATGTATGAAAGCCAGCACTCTGTAACGCGGAAGATAAAGTAAAAAAATGGAGAATATTTATTTCTGCGACAATTAACTTCTCTCAGCACGCACAACCCCTCACACATTTACTCTCGCAGTCTCGTATTGAACAAATTGATGCCCACGAAGGAATGGAGAGTGGTGTGGCCTACGGAAATGGAGTTGTTGATGAATAGTTGAGTCTATTACGAGCGTGCTATACGCACATTTATGTACAATTGTATGTCTCACACGTGCGGATATGGTCTGTGTCGGGTGGAAACCCTCCATGTTCTAATGGATATGGTCTGTGTCGGGTGGAAACCCTCCATGTTCCAATGGATATGGTCTGTCTCGGGTGGAAACCCTCCATGTTCCAATGGATATGGTCTGTGTCTGGTGGAAACCCTCCATGTTCCAATGGATATGGTCTGTGTCGGGTGGAAACCCTCCATGTTCCAATGGATATGGTCTGTGTCTGGTGGAAACCCTCCATGATATGGTCTGTGTCGGGTGGAAACCCTCCATGTTCCAATGGATATGGTCTGTGTCTGGTGGAAACCCTCCATGATATGGTCTGTGTCGGGTGGAAACCCTCCATGTTCCAATGGATATGGTCTGTGTCTGGTGGAAACCCTCCATGATATGGTCTGTGTCGGGTGGAAACCCTCCATGTTCCAATGGATATGGTCTGTGTCTGGTGGAAACCCTCCATGATATGGTCTGTGTCGGGTGGAAACCCTCCATGTTCCAATGGATATGGTCTGTGTCTGGTGGAAACCCTCCATGATATGGTCTGTGTCGGGTGGAAACCCTCCATGTTCCAATGGATATGGTCTGTGTCTGGTGGAAACCCTCCATGATATGGTCTGTGTCGGGTGGAAACCCTCCATGTTCCAATGGATATGGTCTGTGTCGGGTGGAAACCCTCCATGTTCCAATGGATATGGTCTGTGTCGGGTGGAAACCCTCCATGTTCCAAATGGATATGGTCTGTGTCTGGTGGAAACCCTCCATGTTCCAATGGATATGGTCTGTGTCGGGTGGAAACCCTCCATGTTCCAAATGGATATGGTCTGTGTCGGGTGGAAACCCTCCATGTTCCAATGGATATGGTCTGTGTCGGGTGGAAACCCTCCATGTTCCAAATGGATATGGTCTGTGTCGGGTGGAAACCCTCCATGTTCCAATGGATATGGTCTGTGTCGGGTGGAAACCCTCCATGTTCCAATGGATATGGTCTGTGTCGGGTGGAAACCCTCCATGTTCCAATGGATATGGTCTGTGTCGGGTGGAAACCCTCCATGTTCCAATGGATATGGTCTGTGTCGGGTGGAAACCCTCCATGTTCCAATGGATATGGTCTGTGTCGGGTGGAAACCCTCCATGTTCCAATGGATATGGTCTGTGTCGGGTGGAAACCCTCCATGTTCCAATGGATCCAATGTAGTACGTTGTTTTATTAACCCCTTTAGACCCGAGTTAAAAACATTCCCTTTGAAACAATATATATTCAAAGATTTGCGCCACATTTTATTTTTTTCATTTATATTTGTATTAGAAGTTAGGCATCAGTATATGGTGTCACTTCAGTCACATCATAATATACAATAGTTATTTAGGTATACTGTACATGGAATGACATCCTTTTATAACAATTCTGATTAGATTGCTTTGCCCACTCCATTTTCCATTTCTAATCCCATACACAAACAAACATAACAGACATAAGAAAGTAATACAATAAAAAGTGCATAAAGAACATGGTACAATATATATCACATTTTTTAAATGAATAAAATATTCAAAATGTAAAAATAAGAATAAGCACACAGAGAGAGAAGAAAGTATAGAAGGAAGGGTAGAAAGAGGGGGGAGGGAGGAGAGGGGGGAGAGAGAGAGAAGAGGGGGGGGGGCAATCACTCAATGAGTAGGGATCAGTTGGCGATTAAAGGACCACTTCACCACTTTTCAACCTATCTTCATATAATAGGTCCTCACTAATAATCATGAAAAAATGGCGCAATTTTTTTCTACTCGGTCTGTGTCTCATAGGAGGGCTGTGGGCAGTTCAGAAACCGTCTTCCAGTGACATCATCGATGGAGAATACAAGCTAATAGAAACTGCAGTCTTTCTAGTCCTGAAAAGTTGCAATGTGAAAATGGAAGCCATCGTTCTCACAATAATGAAAATCTAAACATTTTTGTAAAAAAATCTTGTTTCAAAAAAAATCTGCCTAATGATGATTTCACTGGAAGACGGTTTCTAAACTGCCCACAGCCCTCCTATGAGACACAGACTGTGTAGAAAAAAATCGTTCCATTTTATCATGATTATTAGTGAGGACCTATTATATGAAGATAGGTTGAGAAGTGGTGAAGTGGTCCTTTAAAGAATAACAATAAAGGATCCCATTTCTCTTGGTGTAGTGAGATTACCTCTGGTAGAATATCTGATTTTCTCCAATTTCTAAAAGGACATTACTTCTCTCAGCCATTGGGTACTAGAGGGTGGTCTAGTAGATTTCCACTGGAGAAGTAGATGGCGTCTTACTATTAGGGAGGTAAAAGCCCAAACCTCCAGCTGTCTGGGAGTGTATAGATCAGTCTTCTGGGACCCCAAGAATTGCAATGTGTGGAGAAATGTTTACAGGAAATGTGAATATTTTGGACATTGTGTCGAAGTAATTCTTCCAGAGGTTAGTCAGAAGTGGACATGAATAAAACAGGTGTTAAATTACAGGGTGAGGAGTGGCATTTGTCACAGCTATCTGTTATATTGGGATACATTTGTGATAGTTTAGCTTTGGAGAAATTCATTCTAAATAGTACCTTAAATTGAATTAGAGTGAGACGCGCACAGGTTGAGCTTTTGTAAAAAAGTACTTAGAGCTGCATCCCACCAATCATCATCGAATGTCAGACCAAGTTCAGCCTCCCAAGCCTCCTTGATTCTGTTATTCTTGGGGGCACTATCTAAAGATAGGAGATTATCATAAATCTGAGATATTCGTGATTTCTCAAATGGGTCGGACTGAATGAACTGCTCCCATACCTGAGTCGGAGGTAACTGTGGAAAGTTTGGAAATAGTGATTGAACACAACGTCTGACTTGAAAATACCGAAAAAGATGGGAGGTTGGGAGACCAAACTTAGCAGATAGGTAGGCGAAACTACAGAATATACCATTCTTATATAAAATTTTAAAAGATTTAAGACCCCTTTGGTGCCAGACTGAATAACCTGAATCCGAGCTAGCAGGGTTAAATAAATGGTTCCTCAATAGAGGGCTTGAGGTGGATGGAAATTTAAATTTAAAATGGCTTCTGAATTGGTACCAGATTTTGAGAGTGGAACGAACAATTGGATTCCGTGTATATCCAGAGGGGTTGGTTGGAATAGGAGCAGTAAGTAGAGCTGACAATGAGGAATGAGGTGCATGAGTTTGATTCAAACTTACACCAAAGCGGATTTGCTGATGCATACCAGTATGAAATCGTATGAACGTGTGCAGCCCAATAATACAGTTGGAAATTTGGCAATGACAATGTTTAAAACACCAAAAGGGGTAACTGCCCAAAATGGGTTAATCACAAGCTCTTGTTTAGGCATTTAGCTTAATCCAGAGCGATTTACATTAAGCAGGAACACATGGTAATACATCAAATACATAGAAATAGTCATCAAGGATCATAAGTAAGCTAAGAGCCTAGCAGTAGAATATCTGTACAATCATTATTATCCATAAAAAAAAACCCTCTGACTCACTTTACCACTTTCAACCTATTTTGGGGCATGCCATTATACAGTTGGAGGCCATCGATATTGTCCTTTTCTTTTTGCTGAGGTTTGCGTGATCTGCGCAAAAGGACAGTTAACCCATTTTGGGCGGGAACCCCTTTTGGTGTTTTAAATATATGTTATAATTTAGCTATTGAAAAATAGCAGATCAACAAGCTCATAGCGCGCCACCGAGTGGCGCGCTACGAGCTTGTAGGTCTGCTATTTTTGAAAAATCGTGAAAATATTTATTTCAGAAAACTGGAGGATTTAGAAGGATTTTTTACAATTTTGAGGTCAGGCCTAAATGGGTCAAATGATAAGCGACAATATCGGTGGCACCCAACTGTAGGCGAACATTTTCAATTGTGAGCTTGTAGATGGTCTGTGTTCACTAGGCGACACAGTTTAGATCTGGAGATACAAGGTTTCGGGCCGCGACAACGGCGATATGACGGCAAATATATACATGCCCCAAGTGTGCACAACACATTTACATAGTACACACACACACACACACACACACACACACACACACACACACACACACACACACAGGCATACAAACAAACATTAGCCTGCTTATTCACTCTCTCATAAACAAACACACGCGTGCACACTGACGGAATAACCAATAACAAGGCTTCCTTATACTGCCCGAGGCAGTCGATAAGGCAGCATGCATCGCTGCGTGTCTCCGGCTCCAGAGAGTATTTTGACCTGCAGCCGGTAGCCCTGGACTATAAAGCAGCTCTGGCTAATGGAGCTTATAGCGGTGCGAGCACTGATTTATAAGCCCACCGTCCACAATAGGCCAATAGGCATTTGAGCCACGGATCACCATCCGTGCGGTCCATTTGTGACCAGATTTGACTGCCTGCCATCGCGCAAATTCCAGAGGAGATTTTTTATTTTTTTCAAAATGAGTTAATCACACAGGCAGACTCTTCACATACTAGAGCATGTCTGAAATAAGTGTCGGAGCTGAAATCGACATGTAAATATGAAATAAATGCTTAAACGTGTAGCTAGGTAGAGACCACAGGAAGTGAACCTTTCAAGCCTGTTTTCTCAACTCGCTGTTTCTCTGCAAGACATTACTCCATAAGCCATATCTCTAAAACTGGTGGGTCAAACTGAACAACCAATATGTCAATTTGAAGCTATGATTCCCTGCTTTCATATGACATGAAAAAAACGAAAATTCAAAAAAATCGAATGGCAGTCCCTCAGTCAAGTTTGGTCACATTTAGTTACCAACTCTCCATCATTTAGCTGGGTACCACATGGTACTTTTGTCAATGTTTGTGTTTTACACAAACACTCAAAGCTGGACATAGGAGGGGCTAGCACCCCTCAAAAGTAAAGCTCTGCAGCACTCACCACAGTGACAATTCCAACTCATCGAATCCTGTTCCAAAGCTCCCCGAAACCCTTTGCCAAGCTGCACTCATTTTATTTATTTATATTCCCCCTTCCTGATAATTACAAGCACAAAGCCCACACCATTTTCATGGCTGTTTTTCAAACCCCGAGTCGTAGAACGGAAAAAGGCATCGGCTTGCGAGCAGTGTGAGGGTTTCTGGGCTGTTGTCTTGTGTATTTAGGCGAGCATTAACTTGTGTTTGTGACGGCTGAACTATAATCGCCTCACGGCTTACAAAGAACGTATCCAATAAAGAGGGACAATGGGGGCTGTTACAACCCTGTCAACCAGAGAAAGACTTCAGAGAGAGAATGAATCAAAATGTTCTCTCCCAAGGTTGATGGGTATTGTTTGGCAAAGGGCAAATTTGTATTCAAAGACGCAACTGCATACAAGTGTCTTTCGGCTTTGTTCCACAGTGCAAATCTGAATTGTTTGTTGAGTCTTTATGACTGACTGTCCACACCGTTATTATGTACCGTACGATGGTGTCGTTAACTGCTGTAACTACAAGCTCAAGCTTTTAGATTTGCAAAAAGGTTTGTGGTGGAGGGGGGAAAAGAGCAGACCAAGTACGGAGTGAAAGGTTTACTTAAGTATTGACGGTGTACGTGGTGAAATGTCTGAAAATGCACATTAACATGAATGAACACTGTTGATAGTGCTGTCAAACAAGTCTATGCAACTATCTATGAAAAAGTTAAATCTGCAACACGATTTCATATAATATGTAGTGGGGGGGGGGGGGGGGGGGGGGGGGGGGGTTCAGATCTAATGTACCATTTCCATTCGGGTTTTTTCTGTTCAGATGAGGCCAAAATAAGTTAAAGTTGGACTGCCAGTGTGAAGTTCTGTGAACACAGAAGTGAAAAAGGGGGAAGTCGCCGAACATTTTTCCTCATAGTTTTAGTCGACGAAATCAACACTGGAACACAGCCCTAAAGTACAACCTCTGGACACTCTTGAGCTCTGAACCCCCCCTGCCCCCCCCCCCCCCCCCCCCCCCCCCCAACACCCATTCTCATCTTCTACTTCTAATGAACATTGTGCTTTTTGATTGCCGCCCATTCCAAAAGGCCTCTCTCTCTTCCTATAGCAGTTCTCCGGGAGCACGCCGACGCCATGAAGCCTCTCTATGCTGGCCTCGTTCCCTTCTCTTCCACCCACGGAGGGCCTATCGAGCGCGGTTTCAAAGTGGCCTTTGTCCCCCTCCCTCCCTATCTATTCTTTGTCCCCCTCCCTATCTATCTATTCCATTTATGCTTCTATTCATTATTTCCCCGGAGGATTTGGGGACACGCAGACACCGGGGCTATCTATACTGCGCCGTTAAGGCATTGCATAACAGATGGGGTGTAATGCATACTGGCACTTCACAGCCATATCAGCAGACCGCTGTGATGTGCGTCCAAGGTTAAAAGCAGGCTTTAAGGGTGCCATTGTCCCCCGGAGTGGGACAGGGAGAGAAGGGATAATCATGCTTTATTCCGTAACACGCCGATGCTCGGCGAGCGCACCATATGGATAGCATCCCCCCCCATCCCCCCTCCCCCCCCCACCCCCCCCACCGCGCCACTAAAGGACAGCATGGTTGACTGTCAACCTGAGAGAGCGCAGGTGAAGAGATGATTGCGTTCTCGCCAGCTGCCTGGCTCTGTGACTGACTGACTGACTGACTGACTGACTGACTGACTGACAGGGAGAGAGAGGGGGGGGGGGGCTTTGAACGACGTGGGACAGAGAGGCGAGACGGAGGAGGGGGAGAAGAGAGACGAGTTATAGTGACGTCGTCTATATACTGTATGTATGTATGCAGTCGGGCAGAATAGAAGCCTCACATCTGCACGTTGTGTGTGGTTTTTGTCCCCGTACGTTAACCCATTTTGGGGCGGGAACCCCCAAGCATTATGTATATACTTTAGCTATTGAAAAATAGCAGATCCACAAGCTCGTAGCGCGGCACCGAGTGCCGCTCTACGAGCTTGTAGGTCTGCTATTTTTTAAAGTCTTGAAAATGTGGAGCAAATCTTTGAATATATATTCTATTCAGAGCAAACGTTTTAAGTCATATCTTTGCTTCTGCAGGGGGGAACCTGGAACAACATATTTTCAGATGGTGGGTCGGCGGCCAATTACATATAATTTTGAGGGTGCTTGACATGAAAATGTTTGAGAACCACTGACATAGAAACATGAGGTTTTTCAGAAAACTGTCAGGATTTAGAAGACATTTTGTAGAATCGTTCTCGGGTCTAAATGGGTTAATTCCCTGCCTCATCATACGAGGACACGGAAGTTGTGAAATTAGCAGATCTACAAGTGTTTGCTATTTTTCACCAATTGGTTTTATTAAAGGGACACTTCACCCTTTTTGCAAAAAAATATATGTTAATGACGTTTAGGAGCTTTAGAACACTTTCCTGGGGGTCTTTGTGTGTGTAATATGTGGTTTTAGATATTTTAGATTGTAGCAGTGAGCCCAGTGTCTCTGATGCCATGGACACTGGGCTCACTTACTTCCTGGACTACATGTTGTCTCAGTAAGACAGCCCTCCCCCTATCCAAGGAGGAGCAGTGCACCAAAGTATATGGGAATTGTAGTCCAGGAAGGAAGTGAGCCCAGTGTCCATGACATCAGAGACACTGGGCTCACTACTACAATCTAAAATATCTAAAACCACATATTACACACATAAAGACCCCCAGGAAAGTGTTCTAAAGCTTCTAAACGTCATTAACATATATTTTTTTGCAAAAAGGGTGAAGTGTCCCTTTAACTTCTCAGTCGGGTGGAAACCCTCACATGTGCAAAAAATGGCAAAAAGTAGCAGCTGCTACTTCTTCTGTGCTTTTGTGTGACGCCTGTAGTATGATCAAGCAAGGCGTTGATTCACAAAATGACACACAGTTGCAATATGGAGAAATATAAGAGGTTTCTTCCCCCCGACTGTGACGATTATGAAATGGAATAAATGGATCAAAAGCGGGCCGTGCTTCTTAGTCCCGGGGGGGACCCGGGTGACGCTTTATCGCTATGGAGACGACCGTTCAATCCATGTCATCGAACGGCCCGGCGTCACCGCCGGGGGCTGCCGCCGCCGATTGATTACTTCCTTCCGCACAGCTGCTGCCATGAATGGAACCGACTGTGTTTCCAGACGTCACAGCGTTCCACACACACACACAACTTGATCTGCACAGAAAAAAACACTCGTATTTTCACATGATGTCGTCTCGTTTCAGCCCCTCAAAACCAAACTTGGAACTGTCGTCCCTTTTCCGTTGTCCCACGTTCTTAGTCCACTCGAAGAGGACTTTGTTTAACCCATTTTGACCTGGGAACGATTCTACAAAATGTCTTCTAAATCCTGACTGTTTTCTGAAAAACTCATGTTTCTATATCGGTCGTTCTCAAACATTTTCATGTCATGGACCCACAAAAATATGTAATTGGCCGCCGACCCCCATATGTTGTTCCAGGAACCCCTCAGAAGCAAAGATTTGAGTTAAAAACTTGGCTCTGAAAGAATATATATTCAAAGATTTGTGCCACATTTTCACGATTTTTCAAAAATAGCAGACCTACAAGTTCCTAGCGCGGCACTCGGTGGCGCACTATGAGCTTGTAGATCTGCTATTTTTCAATAGCTAAAGTATAACATAATGCTTAAAACACCAGAAGGGGTTCCCGCCCAAAATGGGTTAAAACGGGACATACTGTATGTGAAAGGTAGAGGCATTTGTTGATTTAAATACAGGCAAAATATTGGGCACTGGCCTACTTGGAACGATGGAAGTTGGAAATGCATGCCCCAGCCAGTGATTATGTCTTTTGTCCCTTTATATATGGAGGTCTTTATGTCAAATATGGAGTCTATGCAGATATCAGAACCTCATTGTGATGTCAGAACAGGCCAGCTCCATATATGGAGATCTAGGGATGGACAGGTGTGATCAATTGGCTAATTTGGGCCTTGTCCAGAGTCTGGGCATGGGCCCTGTCCACAGCTTGGGCTTTTGCGGTGGTTCTGGACAACCGTGGGTCCGACCGACTCAAGGCCGTGCACTGCACTCCCTGTGGTGGTGTGGAACGTGTGTGTCGAATTTGAAGTGGTAGGGCGAACCACATACGCACACACATGAAGATCCCCGACTCCATGGCAAATAATGGATTCCAAAAATGGACATGCCCAACATTAGCCCAGAGCTCGATCAGCAAGAGAGAGAGAGAGAGACTCCCTTTCTCTTTTGCTGGTCGGGCTCTCTTGCCACAAGAGATGGAGAAGAAAGCCTGTTTCGCTCAACGCGATAACCTGGCCAATTCATGGGTGACTGAAACAGTAACAAACACGCCGATCAACATCGTCAACGCAATGAAGACGCGCCACTTTTTTTTTGCTTGTATATCCGTAAATAAAATATCTGTGTGGGATATCGTGAGATGATAATGCAATCTGTCCGGGATCTATTGTGAGTATAATCCAGTATAATCCAGCCACCAGTGTCACGGTGACATAATGACCCGGAGGTGTGCTACAGTACGGAGCTGAGAGAGAATGGAGATTAGGCGGTTAGAGGGTATAGCATTACACTTTATCCCTTAAGGATGAGATGCCCCCAAAACGTACATTAACCCATTTTAGACGTCGAAATTTCAAAAAATGTCTTCAAAATCCTGACAGTTTTCTGAAAATTCTTATGTTTCTGTATCAGTGGTGCTCAATATTTCATGTCAAGGACCCCAAAAACTATGTAATGGGCCTCCGCCCACATCTGAAAATATGTTGTTCCAGGGACCTCCCCAGAAGCAAAGATTTTAGTTAAAATGTTCACTCTGTAATCATATATATTCAAAGATTTGAGGCACATTTTCACGATTTATCAGAAATATCAGACCTTCAAGTTCATAGCGCGGAACCGAGTGCCGCGCTATGAACTTGAAGGTCTGATATTTTTGTATATTTATGAGCTTGTAGATCTGCTATTTTTCAATAGCTAAAGTATAACATAATGCTTTAAAACAACCAAAAGGGGGTTCCCGCCCAAAATGGGTTAAAATCAAGAGACTACAGTAGGTCACTTAGACTAAGTCCATATGCATACTGTGTGTACTGTATGCCTGGTGCTGGCGTAATGCATACATGCATGCATAATGCACACACACACACACACACACACACACACACACACACACACACACACACACACACACACACACACACAACCACATGCATGCATAATGCACAGGCACATTTGCGAGCGGCCGCACGTTGACGCAGATTGAATGTCACAGGGCGAGACTTAATCCGTTACACATCTGGCGTATATACCGCATATATCGTCTTTGTCGGGTTTAAAGCTCATATGTCCAAAAAAACGTTACTTTACACGATTCAAATTCGCAAAAGCGTCAAAAGACGCACGTCGACTAGCTCAAAGTGCAGTTGCGAAGCCACACGCTTCGAGCTTGTTGGATATGCTACTCACGAGGCTTCTGTGTGAAGCTGTAGAGTAGTAGTAAGTAGAGCATTCATTTACATTTACTGTGTGCTCTTTGTGACCTGGGAGTTGTAGAGGATGAGTTTCATTTTGTTTTCTATTGTCCACTATATCATGATTTAAGAAACTTTTTATTTGAAAAAATGCAGGATAAGAACCCAGATCTGTTTTGGATGTCTGAGTGTTTTATGTTAAATTGGTTGTTCAGTAATGAAGTTTTTGTTTTTAGAAAATTCATAGAGAAGGCGTGGCAGTTACGTTGGAGAACGATGTATCCATGAGTAACTGTCTATTTGTCTATATGTATCATTATATATGTACAATTTTGTGAGTGTCTTGTAAGCCTGTGCGGGCTGGGCATCTTATGATGTAGGACACTTTAATAAAAACTTTATCTATCTATTTACAGGGGGGGAAAAAACCCACAAAGTTTGAATATGGAGATAGAAGGTTTCTGTAGACGGCGACGATATGATCTTTTTTGGCACATGTGCTGCTTACAGTCATGTGGCTTGAATATATAGTGGGATTATTTTCCCCTGTGAGTGATACTATAGTGTTGTCATTGTCGAGGCATTTGAAAAAAAAAACGAATAGGCTTTATTGTGCCTCTTGTGTGGCTTTATTGTGCATTTAGGGCAATATGGAAGGTTAACCCATTTTGACCTGAGATCAGATTCTAAAAATGTCTTCAACATCCTGACAGTTTTCTGAAAAAGCTATGTTTGTCAGTCGTTCTTCGATTTTTCAAAAATAGCAGATCTACAAGCTCGTAGCGCGCCACTCGGTGGCGCGCTACGAGCTTGTAGATCTGCTATTTTTCAATAGCTAAAGCATAACATAATGCTAACACCAAAAGGGGTTCCCGCCCAAAATGTTTTAAGTGAACTCGGCAGACGCATGCGGAACCTAATCTCTCAGTCACGTATAATCTCTCGGCGAAGGCCCGTTTGGGGGGCAGCACGCGATGGAGGAGGTGTTGGGACGATCTCTTAATGATACCGCCGGAGAGCATTAAAAATGACAAAAAAATAAAGTTCTCTGTGGTGAGGACAGAGAGCAGATGGTGTTATTGCAGTTCACAGCTCCAATTCTGTGAACTGAGGACAATTGAAACGGTCTCTTTTAGTGCTTCCGCTGCCATTTGGAAATGCATAATTGTCTCCTTTATATTTACCCCTTACTCCTCTGCTGTGCTCTCCGAGTGGTTCCCAGTACGCACGCGCGCGCACACACACACACACACACACACACACACACACACACACACACACACACACACACACACACACACACACACACAGTCTAAAAAAGCCCAGGATTGTTTCCCCCTAATGTCTATCTCTCAAACTCTACTACACATGTGGGGACATTTGGCCCTCAGAAGTATACTAATACAAGTTCACGCGTGAACACACACACACACACACACACACAGACACACACACACACACACACACACACACACACACACACACACACACACACACACACACACACACACACACACACACACACACACACACACACACAGAGAGAGAGAGAGAGAGTGCTGTCTTTAGATTAGAAACGGAGCTTGACTGGTGGTACCTGGGGGCCATCGATTTGTCTGAGGACAGGATGATGGGATGTTTTGGGTGGCAGGCAGGTAGCCAGGAGGGAGACCAGATGATGGGATGTTTTGGGTGGCAGGCAGGTAGCCAGGAGGGAGACCAGATGATGGGATGTTTTGGGTGGCAGGCAGGTAGCCAGGAGGGAGACCAGATGATGGGATGTTTTGGGTGGCAGGCAGGTAGCCAGGAGGGAGACCAGATGATGGGATGTTTTGGGTGGCAGGCAGGTAGCCAGGAGGGAGACCAGATGATGGGATGTTTTGGGTGGCAGGCAGGTAGCCAGGAGGGAGACCAGATGATGGGATGTTTTGGGTGGCAGGCAGGTAGCCAGGAGGGAGACCAGATGATGGGATGTTTTGGGTGGCAGGCAGGTAGCCAGGAGGGAGACCAGATGATGGGATGTTTTGGGTGGCAGGCAGGTAGCCAGGAGGGAGACCAGGCAGGTAGGAGGGAGACCAGGCAGGAGGAGACCAGGTAGGAGGGAGACCAGGCAGGTAGCCAGGAGGGAGACCAGATGATGGGATGTTTTGGGTGGCAGGCAGGTAGCCAGGAGGGAGACCAGATGATGGGATGTTTTGGGTGGCAGGCAGGTAGCCAGGAGGGAGACCAGATGTTTTGGGTGGCAGGCAGGTAGCCAGGAGGGAGACCAGATGATGGGATGTTTTGGGTGGCAGGCAGGTAGCCAGGAGGGAGACCAGATGATGGGATGTTTTGGGTGGCAGGCAGGTAGCCAGGAGGGAGACCAGATGATGGGATGTTTTGGGTGGCAGGCAGGTAGCCAGGAGGGAGACCAGATGATGGGATGTTTTGGGTGGCAGGCAGGTAGCCAGGAGGGAGACCAGATGATGGGATGTTTTGGGTGGCAGGCAGGTAGCCAGGAGGGAGACCAGATGATGGGATGTTTTGGGTGGCAGGCAGGTAGCCAGGAGGGAGACCAGATGATGGGATGTTTTGGGTGGCAGGCAGGTAGCCAGGAGGGAGACCAGATGATGGGATGTTTTGGGTGGCAGGCAGGTAGCCAGGAGGGAGACCAGATGATGGGATGTTTTGGGTGGCAGGCAGGTAGCCAGGAGGGAGACCAGATGATGGGATGTTTTGGGTGGCAGGCAGGTAGCCAGGAGGGAGACCAGATGATGGGATGTTTTGGGTGGCAGGCAGGTAGCCAGGAGGGAGACCAGATGATGGGATGTTTTGGGTGGCAGGCAGGTAGCCAGGAGGGAGACCAGATGATGGGATGTTTTGGGTGGCAGGCAGGTAGCCAGGAGGGAGACCAGATGATGGGATGTTTTGGGTGGCAGGCAGGTAGCCAGGAGGGAGACCAGATGATGGGATGTTTTGGGTGGCAGGCAGGTAGCCAGGAGGGAGACCAGATGATGGGATGTTTTGGGTGGCAGGCAGGTAGCCAGGAGGGAGACCAGATGATGGCTTTACAGAGGAGAGAGGAGCCAAGCAGACACAGGGCTGTTTATTTCCACCATTATATTGTGCATATATACTGCATATTAACCCATTTTGACCTGAGATCAGATTCTAAAAATGTCTTCTACATCCTGACAGTTTTTCTGAAAAAGCTATGTTTCTATGTCAGTCGTTCTTCGATTTTTCAAAAATAGCAGACCTACAAGCTCGTAGCGCGCCACTCGGTGGCGCGCTATGAGCTTGTAGATCTGCTATTTTTCAATAGCTAAAGCATAACATAATGCTAACACCAAAAGGGGTTCCCGCCCAAAATGGGTTAATGCAGATGTGAAGCTCGCCTGACTGGATATATAAAGCCAACGTGTTTTGACATCGAGGGACATTATCGTTGTGCGCATGTGCAAATTCTTCTCTCTGCTGGTCTCTTCCCCTCCGCTTGTATTCTGTCCTCTGCTGGTCTCTGTCGTGTGCAGTCGCAAGCTTGGCAGGCCAGACAGCTTGCCCCCCCCTGAGAGCGTGCGCACACACACACACACACACACACACACACACACACAGTCAAACTTCCAGTACTCATTTAAACACACACTGACTGACTAGCTCTCGTTGCCCCAGAGACACTGTGTGTGTGTGTGTGTGTGTGTGTGTGTGTGTGTGTGTGTGTGTGTGTGTGTGTGTGTGTGTGTGTGTGTGTGTGTGTGTGTGTGTGTGTGTGTGTGTGTGTGTGTGTGTGTGTGTGTGTGTGTGTGTGTGTGTGTGTGTGTAAACCTGCCATCTTTGTACAGTGCCCTGGCACCGACTCTCCACCTCTCTCTCCCTCCCCATCCCTCCTCCTTGCCTTGGCGTGACCATGACACTGCATTGTCGTATTAGCCTAGTAGCCAAAAAGTGAACCCGGACATGTTGAGTACACCAAGGTTTTATGTTAGAAATGTTGAGTATGGGTCCCCAGCATGTAGAAACTGCTGAGCAATTTTCATAATTGGCATAATATGTGACCATATACCATTAACAACCTATAGAAGGCAAAATGTTCAACATTTCATCATGCTTTATCTAGCATGCGATGTGTCAAACTAGGGGGTTTTCATGATGCTGAATCCATTCCATCCATTCATTGGGCTTAAAACGGCCATGTCCACTTGCCCAAATGTGCTGACATCAATTTGTGATGATGGCATTGGCCGTTTTTAGCCCAATGAGTGCAAGTTAGCATCCGGCAGTTTCTACATGCTGGGGACCCATACTACAACATTTCTAACATAAAACCTTGGTGTACTCAACATGTCCGGGTTCACAATGGGGCTCTATGGGCTGGCTACTAGACTATGTACTCAACATGTCCGGGTTCACAATGGGGCTCTATGGGCTGGCTACTAGACTATGTACTCAACATGTCCAGGTTCACAATGGGGCTCTATGGGCTGGCTACTAGACTATATAGTTACACAGGGCTCTTCTCTTTCCCTTCCTTTATTCTCGTCGCTCCCTCCCTCCCATAACTCTGAGACAACAGTATACACCATTATGTACACATACGATTGCGTAGCTCTCAGAGTTACAGACCCTGTACAGTAAGCGTCCATTTTGAACCCCTTCAAGGGTTTTTACGATTCTGTTTTTTTAACCCATTCTGAACGGGAACCCCTTTGGGTGTTTTAAGCATTATGTTATACTTTTGCTATTGAAAATAGCAGATCTACAAGCTCATATCCACGAGCTTGTAGGTCTGCTATTTTTGAAAAAAATATTTTTTCAGTTTTTAACTCAAATCTTTGCTTCTGGGGGGGGTCCCTGAAACAACATATTTCCAGATGGCGGTCGGAGGCCAATTACATATCTTTTTTGGGGTCCTTGACATGAAATATTGAGCACCACTGATACAGAAACATGAGGTATTTCAGAATTTAGAAGACATTTTTTTCGACCTCAGGTCTAAATGGGTTACTCTTAACAGTCCGATTCCTTAACGGTTTCCTTTAATGTTTGTTTAAGGCAGTAAACGACGACGTCATAATGGCCAATATAAATATAATCTTGCACCCCTCACTTCACACGGGTGTGATTCTTTTTTTTATCTATATAATTTTGGCCATCATGATAATTTTTGATTAACACAAATTCAATCATACATACAGTATTGCGTACATACATTGCAGGGGTTCTCAAAGTAAGGCCCCAGAGACCCTTTGGGTTACTTGAGCATGTTCCAAATGGACCCTCACAGGACTGTAAAGGTGGTTGCACACTGGACGCGTTTTTTGGAAAACCGATGGAGAAACGCCGCTAAAAATCCGAATTCGCATCCGATTCACACCTGGTGTGTGGAGACCTTTACTCTGAGAGTGTGCTGAAAATAGCCGATCTACACGCTCGCAACACGTCCAGCATGTGAGCTTGTAGATTGTCTATTTTTTTCGGCAAAGAGACCAAGAGGTACAGAGACCCCAGTCAACTAATTATAAGTGTATGGGGTTTCGAGTGGTTGAATTGCATTGTCACATCAGACCTGGGCAACGTACCCCCTGTGCCAAGCTGTGATTGTGGTTCATGGATCCTAGAGTCCCCTACCAGAGTGACAGCAGTCTTAACCCATTTAGACCTGACCTTTAGACGATTCTACAAATATCTTCTAAATCCTGACAGTTTTCTGAAAAACCCATGTTTCTGTGTCAGTCGTTTTCAAACATTTTCATGTCAAAGACCCCCAAAACTAGATGTATGGCCGTCGACCCCCATCTGAAAACATGTTGTTCCAGAGACCCCTCAGAAACAAAGATTTGAGTTAAAAACTCTCTCTGAAAGAATATATATTCAAAGATTGCAAGCACATTTTCACAAATTTTCAAAAATAGCAGACCTACAAGCTCGTAGCGCGCCACTCGGTGGCGCACTGTGAGCTTGTAGATCTGCTATTTTTCAATAGCTAAATTATAACATAATGTTTAAAACACCAAAGGGGTTCCCGCCCAAAATGGGTCAATGATACAGTACAAATATCTCTTTCTCCCCCCCCTCCGCCCCCCCTGAGACCCAGCCCGGCTATCCAAGTGACAGGGCGCGTTCAGACGACACTTGATATTCGCCGGCGCAAATGCCTTTTGAAATAAGTCGCCATTGTTGAATGAAGGCTAGCCTGGCAGAAAGGCAGCCATGTCCCTGTTGTTAGGAAGCAATCTCTTTGGTGAAGCCTTTTACTAAAGTGTCCTGTCAGCGAGCCAACATCTTGACAGATTTCAACCGGGGGGGGGAGGCTTGGGGGGGGGGGGGGTCCTAGTGGTGAGCTACCGAGCGCAAACGGCTGATTTATATGCGCAACCGAGAAATTGTGTATCTACAAGGTCGCTGTTGTGAGCTTGTAGATCCGCAATTTTTTTTTTTTTTGGGGGGTAGACACGATGAGCATCCAAGTATAAATCAATAACGGACACCGGCCAGCACTAGCACCCCCCCCACCCCAAAGTTAATTTAGTGCTACAAGCTAATAATCCCCAGTTTGCTAATTACAAGTCAATTACAAATACGGAAATCCATTTCACACGGCTAATTATTATCAATCACCAGCACCAGCATGGCTTAAACCTCCGATATTGACCTGTTCTTTAAAGGATTTCCGATATTTGGTCTCCTTTTGGGACACACATAATATACATAGGCCTACATGGTTGTTTACAAGCCTCTGACTACAGTTTTGGGACGGGGGGGAAGCGGACAACAAAAAGTTGTACTCCCAAATCCCCTGATAAATGATAAATGTTGTGTTTCTCCCCCGTTATTGTTTGTCTACTCACTTGGATCCAACACGGTTGTTTGTTTTTAATGTTCTCCTGCGGTTGACTGGCCTAGTGTGTATGGTATAGTCTGCTGTATTTTTGAAGAATAGCTTGTAAAGAAGAGTGACTAATGGAGACACGGTTGTCATTTGTCAATGTGAGAGCTTTCAAACTGACGGTAACAACAGTGGATGTTCCAAAGCCCATAAGAACCCCTTAACCCATTTAGGCCTGACGTCTTTTTAAAATGTATTCTTTTCTGGAAAAACCTCATGTTTCGATATCTGTGGTTCTCAATATTTCATGTCAAGGACCCCAAAAATTATATGTAATATGCTGCCGATCCCCATCTGAAAATATGTTGTTCCAGGGACCCTCCAGAAGCAAAGATTTCAGGCACGATTTAAAAAAAAATAGCAGACCTATAAGTTCATAGCGCTATGAGCTTGTAGATCTGCTATTTTTCAATAGCTAAAGCATAACATAATGCTGTAAAACACCAAAAGGGGTTCCCGCCCAAAATGGGTTAAGAAAACAAAACAAAAGTCTAGACTTGTGTTTTATTTTTTTGTGTTCAATTAGTCATAACCCTGAAAATAAATAGCCAGGCTTTGCTTTGCAAAAAATGTCAACTTGTTGTTTTTACTGTATATGGTTGCTGTCGGGCAGAAGCCTCCTATTTCCATATTTTTTTTTTGTTTTTAGTTTTTTTCCCCCCCATACATTAACAGTGAACACCCTACTCCAGTGGTTTCCAAAGTGTGGTCCGGGGACCCCCAGGGGTACTTGAGGGAGTTCCAGGGGGGACCCAGCTAAATGATAGTTATGGAACCAAATGGACCCTTATGGGTCTGTAACTCAGAGTGTACAAATGGAACGCTCTCAGAGTTAAATTAGCATTGATTTTACAATCTAAATTGGGGGGTCCCAGAGATAGAAATGCCATTAACCCATTTTGGGCGGGAACCCCTTTTGGTGTTAGCATTATGTTATGCTTTAGCTATTGAAAAATAGCAGATCTACAAGCTCGTAGCGCGCCACCGAGTGGCGCGCTACGAGCTTGTAGGTCTGCTATTTTTGAAAAATGACTGACGACTGACATAGAAACATAGCTTTTTCAGAAAACTGTCAGGATGTAGAAGACATTAGAATCTGATCTCAGGTCAAAATGGGTTAAATGGGGGTCCGTAGACTAATGCATGTCAAACTGGGGGGTCCTTGAAATTAAACGGGTTGAGAATCACTGCTAGAGCCATAAAAATCTCCTCTTATGGGGGTCCCTAGCATATCATTTCAAACGGGGGTCCGCAGGCTAATTAGTGTCAATTTGGGGGTCCTTGACATGAAAAGGTTTGGGAACCACTGCCCTACTTGATCATACTACAGTGCCACACATAAATGTGACCAGATTTGACTGAGAGACTGCCATCGCGCAAATTCCAGCTTTTCACCAGAGGAGAAAAACTTTTATATAAGCCATATCTCCACAACTGGAGGGTCAAACTGAACAACCAATATGTCAATTTGAAGCTATGATTCCCTGCTTTCATATGACATGAAAAAACAAAAATTCAAAAAAATCCAATGGCAGTCCCTCAGTCAAATGTAGTCAAAAATATGAAAAGTAGCACATCCACAAGCTCGAAGTGAACTTGTAGATCTGCTACTTTCAAAAGATGCTTATACATTTGAAAACTTGAAATGGAACATTCTGCATAATGAGTACTTTTACTTTTGGTACTCTCTCTAAGTAGATTTTTAATGCCAATACCTTTGTACTTTTACTCAAGTACATTTTTCCAGAGTATTTCTACATTGCAGTATTTATACTTTTACTTAAAGGGGCATTCCACTCATTTTCAACATTTTACTATGTAATTAATGTACCTTAGAGCTGTTGTGTGAAAATAATAAAAAAGTTCCCCCCATTCTGTGTTTCCTAGAACTGGAGGTCTGAAAAAAATCATTAACATGGTGAAACACATCTTGATGATGTCATCAAGATGTGTTTCACCATGTTAATGATTTTTTTCATAATTACAGTTCTAGGAAACACAGAATGGGAGGACTTTTTTATTATTTCCACACAACAGCTCTAAGGTATATTAATGACATAGTAAAATGTTGAAAATGGGTGGTTTTCCCCTTTAAGTACTTTTTTCCACCACTGGCATGTTCACAATGCGCACACTCAATGCGCTGCAACAGTGCATGCTAATGGCATGCTAGCTGTGGCATGTATGTGAACCCGTAGGTAAGCACGGTCACAAACATTGTGAACTCTCATAATAGAACCCCGAAGCGCCATGATGGTAAATAATGGTATTTCTTTGTTTACATAAGACCTGTGTCCTTCAAAATGCCCTTGGGATGGAAGAGTGATTGCGTGCGTGTGTGCGTGTGTGTGCGTGCGTGCGTGCGTGCGTGTGTGCGCGCGCGCGCGTTGAGCTAGTGGAAGCTGGTCCTGTCATGACATGTTCACATCAACAATCTGTCGTCCCCGACAACCGTGTGTGTGTGTGTGTGTGTGTGTGTGTGTGTGTGTGTGTGTGTGTGTGTGTGTGTGTGTGTGTGTGTGTGTGTGTGTGTGTGTGTGTGTGTGTGGGTGTGGGTGTGGGTGGGGTGGGGGGGCTGTGTAACAAGGTGCAGTACCAGCATTCTGTGCACCTACTCACTGCCATAACCCATTTTGACCTGAGATCAGATTCTAAAAATGTCTTCTACATCCTGACAGTTTTCTGAAAAAGCTGTTTCTATGTCAGTCGTTCTTCGATTTTTCAAAAATAGCAGACCTACAAGCTCGTAGCGCGCCACTCGGTGGCGCGCTATGAGCTTGTAGATCTGCTATTCTTCAATAGCTAAAGCATAACATGATGCTAACACCAAAAGGGGTTCCCGCCCAGAATGGGATAATGTATGTCATGCTGCTCTTTGCTACGGCTACGCTAGTGGAGCGCCAGTCACAAACATTGAGCCTCTCCCGGACATGATGCTGTGCGTCAGGTAGCGGTGCCTGGACCTCCAACAGCTGTAAAACCACCGGTAAGACGCCTAAGGGTGAGAAGCGACCTCGCCCTTACAGAGCTTCTTCTTAATGCGGCACGATTGAAAAGCAGGAGTTAAAACTATTAATCTGGTGTCAGTGATAATGCAGATCTAGTATGTCAAACCATATATGTGTATCCAGGGTTTGATGAGGTCAGTGTCGTGATCTTCATATAGGCCCTATGGAGATCCAGGTGATGGTCACAATATGGCCATATATTGACATTCCCATATATGGGCTTAATATTGGGGACATCAGGGATCTCCATATATGCCCTGATTGCCGGGGTTCATGGCCATATATAGCGTGTCTTGAGTGTAGAGGGTTTGATGATGTCAGACTGACATATGCGTGGCCATATATGGAGACATGATGTCACGATGCGTGGCCTGGAGACGTGAGGTCATGATACGTGACCATATATGGAGGCATGATGTCACGATGGGTGGCCTGGAGACTTGATGTCACGATGCGTGGCCTGGAGACGTGATGTCATGATACGTGACCATATATGGAGGCGTGGGGGTTTCAATTGGAATTCCATTAGGCGAATATTTGATCGTGTCACAACATATTTGGCGTTCCAAAAAATAGTAATAACACCCTTGCAATTTGGTCAGGTATGTGATTCTGTGGCGTTTAACCCATTCAGGCCTGACGTCGACATTTAAAAAAAATGTTTTCTAAATCATGACAATTTTCTGAAAGATTTGAGGCACACTTTAACGATTTTTCAAAAATAGCAGACCTACAAGTTCATAGCGCGCTGTAGATCTGCTATTTTTCAATAGCTAAAGCATAACAGAATGAGCCATTACATGAATATCCTAATTTAACAGAACTCTCATGTTAAATTCAAATGTCTTCGCTTGCTGTAGCCAAAGGGCTGCTAGGTTATTTTCACACAGCCTCCGAGACACTGAAGATTGTGTGACATATCATCCTTCATGGCCTGGCACAGCGTTGTGTACTTGTATGAGTAACATTTGAGCACTGTACTTCTAAGTACATCATTTGATTATCTGTAATTTAACCCATTTTGACCTGAGATCAGATTCTAAAAATGTCTTCTACATCCTGACAGTTTTCTGAAAAAGCTGTGTTTCTATGTCAGTCGTTCTTCGATTTTTCAAAAATATCGGACGTACAAGCTCGTAGCGCGCCACTCGGTGGCGCCATAGAGTATATAAAAGGATAGAGACTGAACTGGCGCGAAGCTCCGCCCCCCCCCCAGCTATTCATGTCAGTGGAAGTTGCTCAGTGGCGTTTTGAAGCACCCGGAAGACTGCCGGAAGTACCGTCTCAGAACGTCTACTTCCGCATTTGACCACCAAATTTTGGTGGTCAAATGCGGAAGTGCAACCGAGCGCTCCATGTTAAAGCCCAGCTGCACGGGGTTTCCCGGTCATGAATCCACGGGTCCGCCTGTAGTCCCTCCTCCTACCACTAGGGCCCAGAGCTTCAACGTTGAATAGCCTCACTGGCCCCTTGGTATTGACATTGTACTCTATTATTGTAGAGCTCTTGTCTTTGAAATGTGGTGTAGTGGTGTCACTGTCAATTATCCACAAATAAACAGTGACGGAAGAAGTTCTCACATTTTTACTTAACCGACTGAGCTACCCAGACACTATCATCTTGTACTATACAGTGTATAGGCTAGGGTGACCAGATGTCCCTCTTTGCGTGGGACAGTCCCTCATTTCCAAGACCTTTCTGGCGTCCCACAAATTTAGACCCTGTCCCACATTGTGACTGACAGGCAATTGCATCAGTGTTCAAATGCTCTTAATAGTTAGTCCCCTAATAGTTGGCCTTCTGTTGTAAAGCTCTCTCATTGTCTCTTCCTGCAAGATGTGTTTTTAAGCCTGTTAAAATAGCATAAAAAAGATTTTAAAACAAAATGTGAGACACCAGATGAGTTTATAAATGATAGCCAATAGGCCTATGGATGGTCGAACATGACATCAAGGCATCAATAACAACTCAAGTAGTAAGTTGCTAACCCGGTACTCCAGTATCGCTTGTGTGGGACAAGTGGGATGGGGGGGGACCCACACAAGCGATACGTCTGTCCCTCAAATGAACAGTTTGGATCTGGTCACCCTAGTATAGGCTAATGAACAGTACAATTATTATTAACCTCTTAAACCATAGCAACGTTGTTGACTGAGGTCCCCCATGGCTCTGTACTCGGTCCCCTTCTTTCTTCCCTCTATGCACACCAGATATCTTCTTTGAAATGAGCACTCACTTTGGTCTGTAGATAACTGTGGACTGGCTCATCTCCTAGCAACCTGATAGCTTCTTGAACGCAACCGTCTATAAATATGAGCCGCTTCTCGCAAGAAGATGATGATGATGGGGCCCACGGGACATGCAGTTGGGTTACCTTTTCTGATCAAAGAGCCAATTAGCTTATTGGTTCCAGTGGTGCCGTTGTTGCGCGCTGTGTGTTGTTGTGAGACTGAGCTCCTGGTTGAAGTGTGTCGGCTTTGTAGCGTGCGGGAGGGAGAGGCTCACACTGATGAGGCCTCCAGGGATGTGTAGCTCCATTTATCACTGTGTAATTGTGCTACAGGGGTATACAGGTGAGGTGCCTCCTGGGATATGTAGTTTGCTGCCGCCATACTCGCATACTGTGTTATTGGCGCTGCTGGTGGTGGTTGTATTGAGGCTGTGGGCCTCGTGGGGGGAGATGCGGCGCGGGGTTCTTTCCGCCACACTTTTTCGACTTGTTTCCCCGGCATGAGGCCTCATGGGAAGTGGAGTTCCTTGTGACTGCATCGCATCGTATAGCTCACAGACCACAACCTAATGGAAATGTATTCATGTCATGTGGAGACGTTTTCTTACGTAAGCTCTAACGCACGCACGCGCACACACACTCTTGTGAGGAGATATATACACATGCCATTTTGCCACTTTTTGCCATTTTTTAACCCCAACCTTCAAGTGTGAGTTTAATTGTGTGCTGGTGTCTTGCACTCAAAATCGCTCAGCTGCAGAGCTTGTACTGTAGATCAGGGGTTCTCAACCCGTGGGTCGCGACCCCTCGGGGGGTCGCCAAATTATTTTAGGGGGTCCCCAAATTATTTTCCAAAAAATAAATAAATAAATAAATTTTATTTTCACGATTTTTCAAAAATAGCAGACCTACAAGCTCGTAGCGCGCCACTCGGTGGCGCGCTATGAGCTTGTAGATCTGCTATTTTTCAATAGCTAAATTATAACAATGCTTAAAACACCAAAAGGGGTTCCCGCCCAAAATGGTTTAAGGTTATTGTAGCAGTCAATTTATATTGGGGGTCGGGAGGGGGCGGGGCGGGGGTCCCGAGACATTGCCAAAGCATTTCCGGGGGTCCCCGTCAAAAACGTTGAGAACCCCTGCTGTAGATCAGATGTTTTGGGTGTGCAACAGCATTGCACGACCAAGTACACATCAAGCCTAAATCTGAAATATTGTATTTCTAATCACAAAAACGGGTGGTAATTTCTGAAAATGCCTGTGGCGACATGTTGTCCTCACAAGTGCAGCAACACAAGATGTGTGAGGGAGGCCTTCTGATGAAGTTATTCACCAGGAGCCACGATTTCATGGCCTTCAGCGTGTGCTGGAAACATCAGTCGACTGGGTGACATCTTACCACCTTCCTTTACTACCCTCTTCCTCGCCTGTCTGTCTGTCATGACCCATCACAGCCCCCCCTCCCCTCCCCACACACGCGCGCGCACACACACACACACACACACACACACACACACACACACACCCACACACTCCCTCTGTGCTTCACGCTATATGAAAGCATGACTGCCTTTCGCTGATGGTTCAATACCTCATTTAAAGAGTTGGAGCATTCTGATGGATATTTTCTGCTTCTTCTATTGACTGCCCACGCACGCACATGCGCGCAGACACATGCATACACACACAGAGCGCTAGCGCGCACACACACACACACACACACACACACACACACACACACACACACACACGGCTGCCTCCCCTGCCGTCACTGCTCTCAGGTCCCTTTGACATGTCCTAGCTGATACGCACCACTACACACACACACGCGCGCACACATACACGCACACACTCAGACAGTCACTGGCTCCACCCTCGTGCCCTCAGGTGATTGGAGGACGGTCGGACAGCTCGTTTATTTTAACCCATTAGGATCTGAGGCTGATTCTACAAATGCCTTCTAAATCACAAGTGTCCATGACAAAGAAAATATATGATGTGGAGACAATAAAGACCATTTATTGTCAGTATTATTGAAGGTGGTAACAGTCCATTTGCTCAGTACAATATTTCGGGGGCATATTTAGAATGTGTGCAGGGTTGAGTATGTTGAATCTAGTTTGCGTTAATACGATCTCTAATGGAGGATTTAGTTGACACAATGAAATAAAATGGCGACAGTATTCAGTGTGGGGCAGACGGCCTGTCACAGCCAGATTTGGGAGACCAGTAGCTTTGTTGTGATGAGACTTTCGTGGTTGCAGTTTTATGAAAAACCTATGTTTCCATGTCAGTGGTTCTCAAACATATTCATGTCAAGGACCCCCAAAAATATAGGAAATTGGCCGCTGACCCCCATGTGTAAATATGTTGTTCCAGGGACCTCCCCAGAAGCAAAGATTTGTGCCACATTTTCACGTTTTCAGAAAAAACTTTTTCTTTTCTATTTTTCATATAGCTAAAGCATAACATAATGCTTACAACACCAAAAAGCTGCTAAATGCCTAAATTGTAAACTGGAGGAACGAACAGATTCCAGCGTCCCAAGTTTAGTTGTAGGCCTATAGTTTATTTTATGCACACAAGGACATCCAAAGTGCTTTAATGTAAGACACACCAAGGTCATTTAAATGCAACAAAAAAGGATTAAACAGAGAAATGAACAAATTAAGGCAAATTTAGTTCAGGGTGTATTTTATTTATTTATTATTTTTTTACCTCAATTTTCCATATTTGCATATTTGTCAGGAGTATCGGGTACGGTAAAGATTAGTTTATTTATGAAGCGCCTTTCAAAACAAATGTTAGACTGTTGCCCCAAGGATAAAAACATAACAATATACACTATAAACTTGAAACGTTTTATTTTATTTTTATTTTTTATGTGTATCACACAATTTCATGCAAAAGCACGTAGCAGCTTTTTGGAATGGAATCAATGGACTCTTCATTTCTTAATGCCAGTTGAAAGCCACTCCAGAGAGAGGCGGCTGTGAGTGTGATGGCTCGATCATTTGTTTTTGTGATTGTATAAAGAAAGGCTTCCGTCAGAAGACCAGAAACAAAGTTTGAGGTGTCAACAGGCCTTGTCTTTGCTTTTCTATCCATGAGAAATTCCATTTAAGTCTGTTCCTGCACACAAACATTGAGTTTCTCTCTCTCTCTCACACACACACACACACACACACACACACACACACACACACACACACACTGCTGTGCTTTGCTTCTGTGACAAGAAGTCTTGTGGATCAACCCTAGTGACACGATGACAAGTGTGGGTAGACTCGTCGTGCTCCTCCCCTGCCGGGGGAATCCATAACCCCCTCACTTTAGTAGTACGTGCTCCCCTGCCGGGGGAACCCACAACCCCCTCACTGTAGTACTACATGGGATGATAACTACACCCACTATGATGCACAGAAGCACGTAAGATCCAACGCCCATGCAAATTGTCGGTATGGATTTAATTTTGGGCGGGAACCCCTTTTGGTGTTTTAAACATTATGTTATAATTTAGCTATTGAAAAATAGCAGATCTACAAGCTCATAGCGCGCCACCGAGTGGCGCGCTACGAGATTGTAGGTCTGCTATTTTTGAAAAATCGTGAAAATGTGCCTCAAATCTTTGAATATTATACTTTCAGAGTTTCAGTTTTTTACTCAAATCTTTGCTTCTGGAAGGTCCCTGGAACAACATATTTTCAGATGGGGGTCGGCGGCATATATTACATATAATTTTTTGGGGTCCTTGACAAGAAATATTGAGAACCACTGATATAGAAACATGATGTTTTTCAGAAAATGAGACATTTTAAAAAAAAAATTAAATTTCGACGTCAGGCCTAAATGGCTTAAGTACGTCTTACGGATAGGCGACGGCGTGGGAGGCCATGGTTGTCAAACGTGTCATTTTTAGAGAAAAAAGCAAGCTGACGTGTATATCCCATCAGGGTTGGATGTGTTCTGTCTGGATCCACATTCCTATTCTGGGGAGAACATTTTGACCCAAAAAATAGAGCAGGGGGTCTTCAACCCGGAATAATAAGAAATGTCAAAACTAGGCATGTCCCGACTCCCGATACACTTTTTTCGCTTCCGATCCGATCCTGATACCTCAATTTCTGTGTTAGCCGATACTGATACAGAATACCGATACCAGTGTTGTGATCTCATGTTGTGTTTATAGCTATCTAGCTATATATCTCGTGTTGTGTTTATAGCAGACTCCTCACTCAAATGTGCACTTGCAGTTTGGGCAACTCCAAAGCAAATTCCACATGTCCCAACATTTTATTTACCTGCCATAGTGTCAACCCCTTACCCCTGTGTCGGATCGGTGGTTAGACTGGCATATTCACCGATACCGATCCGATTTTCCCGATACCGATACAGTATCGGGACATCTCTAGCCAAAACGCAGTGGAACCAAGGGGGTCTTCAACCCGGAATAATAAGAAATGCCAGAACACAGTGGAACCAAGGGGGTCTTCAACCCGGAATAATAAGAAATGCCAGAACGCAGTGGAACCAAGGGGGTCTTCAACCCAGAATAATAAGAAATGCCAAAACGCAGTGGAACCAAGGGGGTCTTCAACCCGGAATAATAAGAAATGCCAAAACGCAGTGGAACCAAGGGGGTCTTCAACCCGGAATAATAAGAAATGCCAGAACGCAGTGGAACCAAGGGGGTCTTCAACCCGGAATCTATCTAATAATTTAGCGATCGCTCGCCCGCTGTCTATTTTGCTCGGTCGCTGTCTGTCAGTCCGTCCGTCTGTCAGTCAGTCCGAGTACTTCCTTAGAATGCATGTTGGGACGGCTTCCGGGTCACCAGGGAAATGCATGTTGGGACGGGCACAGATTAATACTGGGACACAGTTTTCCGCGTAACTTCAGTTGTTTCGCCCGCTGTCTATTTTGCTCGCAATAGACAGCGGGCGAGCGATCGCTAAATTATTAGATAGATTAACCATACTAAATGGTAAATGGTGCATTTATATAGCCCCTTTATCCAAGGCGCTTTACATAGATTGAGCATTACATTCACCCATTCACACACACATTCATACACCGACTGCGGCGGAAGCCATGCAAGGTACCAACCAGCACATCGGGAGCAATTTGGGGTTCAGTGTCTGAACATCATTTGCTGTTCATATATTCAGAACGGGTAAGGACTAGTAATAAGAAATGCCCAAACACAGTGGAACCAAGGGGACCACGCAGGGATTCACTGCGTAGTCGACTTTGTTTAGTTGTTTTGGTTGGTTTCTTACAAGGCAGCAAACAAGATAGGGAAAGAACAGTGAAAGATGAGAGTGTCAGGCAGGCTGCAGCGAGATGAGCACAGATGAATGGGGCAGGAAGGCAGTTAGCAACTAGAATCTTGTAGGCATTTGACTGTGTGTGTGTGTGTGTGTGTGTGTGTGTGTGTGTGTGTGTGTGTGTGTGTGTGTGTGTGTGTGTGTGTGTGTGTGTGTGTGTGTGTGTGTGTGTGTGTGTGTGTGTGTGTGTGTGTGTGTGTGTGTGTGTGTGTGTGTGTGTGTGTGTGTGTGTGTGAGATCCTCATTGCCGTTAATGACGAAGGCCTTGTTGCGGAGCGCGAGTGTCGTTGTTCCCCATCGGCTCTAATGGCCCCTTACGGAGCTTGACATCCAATCTTGGCAGTGCGAGTAACAAGAGCATGCTGGGAAGGAGGGGGGGGGGGGGGGGGGCTGTTTGTTACTCTCTATGGCTCCATCGCACGTTCCGCAATCAGATTCTTGTTTTTGTGGCCTCGCTCGTTCTCTCTCTTGGATGCGATATTCAAATAACCCGTTTCCACCTGATTCCAGATTCTACAAAATAATGTCTTCTAAATGATGACAGTTTTCAGAAAACTTTGTCACATTTTCACGATTTTTCAAAAATAGCAGACCTACAAGCTCGTAGCACGCCATTCTGGGCGGGAACCCCTTTTGGTGTTTTAAGCATTATGTTATGCTTTAGCTGTTGAAAAATAGCAGATCTACAAGCTCATAGCGACTGACATAGAAACATAGCTTTTTCAGAAAACTGTCAGGATGTAGAAGACATTTTTAGAATCTGATCTCAGGTCAAAATGGGTTAAAACACCCAAAAGGGGTTCCCGCCCAGAATGGGATAAGAGGGGAGAGCACCTACGCACCAGACCCTCAACACACGCACACTGCTGTCTGGAAGGAGCTGTCTGTCTCTGCCATGTCTCACATCCACCACTTTCACTCTGCACTTAGAGCCAGGAGGACACCACCTGGGCACGGCATGCTGCCCACGCACGCACGCACGCACGCACGCGAGCACACACACATGCAGGCACACATACACATTACACACACACACACACACACACACACACACACACGACACACAGTCATGAAGACATACATATTAATGCCAAAACAGCAGAGCTACACCACCTGCCACTGAAGTCATAGTGCAAGCATGCACGGCACGCACACATACACTGTGTGTGTGTGTGTGTGTGCATGCGCGCGTGTGATTGGCATGTTCAGGATTTGGTAACCTGCATTATTGTGTGGGTGAAACAGCCTCTCTCTGTGCCCCTCTGTCCTCTCTCTCTCTCTCTCTCTCTCTGTCCTCTCTCTCTCTCTCTCTCTCTCTCTCTCTCTCTCTCTCTCTCTCTCTGTCTCTGTCTCTCTCTGTCTCTCTCTCTCTCTCTGTCTCTGTCTCTCTCTGTCTCTCTCTGTCCTCTCTCTCTCTCTCTCTCTCTCTCTCTCTCTCTCTCTCTCTCTCTCTCTCTCTCTCTCTCTCTCTCTCTCTGATTTATACAGTAGAAATCCAGATAAATATCAAAATGATCGGAGCACCCGCATCAACTCGGGAGGATTCAGAATTCAGATTGGATCTTTGAACACTCACACTAGACGATTATTTATCGTGTAGTGAATTGGGACCTTATGTATCCACATCACTCCTTACTAGCCACCCACCCACCGTTGACTCCACTGCCTCCCCATCAATTTTTTTCTTCATTTCCAACTGTTCAAAAGCGATATAATGCGAGTTCAATTCTTTCCAATTAAAAACCTTTTTCCGCAAGTGTTTCCATTACTCCATTTGCGCATTTCCTTTTTTTCGATATAGACCAAAATCCAACCCCTTTCCAGCTCAAAAAATGAGGTTTTTCCATTCAGGATTTTCTTCGCGAGAGCCTTGTTGCGCATAACCAGGGCTTTATAGAAACGTACTGTGTGTGTGTGTCTGTCTCCGTGTGTGTGCCCGTGTGTGTGTGCCCGTGCGTGTGTCCGTGCGTCATTGTGTGCATCGGTGTGTGTCCGTGTGTGTGCCCGTGTGTGCCTGTGTGTGTGCCCGTGTGTGCGTCGTGTGTGTGCCCGTGTGTGCATCATGTGTGTCCGTGTTTGTGTCCGTGTGTGTGCCCGTGTGTGTGCCCGTGTGTGTGTCCGTGCGTCAGTGTGTGCCCGTGTGTGTGTGCCTGTGTGTGTGCCCGTGCGTGTGTCTGTGCGTCAGTGTGTGTCCGTGTGTGTGCCCGTGTGTGTGTGCCCGTGTGTGTGTGCCCGTGTGTGTGTGTGTGCCCGTGCGTGTGTCTGTGCGTCAGTGTGTGCGTCGGTGTGTGCCCGTGTGTGTCTGCCTGTTTGTGTGCCCGTGTTTGTGCCCGTGTGTGTGCCCGTGCGTGTGTCCGTGCGTCAGTGTGTGCGTCGGTGTGTGTCCGTGTGCATGTGCAGGGCATTGCTGGAAAAAGAGCATCCGTGCTCGGCATATCTACAGTATCTCTTCCGTTTTCTATATAGCCATCATCCGCCCAGCG
This sequence comes from Electrona antarctica, assembly GCF_951216825.1. Lineage (NCBI taxonomy): Eukaryota > Metazoa > Chordata > Actinopteri > Myctophiformes > Myctophidae > Electrona > Electrona antarctica. The sequence goes on along the minus strand of NC_136804.1, from coordinate 34,916,329 downwards.
TTCCTCCCCCCAAAAAAAATAAATGAAAGGCACAAAACCATCCCTTACAAAATAAATAAAAATGACACAAAACCTTCCCTTCACCATCCGCTGGAACTCGTTCCCACATTCTGAGGCTCCTTTGTGGGCGTTGTGAATGAGGCATTCACTGCTCCACGCCACGGGAGCCAATGGAAGCGCGCTGAAAGAAGCACTCGGGAACAGGATAGCAGCTATTGAGCACTTGTCAACGCTGCATTTAATGCTCAGCAGCTTGACGATTGGCTGTTGTGTTGCTCTGTTTTTCAAGTGAGCGCGTCGGTTGGTGTGTGAGTGAGTGAGTAATCAATAGGAAATAGGAAAAAAAAGTTATTTCCTGGGTGAACTATCCCTAACCATCTATACTTCGTTGACCGAGGTGCCCCTCGGTCTTTTGCCGAAAATAGCCTGAATTACAAGCTCACAACCCATGACTTTGAGACACGCTTGTGAGCTTGTATATCTGCTGTCTGGTGACAATGGCCATAATTGGGACACCAGGGTTCATGTGGGTAAGAGATGACAGCGTGGTTGCCAGGTTGGCCTGTAGCTGGACAAACACTAAGAGGTGACAGCGTGGTTGCCAGGTTGGCCTGTAGACAAACACTAACGCTGGAACCAAACAAGAAATCAGAGCTTTCCATTTGCTTTGATTGATGACTTCTGCAGCCACTGCAGTTTAACCACGCGCGCGCACACACACACACACACACACACACACACACACACACACACACACACACACACACACACACACACACACACACACACACACACACACACACACACACACACACACACACACACACTCTCCACACACACACTCTCCACACACACACTCTCCAGTCTCCACACACATGCTCACAGCACAATTGTACAATAATCCAGCTGCAGTTATTATTTTTCTGGCACTGTGTAGCTATCAAATGAATCTGCACGTACACTAAGCAATTAAACACCCACATTTCTCACATCTGGTGTCCTCATTCCTGTCTGTGTGTACTGCTCCGTTCGTCCATTCATCCATCCGAAATGTATGCAGCTATATAAGCTATATAGCCTATGTGACCAAATTTGACTAAGGGACTGCCATTGGATTTTTTTGAATTTTCGTTTTTTGTCATATGAAAGCAGGGAATCTTAGCTTCAAATTGACATATTGGTTGTTCAGTTTGGCCCACCAGTTTTGGAGATATGGCTTATAGAGTAATGTCTTGCAGAGAAACAGGCTTGAAAGGTTCACTTCTGAGGACTCTAACATTACACCTATAGCTACATGTTTAAGCATTTATTTCATATTTACATACGTCGATTTCAGCTCTGACACTTATTTCAGACATGCTCTAGTATGTGAAGAGTCTGCCTGTGCTATTACCTCATGTTTTTCTCCTCTGGTGAAAAGCTGGAATTTGCGTGATGGCAGTCAAATCTGGTCACATATACTCATCGTATTGTACACACGCACGGGGCTGTCATGGTTACAAATTTAAGTTGACGATTTAACATTGGAATATATGAATTAAAACAAAATATCTGTTTGCCTCATAATCAAAAATGCACAGGGCAGATATGACAACGCGTCATAACGTTGTCAGCTAACGTGCCATTGTAACATCATTCAACATGGAGACAATTGTGAAATAATTGCGATCATTTAAAATAATTGCTATTATGTAATAATTGTGACAGGCCTACGCACACCTACCTATACACCTGTAAATGCACACACACACACACACACACACACACACACACACACACACGTCTAACACACAGCCACGCTTATCTACAAATCAACACAATTAACAAAAACACCAACACACACAGACACGGCATCAATGTCATCAACACATGTGCGTGTGTGTCCACGCACACTCACTCACTCACGTCATCACATTCTGCCCTATACAATGGAGTCACAGCTGATTCAGTCAATGAGGCTGAATGGGCACTCTTGCAGAAGCTCTCTCTATGTCCAATGTTCTCTGTCTGTCTGACGCTGAACGCCAACACGAACATCCATAATGGATGACTCGCCAATGTGGCGCATTTGTGATGCGCTGCGACTTGAATGTGAAAGTGGTTAAGTGTGTCTGTATGGATTTTATACATTTTTTGAACCAATGAAAAGCGTCAGCGAGAGCTTGTGACTACACAATGATAACTGCATTGTGTGGGTGATTATTTTCCCATTCCCTGAAAGGTAAAATGGACATGTAAGCTTTTTCTCACAGACAGTGACAAACATAGATATATATAAACACTAGATGGCTCAAGGCGGAGTTTCTGACGTCGTTCACCTGGCAGCCATCTTACTTCGGGGCTACAGTACAGTATGTTCAATGGCAGCTCAAACAGAAACAGTCATAACTCGCTCAAATCTTGACGGATTTACAAACGGGTTGGTTTATTACAAACGTTGTCAACGTGGCTATGATTCAGGACGCTTATCTGCTTAATTTATGTTTTTTATATGAACGTCGTATAAAAGCATATAAGTATGCGGACGTCTCTGACGTTTATAACAAACCAAACCGTTTGAAAATCGGTTGAAAATTGAGCAAGTTATGGTCATTTAAGAGTACATGCCCCATAGACACAATGTTATGTGTCCCGAGGTAAGATGGCCGCCACGTAACGACGTCGCTCTCCATTGGCCAACAGCGCGGGTGAGCTATCTAGAGTTTATATATATCTATGGTGACAAAGTACTAATGATCTCTCCACTCTTCCCCTGCAGGTGACGGAGTATCTGAACGGACAGGAGTCTGCCAAGAGTGCCAGGGTGAGTTCACTGGTCATGCTGTCATTGTTCTGGCCTCTACGGGAGGCATACTTTGGTTAGACATACAGTAGCATTGGTTAGACATGGCATTCGTTAAAACGACCGGATTAAGGCTGGTGAGGGGTGCGTTAAAACGACCGGATTAAGGCTGGTGAGGGGTGAGTTAAAATGACCGGATTAAGGCTGGTGAGGGGTGCATTAAAACGACCGGATTCTGGTTGGTGAGGGGTGCGTTAAAACGACCGGATTAAGGCTGGTGAGGGGTGCGTTAACACGACCGGATTAAGGTTGGTGAGGGGTGCGTTAAAACGACCGGATTATGGTTGGTGAGGGGTGCGTTAAAACGACCGGATTAAGGCTGGTGAGGGGTGCGTTAAAACGACCGGATTAAGGTTGGTGAGGGGTGCGTTGAAATGACCGGATTAAGGCTGGTGAGGGGTGCGTTAAAACGACCGGATTAAGGTTGGTGAGGGGTGCGTTACAACGACCGGATTAAGGCTGGTGAGGGGTGAGTTAAAATGACCGGATTAAGGCTGGTGAGGGGTGTGTTAAAATGACCGGATTAAGGTTGGTGAGGGGTGAGTTAAAATGGCCGGATTAAGGTTGGTGAGGGGTGCGTTAAAATGACCGGATTAAGGCTGGTGAGGGGTGAGTTAAAATGAACGGATTAAGGCTGGTGAGGGGTGAGTTAAAATGACTGGATTAAGGCTGGTGAGGGGTGAGTTAAAATGACCGGATTAAGGCTGGTGAGGGGTGCGTTAAAATGACCGGATTAAGGTTGGTGAGGGGTGAGTTAAAATGGCCGGATTAAGGTTGGTGAGGGGTGCGTTAAAATGACCGGATTAAGGTTGGTGAGGGGTGAGTTAAAATTACCGGATTAAGGCTGGTGAGGGGTGCGTTAAAATGACTGGATTAAGGCTGGTGAGGGGTGAGGTAAAATGAACGGATTAAGGCTGGTGAGGGGTGAGTTAAGGGTTGGGAGAGGTGGAAGTTGGAGATCCATGCCCCACCCGGCTATATGCAATGCCCCTTGTACCCGTTCCACCATCTGCCCATATATGGAGATATCTGTACTGTATCTTTCTCTCTGTGTCACTTTATTCCTATATATGCATGCCCACATTTGGAGTGTTGTGATGTCAGAACAGGCCAGCTCCATATATGGACACTGGGCAAGGGAGCCCCGGGCCTCTAGAGGCCTTTTGTGGCGTTTCTGGACAACCGTGTATCTGACCGACTCAACACCGGGCACTGCACTCCCCGTGGGGGTGTGGAACACGTGCGTAGAATGTGAAGTCGGTGGGGCGAACCGCCGACTTCCCATTTGACACACGCATTACACACCCCCACGGTTGTCCGGAAATGGCAGCCTGCCCAGGCTCCATATATGGAGCTGGCCAATTCTGACATCACAATGATGTTCTGACATAGAACTCCATATATGGGTATAAAAGGGACACAGCCATAATAACTGGATTGGGCATGCATTTCCAACTTGCATCGTTCCAAGTAGGCCAGTCAGTGCCCAACGGGCGCCGCTCTAGTTTCATAAAAGCAAACCTGTGATTTCTTCCAATCATGAGATTTTCATTTTGCTTTCATTCCACGTGTTCGCAAAACCACTCCTGAGAGAAAAGCCCCCCTCAGCGAGCCACTGACAAAAACCGTCCAATGGCTTCACAGGGCGCCCTGACAATCAGCCAATCGGGGGGGCTTAATGAGCCCTTCTGAAAAGTAGCACCCGCCGCTTTCCCGAGAATGGCGGCGAGAAACGCGACAAAGCGAGAAGAGTCCTCTGCAGTGCCGTTCATCCCCGACATCTAGCAACGCTAATTAGCACGCCTGCTAATTAGCTGTGAATCACGGCGTTAACAGCTGAGCGCACAGGCTGATGAGAGTCACAGTCTCCTCTCTCACTCATCCTGCATTCTTTAATACCGTACACACACACACACACACACACACACACACACACACACACACACACACACACACACACACACACACACACACACTGGTTCCACATGTATTGCAATCACACTTAAACAGAGCCAATTCCGCACTGAACAACACTCCTCCAAACCACAGACACCCACACACACACACACACACACACGTGTGTGTGGGTTGCTATACTTGTGAAGACATCGCCTTTTAAAGCCCTAAACCACACCAAAGGGTCAAGCCGGTTTTAGTGTCCTCCCTGCGGTGTGATGTCTTGTTGCACGTTGACCCATGTTGACCCTAGTGATTCAACGCATGGAATCCAACGGCCCAAACCCACACCAAAGGGTCGAGACGGTTTTAGCGTTCACTCCTCGCAACCGTGTGGACCCCAAGGAGTTGCATGGTGACCCTTTGGTGTGGTTAGGGCTTTAGGATGGGGATTTTATGAATGGCATAAAAAAATCAAGTTTTGCCATTTTCAACCTTTACCTTGAAGCCCAAAATGCTAAAAGTATTGAATCAGGCGCAATTCTGTGTGGAGCAGGAAGTCGGTCGTCGCAATGTCTATTTGTCAAATTCTACTACACTTGTGGGGACGTTTGACCCTCACAGGTATAGTAATACACGTGCACACACACACACACACACACACACACACACACACACACACACACACAATATCCCTTTGCAACATGGGAACAGTGGAGAGTGCGTGTCCTGCTTTATGAGCTGTGTGTCCCCAGAATGAGGGTCTAATGGAACGGGGGTGTGTGGGTCTTGGGGGGCCTATCTGAGTCTAAACATAAAGCCGCTCATTAAAAAGTGATGATGGTGCTTTATTATCGCTCTGTCTCTCTCTCTCTCTCTTGACCATTGAACACGTAATGTGCTGTAGAGGTTATTCAAGTCCCATTTAGAGGCATCGTTGGGATGTGTTTGTGGATCGTAACGGCTCTCTGCTCCACTTTGTCTTCTCACTTCCAGGGATTAACCCATTTTGGGGCGGGAACCCCTTTTGGTGTTTCAAGCATTATGTTATACTTTAGCTATTGGAAAAATAGCAGATCTACAAGCTCATAGCGCGGCACAGAGTGCCACGCTATGAGCTTGTAGGTCTGCTATTTTTTGAAAAATCGTAAAAATGTGGCGCAAATCTTTGAATATATATTCTTTCAAAGTTAATGTTTTTAACTCGGGTTTAAAGGAGAATTCCATACTAAAAGGCTTTCTTACCTTTCTTTGTAGTTGTTACGTCCCCACCAAAGAGGTCCAGGTGTTATTTTGTGCAAAATCTCCTTTTTGGCTATTTCCCCTACCATAAGCCCTACATGAATTGAATGGGAATTGAATGGGGCTATGGGGTGTTGTGCTAATTCGCTTATTTCCATCGAAATAAGTAGTAAAGTGTGCCGCTTGGGATATTATTTACATTATGAAGAGAGGATATATACAAAAAAATTATAATTTTGAGCGATGGAAATAAGCGAATTAGCACAACACCCCATAGCCCCATTCAATTCCCATTCAATGCAATTCATTGAGGGCTTATGGTAGGGGAAATAGCCAATAAGGAGCTTTTGCACAAAAAAACACCTGGACCTCTTTGGTGGGGACGTAACGACTACAAAGAAAGGTAAGAAAGGTAAGAAAGCCTTCTAGCATGGAATTCTCCTTTAAATGGATTAAAGCGAAAGAGAAAAATCTCACCCGCTAGCGCTGTTCCACGATAAGTTCCACGATAAGTTCCACGATATGTAAAATTATGTTTTGGTATTATCGTTCTAAGCTTCCTGCTGTTCTGAATACAGCCAACCCGTTGGAGAAATCACAGATTGAGGCTTTAAAGGTTTCATGACAGTCATTTTTATTGATTTAGATTTTTCTTTTGAGGTTTAACCCATTTTGGCCTGAGGCCGATTCTAAAAAACGCCTCTAAATCCTGACCTAAGTTTTCTGAAAAACTTCAAATATGTATATAGCAGCATCAAAAATGTTACATTTTTGAATACTGTACTCAACCCAAGAGGGGTTCCCGTCCAGAATGGTTAAAACACCAAAAGGGGTTCCCGCCCAGAATAGGTTAATGACCTCAATGTCACCCAAACAACCTGAACTTTGAACATTCAGTCGATTTTCTGTGGCCTGTGGTTTTTCTCTGTGTTCTGAAGCATGTTGAGCTGCAATGAAAACAGAACTATTTGCCAGCAGATGTCACTGTTGAGCGATTTTGCCTGTCAATCATCGCCTCTGCTCTGTGCGGGCCTAAATGAGCCTAAGTCGCTTCACCTGGCGGCGGTGGCTTAGGGGTAGAGTGCCTGGATGGGAACCGCAAGGTTGCCAGTTCGAACCCGGGCTCCCCAGAGTTACTGTCGAAGTGTCCTTGAGCAAGACACTGAACCCCTAATTGCTCCCGATGTGCTGGTTGGTGCCTTGCATGGTTTCCGCTGCCATCGGTGAATGAATGGGTGAATGTAATGCACATCTATGTAAAGCGCCTTGGATAAAGGCGCTATATAATGCACCATTTACCATTTACCATTTAGAATTCCAGCCTCTGCCTCCGCCAATTGATTGCCATGGCAACCTCACACCTGCAATTTGATTACTTAACCAGTCCACTTTTGGCACTCTTCAGATCTCCATTATATGGGCACAAAAGGGACACAGACAGATAGTTAAAACGGGTGCTGCATACTAGGTTCCCAACTAGCATCGTTCCCGAGTAGGCCGGTGGCTGACGGGCACAGGTCTAGTTTCTCTTAAATCTTAACATAAACACTCCTATTTACTGCAGGGCTTGACGTCACCGGCCACATGAGTTAGGGTTAAGCCTGAGTTAGGGTTAAGCCTGAGTTAGGGTTAAGCCTGAGTTATGCTTTATTGGTTGCACTCTGGTACATTTTGAGGATCCAAAAGTAGTAGGCCAGCCTGTCGCCACCACCCCACTGGACCCCACTAGACACGGGGTCAAACCGACCCCGGTCCACCACCCCACTGGACCCCACTAGACACAGGGTCAAACCAACCCCGGTCCACCACCCCACTGGACCCCACTAGACACGGGGTCAAATCGACCCCGGTCCACCACCCCACTAGACACAGGGTCAAATCGACCCCGGTCCACCACCCCACTAGACACGGGGTCAAACCGACCCCGGTCCACCACCCCACTGGACCCCACTAGACACGGGGTCAAACCGACCCCGGTCCACCACCCCACTGGACCCCACTAGACACGGGGTCAAACCGACCCCCGGTCCACCACCCCACTGGACCCCACTAGACACAGGGTCAAATCGACCCCGGTCCACCTCCCCACTGGACCCCACTAGACACGGGGACCGGGGTCAAACCGACCCCGGTCCACCACCCCACTGGACCCCACTAGACACGGGGTCAAACCGACCCCGGTCCACCACCCCACTAGACACGGGGTCAAACCGACCCCGGTCCACCACCCCACTAGACACGGGGTCAAACCGACCCCGGTCCACCACCCCACTAGACACGGGGTCAAATCGACCCCGGTCCACCACCCCACTAGACACGGGGTCAAATCGACCCCGGTCCACCACCCCACTAGACACGGGGTCAAATCGACCCCGGTCCACCACCCCACTAGACACAGGGTCAAATCGACCCCGGTCCACCACCCCACTAGACACGGGGTCAAACCGGATGAAATATAGACCCGATATTCAGACGAAAAAAAACAGTGCGGAACAATCTTAAATCCTCCTTTAGAGCAGGGGTCTTCAATGTTTTTCTAGCCAAGGACCCTTGCAGATTAAACCTTGTCATAGACTTGTGGGACACCACTGTCATCAGCGTCGGTTGGATTAATGTTAATGTGTATTTTCATACATTTAACCACTTAAACCGTCAATACTTGGTAAACTAGACCTTTTACTCTGTACTTTCCCCCCCCAGCCCCCCCCCCCCCCCCCCCCCCCCCTCTACACCGAACCTCTTTGCCGACAATCGCCGATCTACAGTACAAGCTATGATATAGGGTCCAAGTGGTTAAAGGACCACTTCACCACTTTTCAACCTATCTTCATATAATAGGTCCTCACTAATAATCATGAAAAAATTGCGCAATTTTTTTCTACTCTGTCTGTGTCTCATAGGAGGGCTGTGGGCAGTTCAGAAACCCGTCCACCAGTGACATCATAGATGGGGAATACAAGCTAATAGAAACTGCAGGCTTTCTAGTCCTGAAAAGTTGCAATGTGAAAATGGAAGCCATCGTTCTCACAAAAAAAAATCTGCCTAATGATGATGTCACTGGAGGACGGTTTCTAAACTGCCCACAGCCCTCCTATGAGACACTGATTCGAAAATAATCGTGCCATTTTATCTTGATTATTAGTGTGGACCTATTATATGAAGATATAGGTTGAAACGTGGTGAAGTGGTCCTTTAATGTAAAAACGCAAACAAATATAACCTATGGGCCCAGCCCATTGGAACGCTATCAATGGACTGAATGGGACATTAACACGTTTAATCAGCCGGGGACACTGGTGGCGTGTTCTCTCCTCCGCGTCATCAGACACTGGTGGCGTGTTCTCTCCTCCACGTCATCAGACACTGGTGGCGTGTTCTCTCCTCCGCGTCATCAGCTCACCATCCCCTAGGTGGGGGTTTGGCAAAAAGGGCCTTTCGTGTGGATTTTGCATGTTCTCCCCGTGTCCCCTATAGGGTTGGTACCCACACAAAATGCATGCAGTAATCCTGGTCTCTATACTTTGAAAAGAGGGAAGCACGCACAACTCCACTGTCACATTCTCTTGGAACATTTTACCGGGTGCACGGTCAGGAAACACTTTTAGAAGAAGGAGAATACCAGCACTCACGGAGTCCTTTAAGGCACTTTATTGTTCCATTTTTAACAGGGAAAGGTAAGCTGCAAGCAGCAACACAACGCTATACTGCCGCCCCCTGGTTAGCCGGGGCGCCTGATGGAGGGGAAAGGATCTGGTTGGAAATGAATAAGGTGTTCCTCCCAGGACTTGAATAGGGAAATGGCAACGTTTCGGCCTATGCGGCCTTCATCAGGCTATCTTTACAGCAGCAAGAGCTTCAAAATGTCTTCTAAATCTAGTCAACCAAGCCTGCAGTAGGCTATGCCCCGGACAAAATGTGCATGACATTATTTCAATAAACTAGAAATACAAGGACGCTTTAACGAAACGGTATCCAACGCAATCAACTTTAGCGACCATCCGACGGGAGTTGTCATGTATGCACGGTAAGACTACGGTGAATAGTTGTATTGCCATCACCTGGGTGGGGTCAGTCGTGTAACTTTCTCCACGTTAAGCTGTGTATGTGTTCAACAACACAGCCATGCAAAATAACATCGACAGCTATGAGGTGACGAAAGCCCGTCATAGCGACGGTTGCTAAACTGTATTGAATTGGACAATCGCTTTTGGGGTGGGGGTTAGCGAATTGGCACCAGGTGAAAAAACAGGTTATTGTGGGCTAATTAAAAATGAATATATATGATCCTATCACACAAAGATTTGGCGGACCCCTATAGTAATTCTGAGACCCCTGTCATGTTGGACTCTATTGTCTTCTCAACCTATTTGTTTTGTTTTTGTTCCCTCAGCTGAACATCTGGCGCTACGGGGACTTCCGCGCCGACGACGCCGATGAGTTTGGCTACAGCCATAAAAAGATGTGAGGTGGGGGGGCCGCGGGCCTAACCGCCCGCCCGCCCACACACCCACCCACCCACCCACCCGACCGACGCCATTCCAAAGACCAACGCGGAAACACGAGAGACGGAGCAGAAGAATGACCGAACGAACGAACGCTCGGCTATAACGACAAGCATTGACAGACACTCTCTTTATCTTTTCATTCGACATTTCAACCCCTTCCTCTGGACCCTTCTTCCCCTGTCCACGTACCCCGCCTCTTACTGACAACTAGAGCATGCTAACCATGCTTTATAAAGAACAGTGACTTGTCCCCAAATCATGGTGTTTTATTCTCTTACAGGCCACTGCCAGTTCCGATCATGAAAAACCTGCACTATTGCCAATCTGTGTTAATTGCCATGTTGTCTAATCATTGGACCAGCCGTCTGACTGATAGATCTATCAACCAATTATTCTCTTTGCTATCTGATACCCCCAGCCAATCCCTGCTTGCCTTTGTACTACAAGGGATTTTCTCCTTTCTTTTTTTTCTTTTGTTCTTGGGGGGGAGGGGGGTGGGGGGCAGGGGGAGGGAGGTTTTTTTTTTTGCTAACACATGCTTTCCTAATGAATGACATGACATGTAAATGTGAGGATATGTTGAAAAACGTGTAAATGGAGTTTATTTTAAACGAGCCACACACAGGAGTTGAAGGAGGTGGAAAAATAGAAAACAGACAGACAAACAAACGGATGCATTTATTTTTGTCTTGGATGTATATCTGTGTGATGATAATATGGCATTTGCTGATGTTTCTTGTAGGGAGTGTTTTGTCGTTTTTTTCTCTACCAGTGTATCACTCTTTTAACGGACAGAAAATTATGGGCGCACATGAAATTGCGGCATTTATTCATCTCTCTCTTCTTTCTGTAATGTTTACATTCTAATGGTTCTGATCTCGTTCTTGGCAGTCTCTCTCTCTCTCTGTATGCCACAGCAGAAAAACGGTTGTTTCAATTTGTTTCCTTATAATGGACCTTGTCATTGTATTAAATCTGAATTAAAATAAGCAAATCGGAAGTATGTTGCCGTTTTTTGATTAGATCCTTCAGTCCCGTCAGGTGTGCCAAAGCTTCGGTGATTCTTCTCAACCCATTTAGACCTGAGGCCAGATTCTACAAGTCAATTACCCGAGGCTGAGGTGTGACATCCAGCTTTAAGTGCGATTAGAAGATTGAGGAACTGAGGAAGATGAATTTGTCCTTCACGATCAGAACCTTAAAGTGTCTTGTCTGCAACATTTCTGTTTCTCTCTCTCTCTCTCTGTGTCTCTTCCCTCTGTCTCTCCTCCCTCTGTCTGTCTGTCTGTCTGTCTGTCTGTCTGTCTGTCTGTCTGTCTGTCTGTCTGTCTGTCTGTCTGTCTGTCTCTCTCTCTCTCTCTCTCTCTCTCTCTCTCTCTCTCTCTCTCTCTCTCTCTCTCTCTCTCTCTCTGTCTCTGTCTCTGTCTCTGTCTCTGTCTCTGTCTCTGTCTCTGTCTCTGTCTCTGTCTCTGTCTCTGTCTCTGTCTCTGTCTCTCTCTCTCTCTCTCTCTCTCTGTCTCTGTCTCTGTCTCTGTCTCTGTCTCTCTCTCTCATATTCAGATTGTGGAATAGTTGCCTGGCTACGCGTGACTACTTTCAAAGTGTCCTTGAGCAAGACAATGAGACTGCTGGTTGCATGGCTGCATGGTTTCCTCTGGTGTGTGGTCTGTGTGACTGGGTGAGTGTAATGCGTCTAGCAAAGTCCTTCAGATAAAAGACCCATATAAATGCTCACAAAACCGACTGCCGACATACTGTAAGATCGTAGCTATTTCTGCCGAAGAGATTTGGTGTAAGCCAACTTAGTATACAGAGTATAGTGTAGTGTTTAAGTGGTTGAGAGAGAAACACACATCACTAGCTTATTCCCCAAGTGCCGACAAAACTGAGAAAAATTAATTGACTGTTTCCAAAAGATAAAAACAAAAAAAGGAGAGAGGATTTTTTCCTTTTCTTTATGAGCCTAAAGCGTGTTTCTCCACTGAGGTGTTGGGAGGAGAAAATGAAAGCCAACTCAATAATTCACCAACCCAAAATAAACAGGTTTGTGAACTAATACAATTGTGCACTGCTGCAGTACCCTGCAACGTGTTTTGCGGGCATGCGGCACGTGTGTGCGTGTGCGTGTTGGTGTGCGTGTGTGCGTGTTGGTGTGTGTGTGTGCGTGTGCGTGTGTGCTAACAGACCTACTGTCAATAAAACCCCTGCTCGCTCGGGACTCGTCGCTCCAGTTTCCAAACCCTTGGACTTTACTGCCTCCAGTAACAGAGACACTTCTGAATGTTATTAGAACGTTGCAGCCTGTGCCTCGTACTGGATCTGTCCGCTTTGTTCTTTCTTCCTGCTGCCCTGAACATATCCATATGGAACATCCAGCCCAATATGTCCCCAAAAAGCTCATAGCACGTCTTATTGTGAGCTTGAACATTGGCTATTTTTTTTATTTGTACAACACAAATTAAAGTTCAGTTAAAGTTAGTCCTACTATTTGTCACATTGCTGTATGCAAAAATGTGTTCATAGGATGCCTCTCGGGCGTCTCCCTAGGGAGGTCCTCGACGCACGTCCCACTGGGAGGAGACCCCGGGGCAGACCAAGGCGCAGTTGGAGGAAACACATCGACTCACTGGCCTTGGAACGTCTCGGAATCCCCCAGGAGGAAGTCACTAATGTTGCTCTGGAGAGGGAAGTCTGGAGCACTCTGGTGGAGCTGTTGCCCCCGCGACCCGACTACGGATAAGCGGTTGAAGATGGATGGATGGATGGTATATACAGTAGGCCTCCACGGCTAAATACATATACGTTTGAGGATTCTTGACATGACATTTTATCCACAAACATTTTCAGTATTGTATAATGAACCTTTTCAACTGGCATCTCTTCATACTGTATTTTGTCCTTGACAAACGTGTCATTCTAACCAGGACAGAAGAATGTGTTCTCATACATACATTCCAACAATGGAACGTGTCAAAATGTCACACATTCTTGAGCAGCAAGCAAGTCCACGTCTGCGATGGGCTGCTGACAACAGACAACAGCAGGGGGTCCTGTGTGCCCTCCGCCCGGCACTCTCCTCAAAAAGGTTGAATTCTCAAACGGAGTGCACACACTCCGCCCACGGGGCCACTTCTCATTTGCACGAATTAGCATTTGTACAACATGCACAACAATAAACACGAGGTCCATGACGTCGGTGAGCCTAAGGTAGGTGTGTGTGTGTGTGTGTGTGTGTGTGTGTGTGTGTGTGTGTGTGTGTGTGTGTGTGTGTGTGTGTGTGTGTGTGTGTGTGTGTGTGTGTGTCCGTCAGTCCGTCCGTCCGTCCGTCCCCTGGGCATAACGTTAAACTACTCCGTTGTAACTACCACAGTTAATGTAGTGGGTGCCGAATTAAGATGCATTTTCAACCTCTGCTGACTGTGTTTCAACACCATCGCAAGCTTGCATACAAGAAGGCGCTGCTCACTGATGGAGTATACTGACTGGCAGCCAATGCTGCCTGACGACCCCTGCTGTGAGCACCTTACTGGGAAGAGAGGTGTTGGACCTGGCCTTCTAGCGGTGTGTCTGTCCGCTGTCGGAACAATGGAGGGTGAGTTTCAGGCCCATGGGATCAGCTTTGACACTGGACTGGGAGTGGACTGGGAACTTTGTTTCCTCCTATAGGTGTTCCAGCCTGGCACATGCCCGTGGATTGGTTGTTGGAGGGGCTTTTGAACTTGAGATGCCTACACTACTCCTTGTGCCCTTTGACCTTATGCAGACCGTGGCCATATTGCCATTAAGTTAATGGCAGGGTGCTGGAAACTATCCACAATTTGACAGCCCATACATCCAAACAGAAAAGTCCTATCTGATTGTATTAAACGATGTCAAACTGTACGAAAAGAATTATACATCTTTCTATATGCAAAGTGTTTGTTTCATAAACATCCACCGTAGATGTGTTATGAGCTACTTTCTGTCAAGAAATACCTTGCAGGTGATTATTTTTCTAAGCGATGGAGTTTGGGAAGCACTCATTATTCAGTAAAGCAATGTCGTGCTGTCTCCTGCATTATGTGCAAATTCAAAACAAGTGGCACGCAGGGCCGTTGAGTGATATCCAACGAGGACTTCCAAACTCCAACACTTAACAAATTAACTGCTCCTGACGGAACGTTCCGCCTGTTGGAATCCAACCGGCAACTGCTATTGGCGTAACGTTCTGTCTGATAAGCTTTTTTATTGATATCAAACCGGATCGCTGATTTTATTTATTTATTTATGTATTTATTGCTTGGCCTTTCCTTCTTTAATGATCCTAGACCGGATCGCGCATCGGCCCTGCCGTTCACCTCCCTTTATACAGGCTAACTAAAAAGCTGAATAACTCTCACACTGTGTGTGCGCGTGTGCGTGCGTGCGTGCGTGTGCGTGTGCGTGCTGCAAAGAAATTAGGTGTTTTTCATCGGTTCATCTGTCATGATGACAATGATATTGCATCTGATATTGAAGTCACAGCCTGTAAAAGTATTGTGAATGATATGATTAGATCATAATACTATTTTGGGAAGTTGGGGCCTGTAACTTAATATCGTCTGTCGGGTGGGAAATCTCATTATGTCCAAAAACTGTTACTTTTCAGGATTCAAAGTGAAAAACAGCTAAAGTAGCAGATCCACAAGAAGCTCAAAATGCATCGCTTGCAGATCTTCTACCTTTGATGCTTTTGTGTGACGCCGCAGTAGGCAAATATTAGTAAATATAGTACATATTTCATGAGCTTCCGTGAGGGCCGACTCTGGACCACATAATGCTCACGACGTACTGTGTGCCTTATTGCATTCTGGTGTTCCACGACGTACTGTGTGCCTTATTGCATTCTGGTGTTAATGCTCACGACGTACTGTGTGCCTTATTGCATTCTGGTGTTAATGCTCACGACGTACTGTGTGCCTTATTGCATTCTGGTGTTAATGCTCACGACGTACTGTGTGCCTTATTGCATTCTGGTGTTAATGCTCTCGACGTACTGTGTGCCTTATTGCATTCTGGTGTTAATGCTCTCGACGTACTGTGTGCCTTATTGCATTCTGGTGTTAATGCTCATGACGTACTGTGAGCCTTATTGCATCCTGGTGTTAATGCTCACGACGTACTGTGTGCCTTATTGCATTCTGGTGTTAATGCTCACGACGTACTGTGTGCCTTATTGCATTCTGGTGTTAATGCTCATGACGTACTGTGAGCCTTATTGCATCCTGGTGTTAATGCTCACGACGTACTGTGTGCCTTATTGCATTCTGGTGTTAATGCTCTCGACGTACTGTGTGCCTTATTGCATTCTGGTGTTAATGCTCTCGACGTACTGTGTGCCTTATTGCATTCTGGTGTTAATGCTCTCGACGTACTGTGTGCCTTATTGCATTCTGGTGTTAATGCTCTCGACGTACTGTGTGCCTTATTGCATTCTGGTGTTAATGCTCTCGACGTACTGTGTGCCTT
Source organism: Electrona antarctica (assembly GCF_951216825.1). Lineage (NCBI taxonomy): Eukaryota > Metazoa > Chordata > Actinopteri > Myctophiformes > Myctophidae > Electrona > Electrona antarctica. The sequence continues at coordinate 34,900,357 of NC_136804.1, read as the reverse complement.
ATTGCATTCTGGTGTTAATGCTCATGACGTACTGTGTGCCTTATTGCATTCTGGTGTTAATGATCACGACGTACTGTGTGCCTTGCATTCTGGTGTTAATGCCCACGACGTACTGTGTGCCTTATTGCATTCTGGTGTTAATGCTCACGACGTACTGTGTGCCTTATTGCATTCTGGAGTTAATGCTCACGACGTACTGTGTGCCTTATTGCATTCTGGTGTTAATGCTCTCGACGTACTGTGTGCCTTATTGCATTCTGGTGTTAATGCTCACGACGTACTGTGAGCCTTATTGCATTCTGGTGTTAATGCCCACGACGTACTGTGTGCCTTATTGCATTCTGGTGTTAATGCTCACGACGTACTGTGTGCCTTATTGCATTCTGGAGTTAATGCTCTCGACGTACTGTGTGCCTTATTGCATTCTGGTGTTAATGCTCTCGACGTACTGTGTGCCTTATTGCATTCTGGTGTTAATGCTCTCGACGTACTGTGTGCCTTATTGCATTCTGGTGTTAATGCTCACGACGTACTGTGTGCCTTATTGCATTCTGGTGTTAATGCTCACGACGTACTGTGTGCCTTATTGCATTCTGGTGTTAATGCTCACGACGTACTGTGTGCCTTATTGCATTCTGGTGTTAATGCTCACGACGTACTGTGTGCCTTATTGCATTCTGGTGTTAATGCTCACGACGTACTGTGTGCCTTATTGCATTCTGGTGTTCCACGACGTACTGTGTGCCTTATTGCATTCTGGTGTTAATGCTCACGACGTACTGTGTGCCTTATTGCATTCTGGTGTTCCACGACGTACTGTGTGCCTTATTGCATTCTGGTGTTCCACGACGTACTGTGTGCCTTGCATTCTGGTGTTAATGCTCACGACGTACTGTGTGCCTTATTGCATTCTGGTGTTAATGTTCACGACGTACTGTGTGCCTTATTGCATTCTGGTGTTAATGCTCACGACGTACTGTGTGCCTTATTGCATTCTGGTGTTAATGCTCTCGACGTACTGTGTGCCTTATTGCATTCTGGTGTTAATGCTCTCGACGTACTGTGTGCCTTATTGCATTCTGGTGTTAATGCTCTCGACGTACTGTGTGCCTTATTGCATTCTGGTGTTAATGCTCTCGACGTACTGTGTGCCTTATTGCATTCTGGTGTTAATGCTCTCGACGTACTGTGTGCCTTATTGCATTCTGGTGTTAATGCTCTCGACGTACTGTGTGCCTTATTGCATTCTGGTGTTAATGCTCTCGACGTACTGTGTGCCTTATTGCATTCTGGTGTTCCACTTCCAATTGTGTCAGCTATAATGTCTTTGTTTCATCACTTCCCGGTTTTACTTGTTTATCCTATGTATCCTTATATGACTTCTTTCTCCTGATTGGATTACATTGGTATCCCGAATTGAATGTTTGTTTTTACGAGTTCACCCAGGGAGACCCCTTCTACTGAACAAACAAACAAATGATGGGACCCATGCAAATGTGTCCGTGACCCACAAATGGGTCCCGACCCACTGTTTGGGAAACTCTATAGCAATGATTACTATCATCAATATAGGGCTATAATTAGTTTCCATACAAAAAAAATATATATAATTTTTTTTTATCCCACGATTTTGCAACCCAGTTTTTTCACCCAGTGCCAATTATCTAATGTAATCCTGGGCGCTACAC
>NC_136804.1:34743669-34893669 GCF_951216825.1 Electrona antarctica | reverse complement strand
TCATGATACACAGCGTTTTTTCAAACTTTTCCTATGTGACCTATAGGTGGCTGAGGCAGAGTCATTTGGCGGGATGCTTTTTTTCACTAGAGGAGAAAACACTTGACACACACACACACACACACACACACACACACACACACACACACACACACACACACACACGCCATATTGGGTGAGAGGTCTATGAAAAGAAGCCACTCCACAAATGAGCTACTATATACTTAATATTTATATACTAAGACTACACATCGGCAGCTACTTGAGAATAGCAGATCTACAAGCTCACAATGCGTCGTTGTGAACTTGTAGATCAGATATTTTCTGAAAACCTTATGTGATTGATTCTATTGGCTGTTGATGCGTTACCAGTTACCACTATAGACGGCTCGCCAGCATGGACACACAAATTTCCAGAAGAACAACTACAAAACTCCAACTCACAGGCAAAGGAAGACTGTGTTGTGCATGGCAGGTAGCAAGTAAAACACTGAGTTAGGATGCTGGCTCCGTGATCTGGAGATCGTGGGTTCAAACCCCACTCTACTCTTTACTGTGAAGCTTTCCTTTCCACACTGACTTCAAGTACAGTTGGGTGCCACCGATATTGTCCCTTATCATTTGACCCATTTAGGCCTGACCTCAAAATTATAAAAAAAATCCTCCAGTTTTCTGAAATAAATATTTTCACGATTTTTAATAAATAGCAGACCTACAAGCTCGTAGCGCGCCACTCGGTGGAAAACGGCATGCTATAGTATGCCGGCACGGCATGCTATAGTAGGCTATGCCGTTTCGAGACCATGGGCTATAGCCCATGGTCTCGGAGCGATTTTGATGAAAAACGAGCATTTGAAAAAAAGACGAAATGCCGTTCGAGACCATGGGCTATAGCCCATGGTCTCGGACTGATTTTGATGAAAAACGATGGGCTATAGCCCATGGTCTCGGAGTGATTACGTCTTTTTTTTAAATCCTCAAAAATGATGGAAAACGGCATGCTATAGTATGCCCTCCGATATGGGCTATAATCCATGGTCAAAAATTATGAAAAACAAGCATTTGAAAAAAAGATGAAAATGACTCCGAGACCATGGGCTATAGCCCATCGTCTCGGAGTCATTTTCGTCTTTTTTTTAAATCCTCAAAAATGATGGAAAACGGCATGCTATAGTATGCCCTCCGATATGGGCTATAACCCATGGTCAAAAATGATGAAAAACAAGCATTTAAAAAAAAGACGAAAAACACTCCGAGACGATGGGCTATAGCCCATCGTCTCGGAGTCATTTTCGTCTTTTTTTTAAATCCTCAAAACACTGGGGAGGCACTGGGGAGGCACTGGGCCTGTAAATGACAACAAAACTAAAACGAAGGCACTGGTGTTGGCACCCTTGGTTTACCGGGACAGGGTTCAATTCCCTGAAGTGCCCTGCTCATTTTGTTGTATTACACTTACATGGTTTATTATTTTTATTTAATTTCTGCGTTTGTCTGGTTTGACTGCTGAAAAACGGCATGCTATAGTATGCCCTCCGATATGGGCTATAGCCCATGGTCAAAAATTATGAAAAACGAGCATTTGAAAAAAAGACGAAATCACTCCGAGACCATGGGCTATAGCCCATCGTCTCGGAGTCATTTTCGTCTTTTTTTAAATCCTCAAAAATTATGGAAAACGGCATGCTATAGTATTCCGTTCGAGACCATGGGCGGGCTATAGCCCATGGTCTCGGAGTGATTTTCATCTTTTTTTCAAATCATCAAAAATGTAGAAAAACGGCATGCTATAGTATGCCCTCCTATATGGGCTATAACCCATAGTCAAAAATGATGAAAAACAAGCATTTGAAAAAAAGACGAAATCACTCCGAGACCATGGGCTATAGCCGTTCGAGACCATGGGCTATAGCCCATGGTCTCGGAGCGATTTTGATGAAAAACGAGCATTTGAAAAAAAGACGAAATGCCGTTCGAGACCATGGGCTATAGCCCATGGTCTCGGACTGATTTTGATGAAAAACGATGGGCTATAGCCCATGGTCTCGGAGTGATTACGTCTTTTTTTTAAATCCTCAAAAATGATGGAAAACGGCATGCTATAGTATGCCCTCCGATATGGGCTATAATCCATGGTCAAAAATTATGAAAAACAAGCATTTGAAAAAAAGATGAAAATCACTCCGACACCATGGGCTATAGCCCATCGTCTCGGAGTCATTTTCGTCTTTTTTTTAAATCCTCAAAAATGATGGAAAACGGCATGCTATAGTATGCCCTCCGATATGGGCTATAACCCATGGTCAAAAATGATGAAAAACAAGCATTTAAAAAAAAGACGAAAAACACTCCGAGACGATGGGCTATAGCCCATGGTCTCGGAGTCATTTTCGTCTTTTTTTTAAATCCTCAAAACACTGGGGAGGCACTGGGGAGGCACTGGGCCTGTAAATGACAACAAAACTAAAACGAAGGCACTGGTGTTGGCACCCTTGGTTTACCGGGACAGGGTTCAATTCCCTGAAGTGCCCTGCTCATTTTGTTGTATTACACTTACATGGTTTATTATTTTTATTTAATTTCTGCGTTTGTCTGGTTTGACTGCTGAAAAACGGCATGCTATAGTATGCCCTCCGATATGGGCTATAGCCCATGGTCAAAAATGATGAAAAACGAGCATTTGAAAAAAAGACGAAATCACTCCGAGACCATGGGCTATAGCCCATCGTCTCGGAGTCATTTTCGTCTTTTTTTAAATCCTCAAAAATGATGGAAAACGGCATGCTATAGTCTCGGAGTCATTTTCGTCTTTTTTTTAAATCCTCAAAAATGATGGAAAACGGCATGCTATAGTATGCCGTTCGAGACCATGGCATACTATAGCCCACTATAGTATGCCGTTCGAGACCATGGGCTATAGCCCATGGTCTCTGATTGATTTTGATGAAAAACGAGCATTTGAAAAAAAGTCGAAATCACTCCGAGACCATGGGCTATAGCCCATCGTCTCGGAGTCATTTTCGTCTTTTTTTAAAATCCTCAAAAATGATGGAAAACGGCATGCTATAGTATGCCCTCCGATATGGGCTAAAACCCATGGTCAAAAATGATGAAAAACAAGCATTTGAAAAAAAGACGAAAATCACTCCGAGACCATGGGCTATAGCCCATCGTCTCGGATTCATTTTCGTCTTTTTTTTAAATCCTCAAAAATGATGGAAAACGGCATGCTATAGTATGCCCTCCGATATGGGCTATAACCCAATGTCAAAAATGATGAAAAACAAGCATTTGAAAAAAAGACGAAAATCACTCCGAGACCATGGGCTATAGCCCATCGTCTCGGATTCATTTTCGTCTTTTTTTAAAATCCTCAAAAATTATGGAAAAACGGCATGTATGACCATCGTCTCGGAGTCATTTTCGTCTTTTTTTTTTAATCCTCAAAAATTATGGAAAACGGCATGCTATAGTATGCCGTTCGAGACCATGGGCTATAGCCCATGGTCTCGGAGCGATTTTCATCTTTTTTTCAAATCCTCAAAAATGTAGAAAAACGGCATGCTATAGTATGCCCTCCGATATGGGCTATAACCCATGGTCAAAAATGATGAAAAACAAGCATTTGAAAAAAAGATGAAAATCACTCCGACACCATGGGCTATAGCCCATCGTCTCGGAGTCATTTTCGTCTTTTTTTACAATCCTCAAAAATGATGGAAATAGGCATGCTATAGTATGCCGTTCGAGACCATGGGCTATAGCCCATCGTCTCAGAGTCATTTTCGTCTTTTTTTTAAATCCTCAAAACACTGGGGAGGCACTGGGGAGGCACTGGGCCTGTAAATGACAACAAAACTAAAACGAAGGCACTGGTGTTGGCACCCTTGGTTTACCGGGACAGGGTTCAATTCCCTGAAGTGCCCTGCTCATTTTGTTGTATTACACTTACATGGTTTATTATTTTTATTTAATTTCTGCGTTTGTCTGGTTTGACTGCTGAAAAACGGCATGCTATAGTATGCCCTCCGATATGGGCTATAGCCCATGGTCAAAAATGATGAAAAACGAGCATTTGAAAAAAAGACGAAATCACTCCGAGACCATGGGCTATAGCCCATCGTCTCGGAGTCATTTTCGTCTTTTTTTAAATCCTCAAAAATGATGGAAAACGGCATGCTATAGTCTCGGAGTCATTTTCGTCTTTTTTTTAAATCCTCAAAAATGATGGAAAACGGCATGCTATAGTATGCCGTTCGAGACCATGGCATACTATAGCCCACTATAGTATGCCGTTCGAGACCATGGGCTATAGCCCATGGTCTCTGATTGATTTTGATGAAAAACGAGCATTTGAAAAAAAGTCGAAATCACTCCGAGACCATGGGCTATAGCCCATCGTCTCGGAGTCATTTTCGTCTTTTTTTAAAATCCTCAAAAATGATGGAAAACGGCATGCTATAGTATGCCGTTCGAGACCATGGGCTATAGCCCATGTTCTCGGAGCGATTTTGATGAAAAACGAGCATTTGAAAAAAAGACGAAATCACTCCGAGACCATGGGCTATAGCCCATCGTCTCGGAGTCATTTTCGTCTTTTTTTAAAATCCTCAAAAATGATGGAAAACGGCATGCTATAGTATGCCGTTCGAGACCATGGGCTATAGCCCATCGTCTCGGAGTGATTTTGATGAAAAACGAGCATTTGAAAAAAAGACGAAATCACTCCGAGACCATGGGCTATAGCCCATCGTCTCGGAGTCATTTTCGTCTTTTTTTAGAATCCTCAAAAATGATGGAAAACGGCATGCTATAGTATGCCCTTCGAGACCATGGGCTATAGCCCATGGTCTCGGAGCGATTTTGATGAAAAACGAGCATTTGAAAAAAAGACGAAAATCACTCCGAGACCATGGGCTATAGCCCATCGTCTCGGAGTCATTTTCGTCTTTTTTTAAAATCCTCAAAAATGATGGAAAACGGCATGCTATAGTATGCCCTTCGAGACCATGGGCTATAGCCCATGGTCTCGGAGCGATTTTGATGAAAAACGAGCATTTGAAAAAAAGACGAAATCACTCCGAGACCATGGGCTATAGCCCATCGTCTCGGAGTCATTTTCGTCTTTTTTTTTAATCCTCAAAAATGATGGAAAACGGCATGCTATAGTATGCCGTTCGAGACCATGGGCTATAGCCCATGGTCACGGAGCGATTTTGATGAAAAACAAGCATTTGAAAAAAAGACGAAATCACTCCGAGACCATGGGCTATAGCCCATCGTCTCCGAGACCATGGGCAACGGAAAACGGCATGCTATAGTATGCCCTTCGAGACCATGGGCTATAGCCCATGGTCTCGGAGCGATTTTGATGAAAAACGAGCATTTGAAAAAAAGACGAAATCACTCCGAGACCATGGGCTATAGCCCATCGTCTCGGAGTCATTTTCGTCTTTTTTTAAAATCCTCAAAAATGATGGAAAACGGCATGCTATAGTATGCCCTTCGAGACCATGGGCTATAGCCCATGGTCTCGGAGTGATTTTGATGAAAAACGAGCATTTGAAAAAAAGACGAAAATCACTCCGAGACCATGGGCTATAGCCCATCGTCTCGGAGTCATTTTCGTCTTTTTTTTAAATCCTCAAAAATGATGGAAAACGGCATGCTATAGTATGCCCTTCGAGACCATGGGCTATAGCCCATGGTCTCGGAGCGATTTTGATGAAAAACGAGCATTTGAAAAAAAGACGAAATCACTCCGAGACCATGGGCTATAGCCCATCGTCTCGGAGTCATTTTCGTCTTTTTTTAGAATCCTCAAAAATGATGGAAAACGGCATGCTATAGTATGCCCTTCGAGACCATGGGCTATAGCCCATGGTCTCGGAGCGATTTTGATGAAAAACGAGCATTTGAAAAAAAGACGAAAATCACTCCGAGACCATGGGCTATAGCCCATCGTCTCGGAGTCATTTTCGTCTTTTTTTAAAATCCTCAAAAATGATGGAAAACGGCATGCTATAGTATGCCCTTCGAGACCATGGGCTATAGCCCATGGTCTCGGAGCGATTTTGATGAAAAACGAGCATTTGAAAAAAAGACGAAATCACTCCGAGACCATGGGCTATAGCCCATCGTCTCGGAGTCATTTTCGTCTTTTTTTTTAATCCTCAAAAATGATGGAAAACGGCATGCTATAGTATGCCGTTCGAGACCATGGGCTATAGCCCATGGTCACGGAGCGATTTTGATGAAAAACAAGCATTTGAAAAAAAGACGAAATCACTCCGAGACCATGGGCTATAGCCCATCGTCTCGGAGTCATTTTCGTCTTTTTTTAAAATCCTCAAAAATGATGGAAATAGGCATGCTATAGTATGCCCTTCGAGACCATGGGCTATAGCCCATGGTCTCGGAGCGATTTTGATGAAAAACGAGCATTTGAAAAAAAGACGAAATCACTCCGAGACCATGGGCTATAGCCCATCGTCTCGGAGTCATTTTCGTCTTTTTTTTTAATCCTCAAAAATGATGGAAAACGGCATGCTATAGTATGCCGTTCGAGACCATGGGCTATAGCCCATGGTCACGGAGCGATTTTGATGAAAAACAAGCATTTGAAAAAAAGACGAAATCACTCCGAGACCATGGGCTATAGCCCATCGTCTCCGAGACCATGGGCAACGGAAAACGGCATGCTATAGTATGCCCTTCGAGACCATGGGCTATAGCCCATGGTCTCGGAGCGATTTTGATGAAAAACGAGCATTTGAAAAAAAGACGAAATCACTCCGAGACCATGGGCTATAGCCCATCGTCTCGGAGTCATTTTCGTCTTTTTTTTTAATCCTCAAAAATGATGGAAAACGGCATGCTATAGTATGCCGTTCGAGACCATGGGCTATAGCCCATGGTCACGGAGCGATTTTGATGAAAAACAAGCATTTGAAAAAAAGACGAAATCACTCCGAGACCATGGGCTATAGCCCATCGTCTCCGAGACCATGGGCAACGGAAAACGGCATGCTATAGTATGCCCTTCGAGACCATGGGCTATAGCCCATGGTCTCGGAGCGATTTTGATGAAAAACGAGCATTTGAAAAAAAGACGAAATCACTCCGAGACCATGGGCTATAGCCCATCGTCTCGGAGTCATTTTCGTCTTTTTTTAAAATCCTCAAAAATGATGGAAAACGGCATGCTATAGTATGCCCTTCGAGACCATGGGCTATAGCCCATGGTCTCGGAGTGATTTTGATGAAAAACGAGCATTTGAAAAAAAGACGAAAATCACTCCGAGACCATGGGCTATAGCCCATCGTCTCGGAGTCATTTTCGTCTTTTTTTTAAATCCTCAAAAATGATGGAAAACGGCATGCTATAGTATGCCCTTCGAGACTATGGGCTATAGCCCATGGTCTCGGAGCGATTTTGATGAAAAACGAGCATTTGAAAAAAAGACGAAATCACTCCGAGACCATGGGCTATAGCCCATCGTCTCGGAGTCATTTTCGTCTTTTTTTTAAATCCTCAAAAATGATGGAAAACGGCATGCTATAGTATGCCGTTCGAGACCATGGGCTATAGCCCATGTTCTCGGAGCGATTTTGATGAAAAACGAGCATTTGAAAAAAAGACGAAATCACTCCGAGACCATGGGCTATAGCCCATCGTCTCGGAGTAATTTTCGTCTTTTTTTAAAATCCTCAAAAATGATGGAAAACGGCATGCTATAGTATGCCGTTCGAGACCATGGGCTATAGCCCATCGTCTCGGAGTGATTTTGATGAAAAACGAGCATTTGAAAAAAAGACGAAATCACTCCGAGACCATGGGCTATAGCCCATCGTCTCGGAGTCATTTTCGTCTTTTTTTAGAATCCTCAAAAATGATGGAAAACGGCATGCTATAGTATGCCCTTCGAGACCATGGGCTATAGCCCATGGTCTCGGAGCGATTTTGATGAAAAACGAGCATTTGAAAAAAAGACGAAAATCACTCCGAGACCATGGGCTATAGCCCATCGTCTCGGAGTCATTTTCGTCTTTTTTTAAAATCCTCAAAAATGATGGAAAACGGCATGCTATAGTATGCCCTTCGAGACCATGGGCTATAGCCCATGGTCTCGGAGCGATTTTGATGAAAAACGAGCATTTGAAAAAAAGACGAAATCACTCCGAGACCATGGGCTATAGCCCATCGTCTCGGAGTCATTTTCGTCTTTTTTTTTAATCCTCAAAAATGATGGAAAACGGCATGCTATAGTATGCCGTTCGAGACCATGGGCTATAGCCCATGGTCACGGAGCGATTTTGATGAAAAACAAGCATTTGAAAAAAAGACGAAATCACTCCGAGACCATGGGCTATAGCCCATCGTCTCCGAGACCATGGGCAACGGAAAACGGCATGCTATAGTATGCCCTTCGAGACCATGGGCTATAGCCCATGGTCTCGGAGCGATTTTGATGAAAAACGAGCATTTGAAAAAAAGACGAAATCACTCCGAGACCATGGGCTATAGCCCATCGTCTCGGAGTCATTTTCGTCTTTTTTTAAAATCCTCAAAAATGATGGAAAACGGCATGCTATAGTATGCCCTTCGAGACCATGGGCTATAGCCCATGGTCTCGGAGTGATTTTGATGAAAAACGAGCATTTGAAAAAAAGACGAAAATCACTCCGAGACCATGGGCTATAGCCCATCGTCTCGGAGTCATTTTCGTCTTTTTTTTAAATCCTCAAAAATGATGGAAAACGGCATGCTATAGTATGCCCTTCGAGACCATGGGCTATAGCCCATGGTCTCGGAGCGATTTTGATGAAAAACGAGCATTTGAAAAAAAGACGAAATCACTCCGAGACCATGGGCTATAGCCCATCGTCTCGGAGTCATTTTCGTCTTTTTTTAGAATCCTCAAAAATGATGGAAAACGGCATGCTATAGTATGCCCTTCGAGACCATGGGCTATAGCCCATGGTCTCGGAGCGATTTTGATGAAAAACGAGCATTTGAAAAAAAGACGAAAATCACTCCGAGACCATGGGCTATAGCCCATCGTCTCGGAGTCATTTTCGTCTTTTTTTAAAATCCTCAAAAATGATGGAAAACGGCATGCTATAGTATGCCCTTCGAGACCATGGGCTATAGCCCATGGTCTCGGAGCGATTTTGATGAAAAACGAGCATTTGAAAAAAAGACGAAATCACTCCGAGACCATGGGCTATAGCCCATCGTCTCGGAGTCATTTTCGTCTTTTTTTTTAATCCTCAAAAATGATGGAAAACGGCATGCTATAGTATGCCGTTCGAGACCATGGGCTATAGCCCATGGTCACGGAGCGATTTTGATGAAAAACAAGCATTTGAAAAAAAGACGAAATCACTCCGAGACCATGGGCTATAGCCCATCGTCTCGGAGTCATTTTCGTCTTTTTTTAAAATCCTCAAAAATGATGGAAATAGGCATGCTATAGTATGCCCTTCGAGACCATGGGCTATAGCCCATGGTCTCGGAGCGATTTTGATGAAAAACGAGCATTTGAAAAAAAGACGAAATCACTCCGAGACCATGGGCTATAGCCCATCGTCTCGGAGTCATTTTCGTCTTTTTTTTTAATCCTCAAAAATGATGGAAAACGGCATGCTATAGTATGCCGTTCGAGACCATGGGCTATAGCCCATGGTCACGGAGCGATTTTGATGAAAAACAAGCATTTGAAAAAAAGACGAAATCACTCCGAGACCATGGGCTATAGCCCATCGTCTCCGAGACCATGGGCAACGGAAAACGGCATGCTATAGTATGCCCTTCGAGACCATGGGCTATAGCCCATGGTCTCGGAGCGATTTTGATGAAAAACGAGCATTTGAAAAAAAGACGAAATCACTCCGAGACCATGGGCTATAGCCCATCGTCTCGGAGTCATTTTCGTCTTTTTTTTTAATCCTCAAAAATGATGGAAAACGGCATGCTATAGTATGCCGTTCGAGACCATGGGCTATAGCCCATGGTCACGGAGCGATTTTGATGAAAAACAAGCATTTGAAAAAAAGACGAAATCACTCCGAGACCATGGGCTATAGCCCATCGTCTCCGAGACCATGGGCAACGGAAAACGGCATGCTATAGTATGCCCTTCGAGACCATGGGCTATAGCCCATGGTCTCGGAGCGATTTTGATGAAAAACGAGCATTTGAAAAAAAGACGAAATCACTCCGAGACCATGGGCTATAGCCCATCGTCTCGGAGTCATTTTCGTCTTTTTTTAAAATCCTCAAAAATGATGGAAAACGGCATGCTATAGTATGCCCTTCGAGACCATGGGCTATAGCCCATGGTCTCGGAGTGATTTTGATGAAAAACGAGCATTTGAAAAAAAGACGAAAATCACTCCGAGACCATGGGCTATAGCCCATCGTCTCGGAGTCATTTTCGTCTTTTTTTTAAATCCTCAAAAATGATGGAAAACGGCATGCTATAGTATGCCCTTCGAGACTATGGGCTATAGCCCATGGTCTCGGAGCGATTTTGATGAAAAACGAGCATTTGAAAAAAAGACGAAATCACTCCGAGACCATGGGCTATAGCCCATCGTCTCGGAGTCATTTTCGTCTTTTTTTTAAATCCTCAAAAATGATGGAAAACGGCATGCTATAGTATGCCCTTCGAGACCATGGGCTATAGCCCATGGTCTCGGAGCGATTTTGATGAAAAACGAGCATTTGAAAAAAAGACGAAATCACTCCGAGACCATGGGCTATAGCCCATCGTCTCGGAGTCATTTTCGTCTTTTTTTAAAATCCTCAAAAATGATGGAAAACGGCATGCTATAGTATGCCCTTCGAGACCATGGGCTATAGCCCATGGTCTCGGAGTGATTTTGATGAAAAACGAGCATTTGAAAAAAAGACGAAAATCACTCCGAGACCATGGGCTATAGCCCATCGTCTCGGAGTCATTTTCGTCTTTTTTTAAAATCCTCAAAAATGATGGAAAACGGCATGCTATAGTATGCCCTTCGAGACCATGGGCTATAGCCCATGGTCTCGGAGCGATTTTGATGAAAAACGAGCATTTGAAAAAAATACGAAAATCACTCCGAGACCATGGGCTATAGCCCATCGTCTCGGAGTCATTTTCGTATTTTTTTTAAATCCTCAAAAATGATGGAAAACGGCATGCTATAGTATGCCCTTCGAGACCATGGGCTATAGCCCATGGTCTCGGAGCGATTTTGATGAAAAACGAGCATTTGAAAAAAAGACGAAATCACTCCGAGACCATGGGCTATAGCCCATCGTCTCGGAGTCATTTTCGTCTTTTTTTTTAATCCTCAAAAATGATGGAAAACGGCATGCTATAGTATGCCCTTCGAGACCATGGGCTATAGCCCATGGTCTCGGAGCGATTTTGATGAAAAACGAGCATTTGAAAAAAAGACGAAATCACTCCGAGACCATGGGCTATAGCCCATCGTCTCGGAGTCATTTTCGTCTTTTTTTTTAATCCTCAAAAATGATGGAAAACGGCATGCTATAGTATGCCGTTCGAGACCATGGGCTATAGCCCATGGTCACGGAGCGATTTTGATGAAAAACAAGCATTTGAAAAAAAGACGAAATCACTCCGAGACCATGGGCTATAGCCCATCGTCTCGGAGTCATTTTCGTCTTTTTTTAAAATCCTCAAAAATGATGGAAATAGGCATGCTATAGTATGCCCTTCGAGACCATGGGCTATAGCCCATGGTCTCGGAGCGATTTTGATGAAAAACGAGCATTTGAAAAAAAGACGAAAATCACTCCGAGACCATGGGCTATAGCCCATCGTCTCGGAGTCATTTTCGTCTTTTTTTTAAATCCTCAAAAATGATGGAAAACGGCATGCTATAGTATGCCCTTCGAGACCATGGGCTATAGCCCATGGTCTCGGAGCGATTTTGATGAAAAACGAGCATTTGAAAAAAAGACGAAATCACTCCGAGACCATGGGCTATAGCCCATCGTCTCGGAGTCATTTTCGTCTTTTTTTTTAATCCTCAAAAATGATGGAAAACGGCATGCTATAGTATGCCGTTCGAGACCATGGGCTATAGCCCATGGTCACGGAGCGATTTTGATGAAAAACGAGCATTTGAAAAAAAGACGAAATCACTCCGAGACCATGGGCTATAGCCCATCGTCTCGGAGTCATTTTCGTCTTTTTTTAGAATCCTCAAAAATGATGGAAAACGGCATGCTATAGTATGCCCTTCGAGACCATGGGCTATAGCCCATGGTCTCGGAGCGATTTTGATGAAAAACGAGCATTTGAAAAAAAGACGAAAATCACTCCGAGACCATGGGCTATAGCCCATCGTCTCGGAGTCATTTTCGTCTTTTTTTAAAATCCTCAAAAATGATGGAAAACGGCATGCTATAGTATGCCCTTCGAGACCATGGGCTATAGCCCATGGTCTCGGAGCGATTTTGATGAAAAACGAGCATTTGAAAAAAAGACGAAAATCACTCCGAGACCATGGGCTATAGCCCATCGTCTCGGAGTCATTTTCGTCTTTTTTTAAAATCCTCAAAAATGATGGAAAACGGCATGCTATAGTATGCCCTTCGAGACCATGGGCTATAGCCCATGGTCTCGGAGCGATTTTGATGAAAAACGAGCATTTGAAAAAAAGACGAAAATCACTCCGAGACCATGGGCTATAGCCCATCGTCTCAGAGTCATTTTCGTCTTTTTTTAAAATCCTCAAAAATTATGGAAAACGGCATGCTATAGTATGCCCTTCGAGACCATGGGCTATAGCCCATGGTCTCGGAGCGATTTTGATGAAAAACGAGCATTTGAAAAAAAGACGAAAATCACTCCGAGACCATGGGCTATAGCCCATCGTCTCGGAGTCATTTTCGTCTTTTTTTTAAATCCTCAAAAATGATGGAAAACGGCATGCTATAGTATGCCCTTCGAGACCATGGGCTATAGCCCATGGTCTCGGAGCGATTTTGATGAAAAACGAGCATTTGAAAAAAAGACGAAAATCACTCCGAGACCATGGGCTATAGCCCATCGTCTCGGAGTCATTTTCGTCTTTTTTTAAAATCCTCAAAAATGATGGAAAACGGCATGCTATAGTATGCCCTTCGAGACCATGGGCTATAGCCCATGGTCTCGGAGCGATTTTGATGAAAAACGAGCATTTGAAAAAAAGACGAAAATCACTCTGAGACCATGGGCTATAGCCCATCGTCTCGGAGTCATTTTCGTCTTTTTTTAAAATCCTCAAAAATGATGGAAAACGGCATGCTATAGTATGCCCTTCGAGACCATGGGCTATAGCCCATGGTCTCGGAGCGATTTTGATGAAAAACGAGCATTTGAAAAAAATACGAAAATCACTCCGAGACCATGGGCTATAGCCCATCGTCTCGGAGTCATTTTCGTCTTTTTTTAAAATCCTCAAAAATGATGGAAAACGGCATGCTATAGTATGCCCTTCGAGACCATGGGCTATAGCCCATGGTCTCGGAGCGATTTTGATGAAAAACGAGCATTTGAAAAAAAGACGAAAATCACTCCGAGACCATGGGCTATAGCCCATCGTCTCGGAGTCATTTTCGTCTTTTTTTAAAATCCTCAAAAATGATGGAAAACGGCATGCTATAGTATGCCCTTCGAGACCATGGGCTATAGCCCATGGTCTCGGAGCGATTTTGATGAAAAACGAGCATTTGAAAAAAAGACGAAAATCACTCCGAGACCATGGGCTATAGCCCATCGTCTCGGAGTCATTTTCGTCTTTTTTTAAAATCCTCAAAAATGATGGAAAACGGCATGCTATAGTATGCCCTTCGAGACCATGGGCTATAGCCCATGGTCTCGGAGCGATTTTGATGAAAAACGAGCATTTGAAAAAAAGACGAAAATCACTCCGAGACCATGGGCTATAGCCCATCGTCTCGGAGTCATTTTCGTCTTTTTTAAAAATCCTCAAAAATGATGGAAAACGGCATGCTATAGTATGCCCTTCGAGACCATGGGCTATAGCCCATGGTCTCGGAGCGATTTTGATGAAAAACGAGCATTTGAAAAAAAGACGAAAATCACTCCGAGACCATGGGCTATAGCCCATCGTCTCGGAGTCATTTTCGTCTTTTTTTAAAATCCTCAAAAATGATGGAAAACGGCATGCTATAGTATGCCCTTCGAGACCATGGGCTATAGCCCATGGTCTCGGAGCGATTTTGATGAAAAACGAGCATTTGAAAAAAAGACGAAAATCACTCCGAGACCATCGTCTCAGAGTCATTTTCGTCTTTTTTTAAAATCCTCAAAAATGATGGAAATAGGCATGCTATAGTATGCCCTTCGAGACCATGGGCTATAGCCCATGGTCTCGGAGCGATTTTGATGAAAAACGAGCATTTGAAAAAAAGACGAAAATCCCTCCGAGACCATGGGCTATAGCCCATCGTCTCGGAGTCATTTTCGTCTTTTTTTAAAATCCTCAAAAATGATGGAAAACGGCATGCTATAGTATGCCCTTCGAGACCATGGGCTATAGCCCATGGTCACGGAGCGATTTTGATGAAAAACGAGCATTTGAAAAAAATGACGAAATCACTCCGAGACCATGGGCTATAGCCCATCGTCTCGGAGTCATTTTCGTCTTTTTTTAAAATCCTCAAAAATGATGGAAAACGGCATGCTATAGTATGCCCTTCGAGACCATGGGCTATAGCCCATGGTCTCGGAGCGATTTTGATGAAAAACGAGCATTTGAAAAAAAGACGAAAATCACTCCGAGACCATGGGCTATAGCCCATCGTCTCGGAGTCATTTTCGTCTTTTTTTAAAATCCTCAAAAATGATGGAAATAGGCATGCTATAGTATGCCCTTCGAGACCATGGGCTATAGCCCATGGTCACGGAGCGATTTTGATGAAAAACGAGCATTTGAAAAAAAGACGAAAATCACTCCGAGACCATGGGCTATAGCCCATCGTCTCGGAGTCATTTTCGTCTTTTTTTAAAATCCTCAAAAATGATGGAAAACGGCATGCTATAGTATGCCCTTCGAGACCATGGGCTATAGCCCATGGTCACGGAGCGATTTTGATGAAAAACGAGCATTTGAAAAAAAGACGAAAATCACTCCGAGACCATGGGCTATAGCCCATCGTCTCGGAGTCATTTTCGTCTTTTTTTAAAATCCTCAAAAATGATGGAAAACGGCATGCTATAGTATGCCCTTCGAGACCATGGGCTATAGCCCATGGTCTCGGAGCGATTTTGATGAAAAACGAGCATTTGAAAAAAAGACGAAAATCACTCCGAGACCATGGGCTATAGCCCATCGTCTCGGAGTCATTTTCGTCTTTTTTTAAAATCCTCAAAAATGATGGAAAACGGCATGCTATAGTATGCCCTTCGAGACCATGGGCTATAGCCCATGGGCTATAGCCCATGGTCTCAGAGCGATTTTGATGAAAAACGAGCATTTGAAAAAAAGACGAAAATCACTCCGAGACCATGGGCTATAGCCCATCGTCTCGGAGTCATTTTCGTCTTTTTTTAAAATCCTCAAAAATGATGGAAAACGGCATGCTATAGTATGCCCTTCGAGACCATGGGCTATAGCCCATGGTCTCGGAGCGATTTTGATGAAAAACGAGCATTTGAAAAAAAGACGAAATCACTCCGAGACCATGGGCTATAGCCCATCGTCTCGGAGTCATTTTCGTCTTTTTTTTAAATCCTCAAAAATGATGGAAAACGGCATGCTATAGTATGCCCTTCGAGACCATGGGCTATAGCCCATGGTCTCGGAGCGATTTTGATGAAAAACGAGCATTTGAAAAAAATGACGAAATCACTCCGAGACCATGGGCTATAGCCCATCGTCTCGGAGTCATTTTCGTCTTTTTTTAAAATCCTCAAAAATGATGGAAAACGGCATGCTATAGTATGCCCTTCGAGACCATGGGCTATAGCCCATGGTCTCGGAGCGATTTTGATGAAAAACGAGCATTTGAAAGAAAGACGAAAATCACTCCGAGACCATGGGCTATAGCCCATGGTCTCGAAGGGCATACTATAGCATGCCGTTTTCCATCATTTTTGAGGATTTTAAAAAAAGACGAAAATGACTCCGAGACGATGGGCTATAGCCCATGGTCTCGGAGTGATTTTCGTCTTTTTTTCAAATGCTCGTTTTTCATCAAAATCGCTCCAAGACCATGGGCTATAGCCCATGGTCTCGAAGGGCATACTATAGCATGCCGTTTTCCATCATTTTTGAGGATTTTAAAAAAAGACGAAAATGACTCCGAGACGATGGGCTATAGCCCATGGTCTCGGAGTGATTTTCGTCTTTTTTTCAAATGCTCGTTTTTCATCAAAATCGCTCCGAGACCATGGGCTATAGCCCATGGTCTCGAACGGCATACTATAGTATGCCGTTTTCCATCATTTTTGAGGATTAAAAAAAAAGACGAAAATGACTCCGAGACGATGGGCTATAGCCCATGGTCTCGGAGTGATTTCGTCTTTTTTTCAAATGCTCGTTTTTCATCAAAATCGCTCCGAGACCATGGGCTATAGCCCATGGTCTCGAAGGGCATACTATAGCATGCCGTTTTCCATCATTTTTGAGGATTTAAAAAAAAGACGAAAATGACTCCGAGACGATGGGCTATAGCCCATGGTCTCGGAGTGATTTTCGTCTTTTTTTCAAATGCTCGTTTTTCATCAAAATCGCTCCGAGACCATGGGCTATAGCCCATGGTCTCGAAGGGCATACTATAGCATGCCGTTTTCCATCATTTTTGAGGATTTTAAAAAAAGACGAAAATGACTCCGAGACGATGGGCTATAGCCCATGGTCTCGGAGTGATTTTCGTCTTTTTTTCAAATGCTCGTTTTTCATCAAAATCACCTTGAGACCATGGGCTATAGCCCATGGTCTCGAAGGGCATACTATAGCATGCCGTTTTCCATCATTTTTGAGGATTTTAAAAAAAGACGAAAATGACTCCGAGACGATGGGCTATAGCCCATGGTCTCGGAGTGATTTCGTCTTTTTTTCAAATGCTCGTTTTTCATCAAAATCGCTCCGAGACCATGGGCTATAGCCCATGGTCTCGAAGGGCATACTATAGCATGCCGTTTTCCATCATTTTTGAGGATTTTAAAAAAAAGACGAAAATGACTCCGAGACCATGGGCTATAGCCCATGGTCTCGAAGGGCATACTATAGCATGCCGTTTTCCATCATTTTTGAGGATTTAAAAAAAAGACGAAAATGATTCCGAGACGATGGGCTATAGCCCATGGTCTCGGAGTGATTTTCGTCTTTTTTTCAAATGCTCGTTTTTCATCAAAATCGCTCCGATGGGCTATAGCCCATGGTCTCGGAGTGATTTTCGTCTTTTTTTCAAATGCTCGTTTTTCATCAAAATCGCTCCGAGACCATGGGCTATAGCCCATCGTCTCGGAGTCATTTTCGTCTTTTTTTAAAATCCTCAAAAATGATGGAAAACGGCATGCTATAGTATGCCCTTCGAGACCATGGGCTATAGCCCATGGTCTCGGAGCGATTTTGATGAAAAACGAGCATTTGAAAAAAAGACGAAAATCACTCCGAGACCATGGGCTATAGCCCATCGTCTCGGAGTCATTTTCGTCTTTTTTTAAAATCCTCAAAAATGATGGAAATAGGCATGCTATAGTATGCCCTTCGAGACCATGGGCTATAGCCCATGGTCTCGGAGCGATTTTGATGAAAAACGAGCATTTGAAAAAAAGACGAAAATCTCTTTGAGACCATGGGCTATAGCCCATCGTCTCGGAGTCATTTTCGTCTTTTTTTAAAATCCTCAAAAATGATGGAAATAGGCATGCTATAGTATGCCCTTCGAGACCATGGGCTATAGCCCATGGTCTCGGAGCGATTTTGATGAAAAACGAGCATTTGAAAAAAAGACGAAAATCACTCCGAGACCATGGGCTATAGCCCATCGTCTCGGAGTCATTTTCGTCTTTTTTTAAAATCCTCAAAAATGATGGAAAACGGCATGCTATAGTATGCCCTTCGAGACCATGGGCTATAGCCCATGGTCACGGAGCGATTTTGATGAAAAACGAGCATTTGAAAAAAAGACGAAATCACTCCGAGACCATGGGCTATAGCCCATCGTCTCGGAGTCATTTTCGTCTTTTTTTAAAATCCTCAAAAATGATGGAAAACGGCATGCTATAGTATGCCCTTCGAGACCATGGGCTATAGCCCATGGTCTCGGAGCGATTTTGATGAAAAACGAGCATTTGAAAAAAAGACGAAAATCACTCCGAGACCATGGGCTATAGCCCATCGTCTCAGAGTCATTTTCGTCTTTTTTTAAAATCCTCAAAAATGATGGAAAACGGCATGCTATAGTATGCCCTTCGAGACCATGGACTATATCCCATGGTCTCAGAGCGATTTTGATGAAAAACGAGCATTTGAAAAAAAGACGAAAATCACTCCGAGACCATGGGCTATAGCCCATCGTCTCGGAGTCATTTTCGTCTTTTTTTAAAATCCTCAAAAATGATGGAAAACGGCATGCTATAGTATGCCGTTCGAGACCATGGGCTATAGCCCATGGTCACGGAGCGATTTTGATGAAAAACGAGCATTTGAAAAAAAGACGAAAATCACTCCGAGACCATGGGCTATAGCCCATCGTCTCGGAGTCATTTTCGTCTTTTTTTAAAATCCTCAAAAATGATGGAAAACGGCATGCTATAGTATGCCCTTCGAGACCATGGGCTATAGCCCATGGTCTCAGAGCGATTTTGATGAAAAACGAGCATTTGAAAAAAAGACGAAAATCACTCCGAGACCATGGGCTATAGCCCATCGTCTCGGAGTCATTTTCGTCTTTTTTTAAAATCCTCAAAAATGATGGAAAACGGCATGCTATAGTATGCCCTTCGAGACCATGGGCTATAGCCCATGGTCTCAGAGCGATTTTGATGTAAAACGAGCATTTGAAAAAAATACGAAAATCATCAAATTTTTTGATGAAAAACGAGCATTTGAAAAAAAGACGATATCACTCCGCTATAGCCCATCGTCTCGGAGTCATTTTCGGCTTTTTTTAAAATCCTCAAAAATGATGGAAAACGGCATGCTATAGTATGCCCTTCGAGACCATGGGCTATAGCCCATGGTCTCGGAGCGATTTTGATGAAAAACGAGCATTTGAAAAAAAGACGAAAATCACTCCGAGACCATGGGCTATAGCCCATCGTCTCGGAGTCATTTTCGTCTTTTTTTTAAATCCTCAAAAATGATGGAAAACGGCATGCTATAGTATGCCCTTCGAGACCATGGGCTATATAGCCCATGGTCTCGGAGCGATTTTGATGAAAAAAGAGCATTTGAAAAAAAGACGAAATCACTCCGAGACCATGGGCTATAGCCCATCGTCTCGGAGTCATTTTCGTCTTTTTTTAAAATCCTCAAAAATGATGGAAAACGGCATGCTATAGTATGCCCTTCGAGACCATGGGCTATAGCCCATGGTCTCGGAGTGATTTTGATGAAAAACAAGTATTTGAAAAAAAGACGAAAATCACTCCGAGACCATGGGCTATAGCCCATCGTCTCAGAGTCATTTTCGTCTTTTTTTTAAATCCTCAAAAATGATGGAAAACGGCATGCTATAGTATGCCCTTCGAGACCATGGGCTATATCCCATGGTCTCGGAGCGATTTTGATGAAAAACGAGCATTTGAAAAAAAGACGATATCACTCCGAGACCATGGGCTTCGGAGTCATTTTCGTCTTTTTTTTAAATCCTCAAAAACGATGGAAAACGGCATGCTATAGTATGCCCTTCGAGACCATGGGCTATAGCCCATGGTCTCGGAGCGATTTTGATGAAAAACGAGCATTTGAAAAAAAGACGAAAATCACTCCGAGACCATGGGCTATAGCCCATCGTCTCAGAGTCATTTTCGTCTTTTTTTAAAATCCTCAAAAATGATGGAAAACGGCATGCTATAGTATGCCCTTCGAGACCATGGACTATATCCCATGGTCTCAGAGCGATTTTGATGAAAAACGAGCATTTGAAAAAAAGACGAAAATCACTCCGAGACCATGGGCTATAGCCCATCGTCTCGGAGTCATTTTCGTCTTTTTTTAAAATCCTCAAAAATTATGGAAAACGGCATGCTATAGTATGCCCTTCGAGACCATGGGCTATAGCCCATGGTCTCAGAGCGATTTTGATGAAAAACGAGCATTTGAAAAAAATACGAAAATCACTCCGAGACCATGGGCTATAGCCCATCGTCTCGGAGTCATTTTCGTCTTTTTTTAAAATCCTCAAAAATGATGGAAAACGGCATGCTATAGTATGCCCTTCGAGACCATGGGCTAAAGCCCATGGTCTCGGAGCGATTTTGATGAAAAACGAGCATTTGAAAAAAAGACGAAAATCACTCCGAGACCATGGGCTATAGCCCATCGTCTCGGAGTCATTTTCGTCTTTTTTTAAAATCCTCAAAAATGATGGAAAACGGCATGCTATAGTATGCCCTTCGAGACCATGGGCTATAGCCCATGGTCTCAGAGCGATTTTGATGAAAAACGAGCATTTGAAAAAAAGACGAAAATCACTCCGAGACCATGGGCTATAGCCCATCGTCTCGGAGTCATTTTCGTCTTTTTTTAAAATCCTCAAAAATGATGGAAAACGGCATGCTATAGTATGCCCTTCGAGACCATGGGCTATAGCCCATGGTCTCGGAGCGATTTTGATGAAAAACGAGCATTTGAAAAAAAGACGAAAATCACTCCGAGACCATGGGCTATAGCCCATCGTCTCGGAGTCATTTTCGTCTTTTTTTTAAATCCTCAAAAATGATGGAAAACGGCATGCTATAGTATGCCCTTCGAGACCATGGGCTATATAGCCCATGGTCTCGGAGCGATTTTGATGAAAAAAGAGCATTTGAAAAAAAGACGAAAATCACTCCGAGACCATGGGCTATAGCCCATCGTCTCGGAGTCATTTTCGTCTTTTTTTTAAATCCTCAAAAATGATGGAAAACGGCATGCTATAGTATGCCCTTCGAGACCATGGGCTATATAGCCCATGGTCTCGGAGCGATTTTGATGAAAAAAGAGCATTTGAAAAAAAGACGAAATCACTCCGAGACCATGGGCTATAGCCCATCGTCTCGGAGTCATTTTCGTCTTTTTTTAAAATCCTCAAAAATGATGGAAAACGGCATGCTATAGTATGCCCTTCGAGACCATGGGCTATAGCCCATGGTCTCGGAGTGATTTTGATGAAAAACAAGTATTTGAAAAAAAGACGAAAATCACTCCGAGACCATGGGCTATAGCCCATCGTCTCAGAGTCATTTTCGTCTTTTTTTTAAATCCTCAAAAATGATGGAAAACGGCATGCTATAGTATGCCCTTCGAGACCATGGGCTATATCCCATGGTCTCGGAGCGATTTTGATGAAAAACGAGCATTTGAAAAAAAGACGATATCACTCCGAGACCATGGGCTTCGGAGTCATTTTCGTCTTTTTTTTTAAATCCTCAAAAACGATGGAAAACGGCATGCTATAGTATGCCCTTCGAGACCATGGGCTATAGCCCATGGTCTCGGAGCGATTTTGATGAAAAACGAGCATTTGAAAAAAAGACGAAAATCACTCCGAGACCATGGGCTATAGCCCATCGTCTCAGAGTCATTTTCGTCTTTTTTTAAAATCCTCAAAAATGATGGAAAACGGCATGCTATAGTATGCCCTTCGAGACCATGGACTATATCCCATGGTCTCAGAGCGATTTTGATGAAAAACGAGCATTTGAAAAAAAGACGAAAATCACTCCGAGACCATGGGCTATAGCCCATCGTCTCGGAGTCATTTTCGTCTTTTTTTAAAATCCTCAAAAATTATGGAAAACGGCATGCTATAGTATGCCCTTCGAGACCATGGGCTATAGCCCATGGTCTCAGAGCGATTTTGATGAAAAACGAGCATTTGAAAAAAATACGAAAATCACTCCGAGACCATGGGCTATAGCCCATCGTCTCGGAGTCATTTTCGTCTTTTTTTAAAATCCTCAAAAATGATGGAAAACGGCATGCTATAGTATGCCCTTCGAGACCATGGGCTAAAGCCCATGGTCTCGGAGCGATTTTGATGAAAAACGAGCATTTGAAAAAAAGACGAAAATCACTCCGAGACCATGGGCTATAGCCCATCGTCTCGGAGTCATTTTCGTCTTTTTTTAAAATCCTCAAAAATGATGGAAAACGGCATGCTATAGTATGCCCTTCGAGACCATGGGCTATAGCCCATGGTCTCGGAGCGATTTTGATGAAAAACGAGCATTTGAAAAAAAGACGAAAATCACTCCGAGACCATGGGCTATAGCCCATCGTCTCAGAGTCATTTTCGTCTTTTTTTAAAATCCTCAAAAATGATGGAAAACGGCATGCTATAGTATGCCCTTCGAGACCATGGACTATATCCCATGGTCTCAGAGCGATTTTGATGAAAAACGAGCATTTGAAAAAAAGACGAAAATCACTCCGAGACCATGGGCTATAGCCCATCGTCTCGGAGTCATTTTCGTCTTTTTTTTAAATCCTCAAAAATGATGGAAAACGGCATGCTATAGTATGCCCTTCGAGACCATGGGCTATAGCCCATGGTCTCAGAGCGATTTTGATGAAAAACGAGCATTTGAAAAAAAGACGAAAATCACTCCGAGACCATGGGCTATAGCCCATCGTCTCGGAGTCATTTTCGTCTTTTTTTAAAATCCTCAAAAATGATGGAAAACGGCATGCTATAGTATGCCCTTCGAGACCATGGGCTATAGCCCATGGTCTCGGAGCGATTTTGATGAAAAACGAGCATTTGAAAAAAAGACGAAAATCACTCCGAGACCATGGGCTATAGCCCATCGTCTCGGAGTCATTTTCGTCTTTTTTTTAAATCCTCAAAAATGATGGAAAACGGCATGCTATAGTATGCCCTTCGAGACCATGGGCTATATAGCCCATGGTCTCGGAGCGATTTTGATGAAAAAAGAGCATTTGAAAAAAAGACGAAATCACTCCGAGACCATGGGCTATAGCCCATCGTCTCGGAGTCATTTTCGTCTTTTTTTAAAATCCTCAAAAATGATGGAAAACGGCATGCTATAGTATGCCCTTCGAGACCATGGGCTATAGCCCATGGTCTCGGAGTGATTTTGATGAAAAACAAGTATTTGAAAAAAAGACGAAAATCACTCCGAAACCATGGGCTATAGCCCATCGTCTCAGAGTCATTTTCGTCTTTTTTTTAAATCCTCAAAAATGATGGAAAACGGCATGCTATAGTATGCCCTTCGAGACCATGGGCTATATCCCATGGTCTCGGAGCGATTTTGATGAAAAACGAGCATTTGAAAAAAAGACGATATCACTCCGAGACCATGGGCTTCGGAGTCATTTTCGTCTTTTTTTTAAATCCTCAAAAACGATGGAAAACGGCATGCTATAGTATGCCGTTCGAGACCATGGGCTATAGCCCATGGTCACGGAGCGATTTTGATGAAAAACGAGAATTTAAAAAAAAGACGAAATCACTCCGAGACCATGGGCTATAGCCCATCGTCTCGGAGTCATTTTCGTCTTTTTTTTAAATCCTCAAAAATGATGGAAAACGGCATGCTATAGTATGCCGTTCGAGACCATGGGCTATAGCCCATGGTCACGGAGCGATTTTGATGAAAAACGAGCATTTGAAAAAAATGACGAAATCACTCCGAGACCATGGGCTATAGCCCATCGTCTCGGAGTCATTTTCGTCTTTTTTTAAAATCCTCAAAAATGATGGAAAACGGCATGCTATAGTATGCCCTTCGAGACCATGGGCTATAGCCCATGGTCTCGGAGCGATTTTGATGAAAAACGAGCATTTGAAAAAAAGACGAAAATCACTCCGAGACCATGGGCTATAGCCCATCGTCTCGGAGTCATTTTCGTCTTTTTTTAAAATCCTCAAAAATGATGGAAAACGGCATGCTATAGTATACCCTTCGAGACCATGGGCTATAGCCCATGGTCTCGGAGCGATTTTGATGAAAAACGAGCATTTGAAAAAAAGACGAAAATCACTCCGAGACCATGGGCTATAGCCCATCGTCTCGGAGTCATTTTCGTCTTTTTTTAAAATCCTCAAAAATGATGGAAAACGGCATGCTATAGTATGCCCTTCGAGACCATGGGCTATAGCCCATGGTCTCGGAGCGATTTTGATGAAAAACGAGCATTTGAAAAAAAGACGAAAATCACTCCGAGACCATGGGCTATAGCCCATCGTCTCAGAGTCATTTTCGTCTTTTTTTAAAATCCTCAAAAATGATGGAAAACGGCATGCTATAGTATGCCCTTCGAGACCATGGACTATATCCCATGGTCTCAGAGCGATTTTGATGAAAAACGAGCATTTGAAAAAAAGACGAAAATCACTCCGAGACCATGGGCTATAGCCCATCGTCTCGGAGTCATTTTCGTCTTTTTTTAAAATCCTCAAAAATGATGGAAAACGGCATGCTATAGTATGCCCTTCGAGACCATGGGCTATAGCCCATGGTCTCAGAGCGATTTTGATGAAAAACGAGCATTTGAAAAAAAGACGAAAATCACTCCGAGACCATGGGCTATAGCCCATCGTCTCGGAGTCATTTTCGTCTTTTTTTAAAATCCTCAAAAATGATGGAAAACGGCATGCTATAGTATGCCCTTCGAGACCATGGGCTATAGCCCATGGTCTCGGAGCGATTTTGATGAAAAACGAGCATTTGAAAAAAAGACGAAAATCACTCCGAGACCATGGGCTATAGCCCATCGTCTCGGAGTCATTTTCGTCTTTTTTTTAAATCCTCAAAAATGATGGAAAACGGCATGCTATAGTATGCCCTTCGAGACCATGGGCTATATAGCCCATGGTCTCGGAGCGATTTTGATGAAAAAAGAGCATTTGAAAAAAAGACGAAATCACTCCGAGACCATGGGCTATAGCCCATCGTCTCGGAGTCATTTTCGTCTTTTTTTAAAATCCTCAAAAATGATGGAAAACGGCATGCTATAGTATGCCCTTCGAGACCATGGGCTATAGCCCATGGTCTCGGAGTGATTTTGATGAAAAACAAGTATTTGAAAAAAAGACGAAAATCACTCCGAAACCATGGGCTATAGCCCATCGTCTCAGAGTCATTTTCGTCTTTTTTTTAAATCCTCAAAAATGATGGAAAACGGCATGCTATAGTATGCCCTTCGAGACCATGGGCTATATCCCATGGTCTCGGAGCGATTTTGATGAAAAACGAGCATTTGAAAAAAAGACGATATCACTCCGAGACCATGGGCTTCGGAGTCATTTTCGTCTTTTTTTTAAATCCTCAAAAACGATGGAAAACGGCATGCTATAGTATGCCGTTCGAGACCATGGGCTATAGCCCATGGTCACGGAGCGATTTTGATGAAAAACGAGAATTTAAAAAAAAGACGAAATCACTCCGAGACCATGGGCTATAGCCCATCGTCTCGGAGTCATTTTCGTCTTTTTTTTAAATCCTCAAAAATGATGGAAAACGGCATGCTATAGTATGCCGTTCGAGACCATGGGCTATAGCCCATGGTCACGGAGCGATTTTGATGAAAAACGAGCATTTGAAAAAAATGACGAAATCACTCCGAGACCATGGGCTATAGCCCATCGTCTCGGAGTCATTTTCGTCTTTTTTTAAAATCCTCAAAAATGATGGAAAACGGCATGCTATAGTATGCCCTTCGAGACCATGGGCTATAGCCCATGGTCTCGGAGCGATTTTGATGAAAAACGAGCATTTGAAAAAAAGACGAAAATCACTCCGAGACCATGGGCTATAGCCCATCGTCTCGGAGTCATTTTCGTCTTTTTTTAAAATCCTCAAAAATGATGGAAAACGGCATGCTATAGTATACCCTTCGAGACCATGGGCTATAGCCCATGGTCTCGGAGCGATTTTGATGAAAAACGAGCATTTGAAAAAAAGACGAAAATCACTCCGAGACCATGGGCTATAGCCCATCGTCTCGGAGTCATTTTCGTCTTTTTTTAAAATCCTCAAAAATGATGGAAAACGGCATGCTATATTATGCCCTTCGAGACCATGGGCTATAGCCCATGGTCTCGGAGCGATTTTGATGAAAAACGAGCATTTGAAAAAAATGACGAAATCACTCCGAGACCATGGGCTATAGCCCATCGTCTCGGAGTCATTTTCATCTTTTTTTAAAATCCTCAAAAATGATGGAAAACGGCATGCTATAGTATGCCCTTCGAGACCATGGGCTATATAGCCCATGGTCTCGGAGCGATTTTGATGAAAAAAGAGCATTTGAAAAAAAGACGAAATCACTCCGAGACCATGGGCTATAGCCCATCGTCTCGGAGTCATTTTCGTCTTTTTTTAAAATCCTCAAAAATGATGGAAAACGGCATGCTATAGTATGCCCTTCGAGACCATGGGCTATAGCCCATGGTCTCGGAGTGATTTTGATGAAAAACGAGCATTTGAAAAAAAGACGAAAATCACTCCGAGACCATGGGCTATAGCCCATCGTCTCAGAGTCATTTTCGTCTTTTTTTTAAATCCTCAAAAATGATGGAAAACGGCATGCTATAGTATGCCCTTCGAGACCATGGGCTATATCCCATGGTCTCGGAGCGATTTTGATGAAAAACGAGCATTTGAAAAAAAGACGATATCACTCCGAGACCATGGGCTATAGCCCATCGTCTCGGAGTCATTTTCGTCTTTTTTTTTAAATCCTCAAAAACGATGGAAAACGGCATGCTATAGTATGCCGTTCGAGACCATGGGCTATAGCCCATGGTCACGGAGCGATTTTGATGAAAAACGAGAATTTGAAAAAAAGACGAAATCACTCCGAGACCATGGGCTATAGCCCATCGTCTCGGAGTCATTTTCGTCTTTTTTTTAAATCCTCAAAAATGATGGAAAACGGCATGCTATAGTATGCTCTTCGAGACCATGGGCTATAGCCCATGGTCTCGGAGCGATTTTGATGAAAAACGAGCATTTGAAAAAAATTACGAAATCACTCCGAGACCATGGGCTATAGCCCATCGTCTCGGAGTCATTTTCGTCTTTTTTTAAAATCCTCAAAAATGATGGAAAACGGCATGCTATAGTATGCCCTTCGAGACCATGGGCTATAGCCCATGGTCTCGGAGCGATTTTGATGAAAAACGAGCATTTGAAAAAAAGACGAAAATCACTCCGAGACCATGGGCTATAGCCCATCGTCTCGGAGTCATTTTCGACTTTTTTTTAAAAATCCTCAAAAATGATGGAAAACGGCATGCTATAGTATGCCGTTCGAGACCATGGGCTATAGCCCATGGTCACGGAGCGATTTTGATGAAAAACGAGCATTTGAAAAAAAGACGAAAATCACTCCGAGACCATGGGCTATAGCCCATCGTCTCGGAGTCATTTTCGTCTTTTTTTAAAATCCTCAAAAATGATGGAAAACGGCATGCTATAGTATGCCCTTCGAGACCATGGGCTATAGCCCATGGTCTCAGAGCGATTTTGATGAAAAACGAGCATTTGAAAAAAAGACGAAAATCACTCCGAGACCATGGGCTATAGCCCATCGTCTCGGAGTCATTTTCGTCTTTTTTTAAAATCCTCAAAAATGATGGAAAACGGCATGCTATAGTATGCCCTTCGAGACCATGGGCTATAGCCCATGGAGACCATGGGCTATAGCCCATGGTCTCAGAGCGATTTTGATGTAAAACGAGCATTTGAAAAAAATACGAAAATCATCAAATTTTTTGATGAAAAACGAGCATTTGAAAAAAAGACGATATCACTCCGCTATAGCCCATCGTCTCGGAGTCATTTTCGGCTTTTTTTAAAATCCTCAAAAATGATGGAAAACGGCATGCTATAGTATGCCCTTCGAGACCATGGGCTATAGCCCATGGTCTCGGAGCGATTTTGATGAAAAACGAGCATTTGAAAAAAAGACGAAAATCACTCCGAGACCATGGGCTATAGCCCATCGTCTCGGAGTCATTTTCGTCTTTTTTTTAAATCCTCAAAAATGATGGAAAACGGCATGCTATAGTATGCCCTTCGAGACCATGGGCTATATAGCCCATGGTCTCGGAGCGATTTTGATGAAAAAAGAGCATTTGAAAAAAAGACGAAATCACTCCGAGACCATGGGCTATAGCCCATCGTCTCGGAGTCATTTTCGTCTTTTTTTAAAATCCTCAAAAATGATGGAAAACGGCATGCTATAGTATGCCCTTCGAGACCATGGGCTATAGCCCATGGTCTCGGAGTGATTTTGATGAAAAACAAGTATTTGAAAAAAAGACGAAAATCACTCCGAGACCATGGGCTATAGCCCATCGTCTCAGAGTCATTTTCGTCTTTTTTTTAAATCCTCAAAAATGATGGAAAACGGCATGCTATAGTATGCCCTTCGAGACCATGGGCTATATCCCATGGTCTCGGAGCGATTTTGATGAAAAACGAGCATTTGAAAAAAAGACGATATCACTCCGAGACCATGGGCTTCGGAGTCATTTTCGTCTTTTTTTTAAATCCTCAAAAACGATGGAAAACGGCATGCTATAGTATGCCCTTCGAGACCATGGGCTATAGCCCATGGTCTCGGAGCGATTTTGATGAAAAACGAGCATTTGAAAAAAAGACGAAAATCACTCCGAGACCATGGGCTATAGCCCATCGTCTCAGAGTCATTTTCGTCTTTTTTTAAAATCCTCAAAAATGATGGAAAACGGCATGCTATAGTATGCCCTTCGAGACCATGGACTATATCCCATGGTCTCAGAGCGATTTTGATGAAAAACGAGCATTTGAAAAAAAGACGAAAATCACTCCGAGACCATGGGCTATAGCCCATCGTCTCGGAGTCATTTTCGTCTTTTTTTAAAATCCTCAAAAATTATGGAAAACGGCATGCTATAGTATGCCCTTCGAGACCATGGGCTATAGCCCATGGTCTCAGAGCGATTTTGATGAAAAACGAGCATTTGAAAAAAATACGAAAATCACTCCGAGACCATGGGCTATAGCCCATCGTCTCGGAGTCATTTTCGTCTTTTTTTAAAATCCTCAAAAATGATGGAAAACGGCATGCTATAGTATGCCCTTCGAGACCATGGGCTATAGCCCATGGTCTCAGAGCGATTTTGATGAAAAACGAGCATTTGAAAAAAAGACGAAAATCACTCCGAGACCATGGGCTATAGCCCATCGTCTCGGAGTCATTTTCGTCTTTTTTTAAAATCCTCAAAAATGATGGAAAACGGCATGCTATAGTATGCCCTTCGAGACCATGGGCTATAGCCCATGGTCTCGGAGCGATTTTGATGAAAAACGAGCATTTGAAAAAAAGACGAAAATCACTCCGAGACCATGGGCTATAGCCCATCGTCTCGGAGTCATTTTCGTCTTTTTTTTAAATCCTCAAAAATGATGGAAAA
The DNA here is from genome assembly GCF_951216825.1 of Electrona antarctica. Lineage (NCBI taxonomy): Eukaryota > Metazoa > Chordata > Actinopteri > Myctophiformes > Myctophidae > Electrona > Electrona antarctica. The sequence continues at coordinate 34,864,058 of NC_136804.1, read as the reverse complement.
CGGCATGCTATAGTATGCCCTTCGAGACCATGGGCTATATAGCCCATGGTCTCGGAGCGATTTTGATGAAAAAAGAGCATTTGAAAAAAAGACGAAAATCACTCCGAGACCATGGGCTATAGCCCATCGTCTCGGAGTCATTTTCGTCTTTTTTTTAAATCCTCAAAAATGATGGAAAACGGCATGCTATAGTATGCCCTTCGAGACCATGGGCTATATAGCCCATGGTTTCGGAGCGATTTTGATGAAAAAAGAGCATTTGAAAAAAAGACGAAATCACTCCGAGACCATGGGCTATAGCCCATCGTCTCGGAGTCATTTTCGTCTTTTTTTAAAATCCTCAAAAATGATGGAAAACGGCATGCTATAGTATGCCCTTCGAGACCATGGGCTATAGCCCATGGTCTCGGAGTGATTTTGATGAAAAACAAGTATTTGAAAAAAAGACGAAAATCACTCCGAGACCATGGGCTATAGCCCATCGTCTCAGAGTCATTTTCGTCTTTTTTTTAAATCCTCAAAAATGATGGAAAACGGCATGCTATAGTATGCCCTTCGAGACCATGGGCTATATCCCATGGTCTCGGAGCGATTTTGATGAAAAACGAGCATTTGAAAAAAAGACGATATCACTCCGAGACCATGGGCTTCGGAGTCATTTTCGTCTTTTTTTTTAAATCCTCAAAAACGATGGAAAACGGCATGCTATAGTATGCCCTTCGAGACCATGGGCTATAGCCCATGGTCTCGGAGCGATTTTGATGAAAAACGAGCATTTGAAAAAAAGACGAAAATCACTCCGAGACCATGGGCTATAGCCCATCGTCTCAGAGTCATTTTCGTCTTTTTTTAAAATCCTCAAAAATGATGGAAAACGGCATGCTATAGTATGCCCTTCGAGACCATGGACTATATCCCATGGTCTCAGAGCGATTTTGATGAAAAACGAGCATTTGAAAAAAAGACGAAAATCACTCCGAGACCATGGGCTGTAGCCCATCGTCTCGGAGTCATTTTCGTCTTTTTTTAAAATCCTCAAAAATTATGGAAAACGGCATGCTATAGTATGCCCTTCGAGACCATGGGCTATAGCCCATGGTCTCAGAGCGATTTTGATGAAAAACGAGCATTTGAAAAAAATACGAAAATCACTCCGAGACCATGGGCTATAGCCCATCGTCTCGGAGTCATTTTCGTCTTTTTTTAAAATCCTCAAAAATGATGGAAAACGGCATGCTATAGTATGCCCTTCGAGACCATGGGCTAAAGCCCATGGTCTCGGAGCGATTTTGATGAAAAACGAGCATTTGAAAAAAAGACGAAAATCACTCCGAGACCATGGGCTATAGCCCATCGTCTCGGAGTCATTTTCGTCTTTTTTTAAAATCCTCAAAAATGATGGAAAACGGCATGCTATAGTATGCCCTTCGAGACCATGGGCTATAGCCCATGGTCTCAGAGCGATTTTGATGAAAAACGAGCATTTGAAAAAAAGACGAAAATCACTCCGAGACCATGGGCTATAGCCCATCGTCTCGGAGTCATTTTCGTCTTTTTTTAAAATCCTCAAAAATGATGGAAAACGGCATGCTATAGTATGCCCTTCGAGACCATGGGCTATAGCCCATGGTCTCGGAGCGATTTTGATGAAAAACGAGCATTTGAAAAAAAGACGAAAATCACTCCGAGACCATGGGCTATAGCCCATCGTCTCGGAGTCATTTTCGTCTTTTTTTTAAATCCTCAAAAATGATGGAAAACGGCATGCTATAGTATGCCCTTCGAGACCATGGGCTATATAGCCCATGGTCTCGGAGCGATTTTGATGAAAAAAGAGCATTTGAAAAAAAGACGAAAATCACTCCGAGACCATGGGCTATAGCCCATCGTCTCGGAGTCATTTTCGTCTTTTTTTTAAATCCTCAAAAATGATGGAAAACGGCATGCTATAGTATGCCCTTCGAGACCATGGGCTATATAGCCCATGGTCTCGGAGCGATTTTGATGAAAAAAGAGCATTTGAAAAAAAGACGAAATCACTCCGAGACCATGGGCTATAGCCCATCGTCTCGGAGTCATTTTCGTCTTTTTTTAAAATCCTCAAAAATGATGGAAAACGGCATGCTATAGTATGCCCTTCGAGACCATGGGCTATAGCCCATGGTCTCGGAGCGATTTTGATGAAAAACGAGCATTTGAAAAAAAGACGAAAATCACTCCGAGACCATGGGCTATAGCCCATCGTCTCGGAGTCATTTTCGTCTTTTTTTAAAATCCTCAAAAATGATGGAAAACGGCATGCTATAGTATACCCTTCGAGACCATGGGCTATAGCCCATGGTCTCGGAGCGATTTTGATGAAAAACGAGCATTTGAAAAAAAGACGAAAATCACTCCGAGACCATGGGCTATAGCCCATCGTCTCGGAGTCATTTTCGTCTTTTTTTAAAATCCTCAAAAATGATGGAAAACGGCATGCTATATTATGCCCTTCGAGACCATGGGCTATAGCCCATGGTCTCGGAGCGATTTTGATGAAAAACGAGCATTTGAAAAAAATGACGAAATCACTCCGAGACCATGGGCTATAGCCCATCGTCTCGGAGTCATTTTCATCTTTTTTTAAAATCCTCAAAAATGATGGAAAACGGCATGCTATAGTATGCCCTTCGAGACCATGGGCTATATAGCCCATGGTCTCGGAGCGATTTTGATGAAAAAAGAGCATTTGAAAAAAAGACGAAATCACTCCGAGACCATGGGCTATAGCCCATCGTCTCGGAGTCATTTTCGTCTTTTTTTAAAATCCTCAAAAATGATGGAAAACGGCATGCTATAGTATGCCCTTCGAGACCATGGGCTATAGCCCATGGTCTCGGAGTGATTTTGATGAAAAACGAGCATTTGAAAAAAAGACGAAAATCACTCCGAGACCATGGGCTATAGCCCATCGTCTCAGAGTCATTTTCGTCTTTTTTTTAAATCCTCAAAAATGATGGAAAACGGCATGCTATAGTATGCCCTTCGAGACCATGGGCTATATCCCATGGTCTCGGAGCGATTTTGATGAAAAACGAGCATTTGAAAAAAAGACGATATCACTCCGAGACCATGGGCTATAGCCCATCGTCTCGGAGTCATTTTCGTCTTTTTTTTTAAATCCTCAAATACGATGGAAAACGGCATGCTATAGTATGCCGTTCGAGACCATGGGCTATAGCCCATGGTCACGGAGCGATTTTGATGAAAAACGAGAATTTGAAAAAAAGACGAAATCACTCCGAGACCATGGGCTATAGCCCATCGTCTCGGAGTCATTTTCGTCTTTTTTTTAAATCCTCAAAAATGATGGAAAACGGCATGCTATAGTATGCTCTTCGAGACCATGGGCTATAGCCCATGGTCTCGGAGCGATTTTGATGAAAAACGAGCATTTGAAAAAAATTACGAAATCACTCCGAGACCATGGGCTATAGCCCATCGTCTCGGAGTCATTTTCGTCTTTTTTTAAAATCCTCAAAAATGATGGAAAACGGCATGCTATAGTATGCCCTTCGAGACCATGGGCTATAGCCCATGGTCTCGGAGCGATTTTGATGAAAAACGAGCATTTGAAAAAAAGACGAAAATCACTCCGAGACCATGGGCTATAGCCCATCGTCTCGGAGTCATTTTCGACTTTTTTTTAAAATCCTCAAAAATGATGGAAAACGGCATGCTATAGTATGCCGTTCGAGACCATGGGCTATAGCCCATGGTCACGGAGCGATTTTGATGAAAAACGAGCATTTGAAAAAAAGACGAAATCACTCCGAGACCATGGGCTATAGCCCATCGTCTCGGAGTCATTTTCGTCTTTTTTTAAAATCCTCAAAAATGATGGAAAACGGCATGCTATAGTATGCCCTTCGAGACCATGGGCTATAGCCCATGGTCTCGGAGCGATTTTGACGAAAAACGAGCATTTGAAAAAAATGACGAAATCACTCCGAGACCATGGGCTATAGCCCATCGTCTCGGAGTCATTTTCGTCTTTTTTTAAAATCCTCAAAAATGATGGAAAACTGCATGCTATAGTATGCCCTTCGAGACCATGGGCTATAGCCCATGGTCACTCCGAGACCATGGGCTATAGCCCATCGTCTCGGAGTCATTTTCGTCTTTTTTTAAAATCCTCAAAAATGATGGAAAACGGCATGCTATAGTATGCCCTTCGAGACCATGGGCTATAGCCCATGGTCTCGGAGCGATTTTGATGAAAAACGAGCATTTGAAAAAAAGACGAAAATCACTCCGAGACCATGGGCTATAGCCCATCGTCTCGGAGTCATTTTCGTCTTTTTTTAAAATCCTCAAAAATGATGGAAAACGGCATGCTATAGTATGCCCTTCGAGACCATGGGCTATATCCCATGGTCTCGGAGCGATTTTGATGAAAAACGAGCATTTGAAAAAAAGACGAAATCACTCCGAGACCATGGGCTATAGCCCATCGTCTCGGAGTCATTTTCGTCTTTTTTTAAAATCCTCAAAAATGATGGAAAACGGCATGCTATAGTATGCCCTTCGAGACCATGGGCTATAGCCCATGGTCTCGGAGCGATTTTGATGAAAAACGAGCATTTGAAAAAAAGACGAAAATCACTCCGAGACCATGGGCTATAGCCCATCGTCTCAGAGTCATTTTCGTCTTTTTTTAAAATCCTCAAAAATGATGGAAAACGGCATGCTATAGTATGCCCTTCGAGACCATGGACTATATCCCATGGTCTCAGAGCGATTTTGATGAAAAACGAGCATTTGAAAAAAAGACGAAATCACTCCGAGACCATGGGCTATAGCCCATCGTCTCGGAGTCATTTTCGTCTTTTTTTAAAATCCTCAAAAATGATGGAAAACGGCATGCTATAGTATGCCCTTCGAGACCATGGGCTAAAGCCCATGGTCTCGGAGCGATTTTGATGAAAAACGAGCATTTGAAAAAAAGACGAAAATCACTCCGAGACCATGGGCTATAGCCCATCGTCTCGGAGTCATTTTCGTCTTTTTTTAAAATCCTCAAAAATGATGGAAAACGGCATGCTATAGTATGCCCTTCGAGACCATGGGCTATAGCCCATGGTCTCGGAGCGATTTTGATGAAAAACGAGCATTTGAAAAAAAGACGAAATCACTCCGAGACCATGGGCTATAGCCCATCGTCTCGGAGTCATTTTCGTGTTTTTTTTAAAATCCTCAAAAATGATGGAAAACGGCATGCTATAGTATGCCCTTCGAGACCATGGGCTATAGCCCATGGTCTCGGAGCGATTTTGATGAAAAACGAGCATTTGAAAAAAAGACGAATATTACTCCGAGACCATGGGCTATAGCCCATCGTCTCGGAGTCATTTTCGTCTTTTTTTAAAATCCTCAAAAATTATGGAAAACGGCATTCTATAGTATGCCCTTCGAGACCATGGGCTATAGCCCATGGTCTCGGAGCGATTTTGATGAAAAACGAGCATTTGAAAAAAAGACGAAAATCACTCCGAGACCATGGGCTATAGCCCATCGTCTCAGAGTCATTTTCGTCTTTTTTTAAAATCCTCAAAAATGATGGAAAACGGCATGCTATAGTATGCCCTTCGAGACCATGGGCTATAGCACATGGTCTCGGAGCGATTTTGATGAAAAACGAGCATTTGAAAAAAAGGCGAAAATCACTCCGAGACCATGGGCTATAGCCCATCGTCTCAGAGTCATTTTCGTCTTTTTTTAAAATCCTCAAAAATGATGGAAAACGGCATGCTATAGTATGCCCTTCGAGACCATGGACTATATCCCATGGTCTCAGAGCGATTTTGATGAAAAACGAGCATTTGAAAAAAAGACGAAATCACTCCGAGACCATGGGCTATAGCCCATCGTCTCGGAGTCATTTTCGTCTTTTTTTAAAATCCTCAAAAATGATGGAAAACGGCATGCTATAGTATGCCCTTCGAGACCATGGGCTATAGCCCATGGTCTCGGAGCGATTTTGATGAAAAACGAGCATTTGAAAAAAAGACGAAATCACTCCGAGACCATGGGCTATAGCCCATCGTCTCGGAGTCATTTTCGTCTTTTTTTAAAATCCTCAAAAATGATGGAAAACGGCATGCTATAGTATGCCCTTCGAGACCATGGGCTATAGCCCATGGTCTCGGAGCGATTTTGATGAAAAACGAGCATTTGAAAAAAAGTCGAAAATCACTCCGAGACCATGGGCTATAGCCCATCGTCTCGGAGTCATTTTCGTCTTTTTTTAAAATCCTCAAAAATGATGGAAAACGGCATGCTATAGTATGCCCTTCGGAGCGATTTTGATGAAAAACGAGCATTTGAAAAAAAGACGAAATCACTCCGAGACCATGGGCTATAGCCCATCGTCTCGGAGTCATTTTCGTCTTTTTTTAAAATCCTCAAAAATGATGGAAAACGGCATGCTATAGTATGCCCTTCGAGACCATGGGCTATAGCCCATGGTCTCGGAGCGATTTTGATGAAAAACGAGCATTTGAAAAAAAGACGAAAATCACTCCGAGACCATGGGCTATAGCCCATCGTCTCGGAGTCATTTTCGTCTTTTTTTAAAATCCTCAAAAATGATGGAAAACGGCATGCTATAGTATACCCTTCGAGACCATGGGCTATAGCCCATGGTCTCGGAGCGATTTTGATGAAAAACGAGCATTTGAAAAAAAGACGAAAATCACTCCGAGACCATGGGCTATAGCCCATCGTCTCGGAGTCATTTTCGTCTTTTTTTAAAATCCTCAAAAATGATGGAAAACGGCATGCTATATTATGCCCTTCGAGACCATGGGCTATAGCCCATGGTCTCGGAGCGATTTTGATGAAAAACGAGCATTTGAAAAAAATGACGAAATCACTCCGAGACCATGGGCTATAGCCCATCGTCTCGGAGTCATTTTCATCTTTTTTTAAAATCCTCAAAAATGATGGAAAACGGCATGCTATAGTATGCCCTTCGAGACCATGGGCTATATAGCCCATGGTCTCGGAGCGATTTTGATGAAAAAAGAGCATTTGAAAAAAAGACGAAATCACTCCGAGACCATGGGCTATAGCCCATCGTCTCGGAGTCATTTTCGTCTTTTTTTAAAATCCTCAAAAATGATGGAAAACGGCATGCTATAGTATGCCCTTCGAGACCATGGGCTATAGCCCATGGTCTCGGAGTGATTTTGATGAAAAACGAGCATTTGAAAAAAAGACGAAAATCACTCCGAGACCATGGGCTATAGCCCATCGTCTCAGAGTCATTTTCGTCTTTTTTTTAAATCCTCAAAAATGATGGAAAACGGCATGCTATAGTATGCCCTTCGAGACCATGGGCTATATCCCATGGTCTCGGAGCGATTTTGATGAAAAACGAGCATTTGAAAAAAAGACGATATCACTCCGAGACCATGGGCTATAGCCCATCGTCTCGGAGTCATTTTCGTCTTTTTTTTTAAATCCTCAAAAACGATGGAAAACGGCATGCTATAGTATGCCGTTCGAGACCATGGGCTATAGCCCATGGTCACGGAGCGATTTTGATGAAAAACGAGAATTTGAAAAAAAGACGAAATCACTCCGAGACCATGGGCTATAGCCCATCGTCTCGGAGTCATTTTCGTCTTTTTTTTAAATCCTCAAAAATGATGGAAAACGGCATGCTATAGTATGCTCTTCGAGACCATGGGCTATAGCCCATGGTCTCGGAGCGATTTTGATGAAAAACGAGCATTTGAAAAAAATTACGAAATCACTCCGAGACCATGGGCTATAGCCCATCGTCTCGGAGTCATTTTCGTCTTTTTTTAAAATCCTCAAAAATGATGGAAAACGGCATGCTATAGTATGCCCTTCGAGACCATGGGCTATAGCCCATGGTCTCGGAGCGATTTTGATGAAAAACGAGCATTTGAAAAAAAGACGAAAATCACTCCGAGACCATGGGCTATAGCCCATCGTCTCGGAGTCATTTTCGACTTTTTTTTAAAATCCTCAAAAATGATGGAAAACGGCATGCTATAGTATGCCGTTCGAGACCATGGGCTATAGCCCATGGTCACGGAGCGATTTTGATGAAAAACGAGCATTTGAAAAAAAGACGAAATCACTCCGAGACCATGGGCTATAGCCCATCGTCTCGGAGTCATTTTCGTCTTTTTTTAAAATCCTCAAAAATTATGGAAAACGGCATGCTATAGTATGCCCTTCGAGACCATGGGCTATAGCCCATGGTCTCGGAGCGATTTTGATGAAAAACGAGCATTTGAAAAAAATGACGAAATCACTCCGAGACCATGGGCTATAGCCCATCGTCTCGGAGTCATTTTCGTCTTTTTTTTTAAATCCTCAAAAATGATGGAAAACTGCATGCTATAGTATGCCCTTCGAGACCATGGGCTATAGCCCATGGTCACTCCGAGACCATGGGCTATAGCCCATCGTCTCGGAGTCATTTTCGTCTTTTTTTAAAATCCTCAAAAATGATGGAAAACGGCATGCTATAGTATGCCCTTCGAGACCATGGGCTATAGCCCATGGTCTCGGAGCGATTTTGATGAAAAACGAGCATTTGAAAAAAAGACGAAAATCACTCCGAGACCATGGGCTATAGCCCATCGTCTCGGAGTCATTTTCGTCTTTTTTTAAAATCCTCAAAAATGATGGAAAACGGCATGCTATAGTATGCCCTTCGAGACCATGGGCTATATCCCATGGTCTCGGAGCGATTTTGATGAAAAACGAGCATTTGAAAAAAAGACGAAATCACTCCGAGACCATGGGCTATAGCCCATCGTCTCGGAGTCATTTTCGTCTTTTTTTAAAATCCTCAAAAATGATGGAAAACGGCATGCTATAGTATGCCCTTCGAGACCATGGGCTATAGCCCATGGTCTCGGAGCGATTTTGATGAAAAACGAGCATTTGAAAAAAAGACGAAAATCACTCCGAGACCATGGGCTATAGCCCATCGTCTCAGAGTCATTTTCGTCTTTTTTTAAAATCCTCAAAAATGATGGAAAACGGCATGCTATAGTATGCCCTTCGAGACCATGGACTATATCCCATGGTCTCAGAGCGATTTTGATGAAAAACGAGCATTTGAAAAAAAGACGAAATCACTCCGAGACCATGGGCTATAGCCCATCGTCTCGGAGTCATTTTCGTCTTTTTTTAAAATCCTCAAAAATGATGGAAAACGGCATGCTATAGTATGCCCTTCGAGACCATGGGCTAAAGCCCATGGTCTCGGAGCGATTTTGATGAAAAACGAGCATTTGAAAAAAAGACGAAAATCACTCCGAGACCATGGGCTATAGCCCATCGTCTCGGAGTCATTTTCGTCTTTTTTTAAAATCCTCAAAAATGATGGAAAACGGCATGCTATAGTATGCCCTTCGAGACCATGGGCTATAGCCCATGGTCTCGGAGCGATTTTGATGAAAAACGAGCATTTGAAAAAAAGACGAAAATCACTCCGAGACCATGGGCTATAGCCCATCGTCTCAGAGTCATTTTCGTCTTTTTTTTAAATCCTCAAAAATGATGGAAAACGGCATGCTATAGTATGCCCTTCGAGACCATGGGCTATATCCCATGGTCTCGGAGCGATTTTGATGAAAAACGAGCATTTGAAAAAAAGACGAAATCACTCCGAGACCATGGGCTATAGCCCATCGTCTCGGAGTCATTTTCGTGTTTTTTTTAAAATCCTCAAAAATGATGGAAAACGGCATGCTATAGTATGCCCTTCGAGACCATGGGCTATAGCCCATGGTCTCGGAGCGATTTTGATGAAAAACGAGCATTTGAAAAAAAGACGAATATTACTCCGAGACCATGGGCTATAGCCCATCGTCTCGGAGTCATTTTCGTCTTTTTTTAAAATCCTCAAAAATTATGGAAAACGGCATTCTATAGTATGCCCTTCGAGACCATGGGCTATAGCCCATGGTCTCGGAGCGATTTTGATGAAAAACGAGCATTTGAAAAAAAGACGAAAATCACTCCGAGACCATGGGCTATAGCCCATCGTCTCAGAGTCATTTTCGTCTTTTTTTAAAATCCTCAAAAATGATGGAAAACGGCATGCTATAGTATGCCCTTCGAGACCATGGGCTATAGCACATGGTCTCGGAGCGATTTTGATGAAAAACGAGCATTTGAAAAAAAGGCGAAAATCACTCCGAGACCATGGGCTATAGCCCATCGTCTCAGAGTCATTTTCGTCTTTTTTTAAAATCCTCAAAAATGATGGAAAACGGCATGCTATAGTATGCCCTTCGAGACCATGGACTATATCCCATGGTCTCAGAGCGATTTTGATGAAAAACGAGCATTTGAAAAAAAGACGAAATCACTCCGAGACCATGGGCTATAGCCCATCGTCTCGGAGTCATTTTCGTCTTTTTTTAAAATCCTCAAAAATGATGGAAAACGGCATGCTATAGTATGCCCTTCGAGACCATGGGCTATAGCCCATGGTCTCGGAGCGATTTTGATGAAAAACGAGCATTTGAAAAAAAGACAAAATCACTCCGAGACCATGGGCTATAGCCCATCGTCTCGGAGTCATTTTCGTCTTTTTTTAAAATCCTCAAAAATGATGGAAAACGGCATGCTATAGTATGCCCTTCGAGACCATGGGCTATAGCCCATGGTCTCGGAGCGATTTTGATGAAAAACGAGCATTTGAAAAAAAGTCGAAAATCACTCCGAGACCATGGGCTATAGCCCATCGTCTCGGAGTCATTTTCGTCTTTTTTTAAAATCCTCAAAAATGATGGAAAACGGCATGCTATAGTATGCCCTTCGGAGCGATTTTGATGAAAAACGAGCATTTGAAAAAAAGACGAAATCACTCCGAGACCATGGGCTATAGCCCATCGTCTCGGAGTCATTTTCGTCTTTTTTTAAAATCCTCAAAAATGATGGAAATAGGCATGCTATAGTATGCCCTTCGAGAGCGATTTTGATGAAAAACGAGCATTTGAAAAAAAGACGAAAATCACTCCGAGACCATGGGCTATAGCCCATCGTCTCGGAGTCATTTTCGTCTTTTTTTAAAATCCTCAAAAATGATGGAAAACGGCATGCTATAGTATGCCCTTCGAGACCATGGGCTATAGCCCATGGTCTCGGAGCGATTTTGATGAAAAACGAGCATTTGAAAAAAAGACGAAAATCACTCCGAGACCATGGGCTATAGCCCATCGTCTCGGAGTCATTTTCGTCTTTTTTTTAAATCCTCAAAAATGATGGAAAACGGCATGCTATAGTATGCCGTTCGAGACCATGGGCTATAGCCCATGGTCACGGAGCGATTTTGATGAAAAACGAGCATTTGAAAAAAAGACGAAAATCACTCCGAGACCATGGGCTATAGCCCATCGTCTCGGAGTCATTTTCGTCTTTTTTTAAAATCTTCAAAAATGATGGAAAACGGCATGCTATAGTATGCCCTTCGAGACCATGGGCTATAGCCCATGGTCTCAGAGCGATTGTGATGAAAAACGAGCATTTGAAAAAAAGACGAAAATCACTCCGAGACCATGGGCTATAGCCCATCGTCTCGGAGTCATTTTCGTCTTTTTTTAAAATCCTCAAAAATGATGGAAAACGGCATGCTATAGTATGCCATTCGAGACCATGGGCTATAGCCCATGGTCTCGGAGCGATTTTGATGAAAAACGAGCATTTGAAAAAAAGACGAAAATCACTCCGAGACCATGGGCTATAGCCCATCGTCTCAGAGTCATTTTCGTCTTTTTTTAAAATCCTCAAAAATGATGGAAAACGGCATGCTATAGTATGCCCTTCGAGACCATGGGCTATAGCCCATGGTCTCGGAGCGATTTTGATGAAAAACGAGCATTTGAAAAAAAGACGAAAATCACTCCGAGACCATGGGCTATAGCCCATCGTCTCAGAGTCATTTTCGTCTTTTTTTAAAATCCTCAAAAATGATGGAAAACGGCATGCTATAGTATGCCCTTCGAGACCATGGACTATATCCCATGGTCTCAGAGCGATTTTGATGAAAAACGAGCATTTGAAAAAAAGACGAAAATCACTCCGAGACCATGGGCTATAGCCCATCGTCTCGGAGTCATTTTCGTCTTTTTTTAAAATCCTCAAAAATGATGGAAAACGGCATGCTATAGTATGCCCTTCGAGACCATGGGCTATAGCCCATGGTCTCAGAGCGATTTTGATGAAAAACGAGCATTTGAAAAAAAGACGAAAATCACTCCGAGACCATGGGCTATAGCCCATCGTCTCGGAGTCATTTTCGTCTTTTTTTAAAATCCTCAAAAATGATGGAAAACGGCATGCTATAGTATGCCCTTCGAGACCATGGGCTATAGCCCATGGTCTCGGAGCGATTTTGATGAAAAACGAGCATTTGAAAAAAAGACGAAAATCACTCCGAGACCATGGGCTATAGCCCATCGTCTCAGAGTCATTTTCGTCTTTTTTTAAAATCCTCAAAAATGATGGAAAACGGCATGCTATAGTATGCCCTTCGAGACCATGGGCTATAGCCCATGGTCTCGGAGCGATTTTGATGAAAAACGAGCATTTGAAAAAAAGACGAAAATCACTCCGAGACCATGGGCTATAGCCCATCGTCTCGGAGTCATTTTCGTCTTTTTTTTAAATCCTCAAAAATGATGGAAAACGGCATGCTATAGTATGCCCTTCGAGACCATGGGCTATATCCCATGGTCTCGGAGCGATTTTGATGAAAAACGAGCATTTGAAAAAAAGACGATATCACGCCGAGACCATGGGCTATAGCCCATCGTCTCGGAGTCATTTTCGTCTTTTTTTTAAATCCTCAAAAACGATGGGAAACGGCATGCTATAGTATGCCGTTCGAGACCATGGGCTATAGCCCATGGTCACGGAGCGATTTTGATGAAAAACGAGAATTTGAAAAAAAGACGAAATCACTCCGAGACCATGGGCTATAGCCCATCGTCTCGGAGTCATTTTCGTCTTTTTTTTAAATCCTCAAAAATGATGGAAAACGGCATGCTATAGTATGCCCTTCGAGACCATGGGCTATAGCCCATGGTCTCGGAGCGATTTTGATGAAAAACGAGCATTTGAAAAAAAGACGAAAATCACTCCGAGACCATGGGCTATAGCCCATCGTCTCGGAGTCATTTTCGTCTTTTTTTAAAATCCTCAAAAATGATGGAAAACGGCATGCTATAGTATGCCCTTCGAGACCATGGGCTATAGCCCATGGTCTCGGAGCGATTTTGATGAAAAACGAGCATTTGAAAAAAAGACGAAAATCACTCCGAGACTATGGGCTATAGCCCATCGTCTCGGAGTCATTTTCGTCTTTTTTTAAAATCCTCAAAAATGATGGAAAACGGCATGCTATAGTATGCCCTTCGAGACCATGGGCTATAGCCCATGGTCTCGGAGTGATTTTGATGAAAAACAAGCATTTGAAAAAAAGACGAAAATCACTCCGAGACCATGGGCTATAGCCCATCGTCTCAGAGTCATTTTCGTCTTTTTTTTTAATCCTCAAAAATGATGGAAAACGGCATGCTATAGTATGCCCTTCGAGACCATGGGCTATATCCCATGGTCTCGGAGCGATTTTGATGAAAAACGAGCATTTGAAAAAAAGACGATATCACTCCGAGACCATGGGCTATAGCCCATCGTCTCGGAGTAATTTTCGTCTTTTTTTTTAAATCCTCAAAAACGATGGAAAACGGCATGCTATAGTATGCCGTTCGAGACCATGGGCTATAGCCCATGGTCACGGAGCGATTTTGATGAAAAACGAGAATTTGAAAAAAAGACGAAATCACTCCGAGACCATGGGCTATAGCCCATCGTCTCGGAGTCATTTTCGTCTTTTTTTAAAATCCTCAAAAATGATGGAAAACGGCATGCTATAGTATGCCCTTCGAGACCATGGGCTATAGCCCATGGTCTCGGAGCGATTTTGATGAAAAACGAGCATTTGAAAAAAAGACGAAAATCACTCCGAGACCATGGGCTATAGCCCATCGTCTCGGAGTCATTTTCGTCTTTTTTAAAAATCCTCAAAAATGATGGAAAACGGAATGCTATAGTATGCCCTTCGAGACCATGGGCTATAGCCCATGGTCCTCAAAAATGATGGAAAACGGCATGCTATAGTATGCCCTTCGAGACCATGGGCTATATCCCATGGTCTCGGAGCGATTTTGATGAAAAACGAGCATTTGAAAAAAAGACGAAATCACTCCGAGACCATGGGCTATAGCCCATCGTCTCGGAGTCATTTTCGTCTTTTTTTAAAATCCTCAAAAATTATGGAAAACGGCATGCTATAGTATGCCCTTCGAGACCATGGGCTATAGCCCATGGTCTCGGAGCGATTTTGATGAAAAACGAGCATTTGAAAAAAAGACGAAAATCACTCCGAGACCATGGGCTATAGCCCATCGTCTCGGAGTCATTTTCGTCTTTTTTTAAAATCCTCAAAAATGATGGAAAACGGCATGCTATAGTATGCCCTTCGAGACCATGGGCTATAGCACATGGTCTCGGAGCGATTTTGATGAAAAACGAGCATTTGAAAAAAAGACGAAAATCACTCCGAGACCATGGGCTATAGCCCATCGTCTCGGAGTCATTTTCGTCTTTTTTTAAAATCCTCAAAAATGATGGAAAACGGCATGCTATAGTATGCCCTTCGAGACCATGGGCTATAGCCCATGGTCTCGGAGCGATTTTGATGAAAAACGAGCATTTGAAAAAAAGACGAAAATCACTCCGAGACCATGGGCTATAGCCCATCGTCTCAGAGTCATTTTCGTCTTTTTTTAAAATCCTCAAAAATGATGGAAAACGGCATGCTATAGTATGCCCTTCGAGACCATGGACTATATCCCATGGTCTCAGAGCGATTTTGATGAAAAACGAGCATTTGAAAAAAAGACGAAATCACTCCGAG
This sequence comes from Electrona antarctica, assembly GCF_951216825.1. Taxonomy (NCBI): domain Eukaryota; kingdom Metazoa; phylum Chordata; class Actinopteri; order Myctophiformes; family Myctophidae; genus Electrona; species Electrona antarctica. The sequence goes on along the minus strand of NC_136804.1, from coordinate 34,849,042 downwards.
ACCATGGGCTATAGCCCATCGTCTCGGAGTCATTTTCGTCTTTTTTTAAAATCCTCAAAAATGATGGAAAACGGCATGCTATAGTATGCCCTTCGAGACCATGGGCTATAGCCCATGGTCTCGGAGCGATTTTGATGAAAAACGAGCATTTGAAAAAAAGACGAAAATCACTCTGAGACCATGGGCTATAGCCCATCGTCTCAGAGTCATTTTCGTCTTTTTTTAAAATCCTCAAAAATGATGGAAAACGGCATGCTATAGTATGCCCTTCGAGACCATGGGCTATATCCCATGGTCTCGGAGCGATTTTGATGAAAAACGAGCATTTGAAAAAAAGACGAAATCACTCCGAGACCATGGGCTATAGCCCATCGTCTCGGAGTCATTTTCGTGTTTTTTTTAAAATCCTCAAAAATGATGGAAAACGGCATGCTATAGTATGCCCTTCGAGACCATGGGCTATAGCCCATGGTCTCGGAGCGATTTTGATGAAAAACGAGCATTTGAAAAAAAGACGAATATTACTCCGAGACCATGGGCTATAGCCCATCGTCTCGGAGTCATTTTCGTCTTTTTTTAAAATCCTCAAAAATTATGGAAAACGGCATGCTATAGTATGCCCTTCGAGACCATGGGCTATAGCCCATGGTCTCGGAGCGATTTTGATGAAAAACGAGCATTTGAAAAAAAGACGAAAATCACTCCGAGACCATGGGCTATAGCCCATCGTCTCGGAGTCATTTTCGTCTTTTTTTAAAATCCTCAAAAATGATGGAAAACGGCATGCTATAGTATGCCCTTCGAGACCATGGGCTATAGCACATGGTCTCGGAGCGATTTTGATGAAAAACGAGCATTTGAAAAAAAGACGAAAATCACTCCGAGACCATGGGCTATAGCCCATCGTCTCAGAGTCATTTTCGTCTTTTTTTAAAATCCTCAAAAATGATGGAAAACGGCATGCTATAGTATGCCCTTCGAGACCATGGACTATATCCCATGGTCTCAGAGCGATTTTGATGAAAAACGAGCATTTGAAAAAAAGACGAAATCACTCCGAGACCATGGGCTATAGCCCATCGTCTCGGAGTCATTTTCGTCTTTTTTTAAAATCCTCAAAAATGATGGAAAACGGCATGCTATAGTATGCCCTTCGAGACCATGGGCTATAGCCCATGGTCTCGAAGCGATTTTGATGAAAAACGAGCATTTGAAAAAAAGACGAAATCACTCCGAGACCATGGGCTATAGCCCATCGTCTCGGAGTCATTTTCGTCTTTTTTTAAAATCCTCAAAAATGATGGAAAACGGCATGCTATAGTATGCCCTTCGAGACCATGGGCTATAGCCCATGGTCTCGGAGCGATTTTGATGAAAAACGAGCATTTGAAAAAAAGTCGAAAATCACTCCGAGACCATGGGCTATAGCCCATCGTCTCGGAGTCATTTTCGTCTTTTTTTAAAATCCTCAAAAATGATGGAAAACGGCATGCTATAGTATGCCCTTCGGAGCGATTTTGATGAAAAACGAGCATTTGAAAAAAAGACGAAATCACTCCGAGACCATGGGCTATAGCCCATCGTCTCGGAGTCATTTTCGTCTTTTTTTAAAATCCTCAAAAATGATGGAAATAGGCATGCTATAGTATGCCCCTCGGAGCGATTTTGATGAAAAACGAGCATTTGAAAAAAAGACGAAAATCACTCCGAGACCATGGGCTATAGCCCATCGTCTCGGAGTCATTTTCGTCTTTTTTTAAAATCCTCAAAAATGATGGAAAACGGCATGCTATAGTATGCCCTTCGAGACCATGAGCTATAGCCCATGGTCTCGGAGCGATTTTGATGAAAAACGAGCATTTGAAAAAAAGACGAAAATCACTCCGAGACCATGGGCTATAGCCCATCGTCTCAGAGTCATTTTCGTCTTTTTTTAAAATCCTCAAAAATGATGGAAAACGGCATGCTATAGTATGCCCTTCGAGACCATGGACTATATCCCATGGTCTCAGAGCGATTTTAAAGAAAAACGAGCATTTGAAAAAAAGACGAAAATCACTCCGAGACCATGGGCTATAGCCCATCGTCTCGGAGTCATTTTCGTCTTTTTTTAAAATCCTCAAAAATGATGGAAAACGGCATGCTATAGTATGCCCTTCGAGACCATGGGCTATAGCCCATGGTCTCAGAGCGATTTTGATGAAAAACGAGCATTTGAAAAAAAGACGAAAATCACTCCGAGACCATGGGCTATAGCCCATCGTCTCGGAGTCATTTTCGTCTTTTTTTAAAATCCTCAAAAATGATGGAAAACGGCATGCTATAGTATGCCCTTCGAGACCATGGGCTATAGCCCATGGTCTCGGAGCGATTTTGATGAAAAACGAGCATTTGAAAAAAAGACGAAAATCACTCCGAGACCATGGGCTATAGCCCATCGTCTCGGAGTCATTTTCGTCTTTTTTTTAAATCCTCAAAAATGATGGAAAACGGCATGCTATAGTATGCCCTTCGAGACCATGGGCTATATCCCATGGTCTCGGAGCGATTTTGATGAAAAACGAGCATTTGAAAAAAAGACGATATCACTCCGAGACCATGGGCTATAGCCCATCGTCTCGGAGTCATTTTCGTCTTTTTTTAAAATCCTCAAAAATGATGGAAAACGGCATGCTATAGTATGCCCTTCGAGACCATGGGCTATAGCCCATGGTCTCGGAGTGATTTTGATGAAAAACAAGCATTTGAAAAAAAGACGAAAATCACTCCGAGACCATGGGCTATAGCCCATCGTCTCAGAGTCATTTTCGTCTTTTTTTTAAATCCTCAAAAATGATGGAAAACGGCATGCTATAGTATGCCCTTCGAGACCATGGGCTATATCCCATGGTCTCGGAGCGATTTTGATGAAAAACGAGCATTTGAAAAAAAGACGATATCACTCCGAGACCATGGGCTATAGCCCATCGTCTCGGAGTAATTTTCGTCTTTTTTTTTAAATCCTCAAAAACGATGGAAAACGGCATGCTATAGTATGCCGTTCGAGACCATGGGCTATAGCCCATGGTCACGGAGCGATTTTGATGAAAAACGAGAATTTGAAAAAAAGACGAAATCACTCCGAGACCATGGGCTATAGCCCATCGTCTCGGAGTCATTTTCGTCTTTTTTTAAAATCCTCAAAAATGATGGAAAACGGCATGCTATAGTATGCCCTTCGAGACCATGGGCTATAGCCCATGGTCTCGGAGCGATTTTGATGAAAAACGAGCATTTGAAAAAAAGACGAAAATCACTCCGAGACCATGGGCTATAGCCCATCGTCTCGGAGTCATTTTCGTCTTTTTTAAAAATCCTCAAAAATGATGGAAAACGGAATGCTATAGTATGCCCTTCGAGACCATGGGCTATAGCCCATGGTCTCGGAGCGATTTTGATGAAAAACGAGCATTTGAAAAAAAGACGAAAATCACTCTGAGACCATGGGCTATAGCCCATCGTCTCAGAGTCATTTTCGTCTTTTTTTAAAATCCTCAAAAATGATGGAAAACGGCATGCTATAGTATGCCCTTCGAGACCATGGGCTATATCCCATGGTCTCGGAGCGATTTTGATGAAAAACGAGCATTTGAAAAAAAGACGAAATCACTCCGAGACCATGGGCTATAGCCCATCGTCTCGGAGTCATTTTCGTCTTTTTTTAAAATCCTCAAAAATTATGGAAAACGGCATGCTATAGTATGCCCTTCGAGACCATGGGCTATAGCACATGGTCTCGGAGCGATTTTGATGAAAAACGAGCATTTGAAAAAAAGACGAAAATCACTCCGAGACCATGGGCTATAGCCCATCGTCTCGGAGTCATTTTCGTCTTTTTTTAAAATCCTCAAAAATGATGGAAAACGGCATGCTATAGTATGCCCTTCGAGACCATGGGCTATAGCCCATGGTCTCGGAGCGATTTTGATGAAAAACGAGCATTTGAAAAAAAGACGAAATCACTCCGAGACCATGGGCTATAGCCCATCGTCTCAGAGTCATTTTCGTCTTTTTTTAAAATCCTCAAAAATGATGGAAAACGGCATGCTATAGTATGCCCTTCGAGACCATGGACTATATCCCATGGTCTCAGAGCGATTTTGATGAAAAACGAGCATTTGAAAAAAAGACGAAATCACTCCGAGACCATGGGCTATAGCCCATCGTCTCGGAGTCATTTTCGTCTTTTTTTAAAATCCTCAAAAATGATGGAAAACGGCATGCTATAGTATGCCCTTCGAGACCATGGGCTATAGCCCATGGTCTCGGAGCGATTTTGATGAAAAACGAGCATTTGAAAAAAAGACGAAATCACTCCGAGACCATGGGCTATAGCCCATCGTCTCGGAGTCATTTTCGTGTTTTTTTTAAAATCCTCAAAAATGATGGAAAACGGCATGCTATAGTATGCCCTTCGAGACCATGGACTATATCCCATGGTCTCAGAGCGATTTTGATGAAAAACGAGCATTTGAAAAAAAGACGAAATCACTCCGAGACCATGGGCTATAGCCCATCGTCTCGGAGTCATTTTCGTCTTTTTTTAAAATCCTCAAAAATGATGGAAAACGGCATGCTATAGTATGCCCTTCGAGACCATGGGCTATATCCCATGGTCTCGGAGCGATTTTGATGAAAAACGAGCATTTGAAAAAAAGACGAAATCACTCCGAGACCATGGGCTATAGCCCATCGTCTCGGAGTCATTTTCGTGTTTTTTTTAAAATCCTCAAAAATGATGGAAAACGGCATGCTATAGTATGCCCTTCGAGACCATGGGCTATAGCCCATGGTCTCGGAGCGATTTTGATGAAAAACGAGCATTTGAAAAAAAGACGAATATTACTCCGAGACCATGGGCTATAGCCCATCGTCTCGGAGTCATTTTCGTCTTTTTTTAAAATCCTCAAAAATTATGGAAAACGGCATGCTATAGTATGCCCTTCGAGACCATGGGCTATAGCCCATGGTCTCGGAGCGATTTTGATGAAAAACGAGCATTTGAAAAAAAGACGAAAATCACTCCGAGACCATGGGCTATAGCCCATCGTCTCGGAGTCATTTTCGTCTTTTTTTAAAATCCTCAAAAATGATGGAAAACGGCATGCTATAGTATGCCCTTCGAGACCATGGGCTATAGCACATGGTCTCGGAGCGATTTTGATGAAAAACGAGCATTTGAAAAAAAGACGAAAATCACTCCGAGACCATGGGCTATAGCCCATCGTCTCAGAGTCATTTTCGTCTTTTTTTAAAATCCTCAAAAATGATGGAAAACGGCATGCTATAGTATGCCCTTCGAGACCATGGACTATATCCCATGGTCTCAGAGCGATTTTGATGAAAAACGAGCATTTGAAAAAAAGACGAAATCACTCCGAGACCATGGGCTATAGCCCATCGTCTCGGAGTCATTTTCGTCTTTTTTTAAAATCCTCAAAAATGATGGAAAACGGCATGCTATAGTATGCCCTTCGAGACCATGGGCTATAGCCCATGGTCTCGGAGCGATTTTGATGAAAAACGAGCATTTGAAAAAAAGACGAAATCACTCCGAGACCATGGGCTATAGCCCATCGTCTCGGAGTCATTTTCGTCTTTTTTTAAAATCCTCAAAAATGATGGAAAACGGCATGCTATAGTATGCCCTTCGAGACCATGGGCTATAGCCCATGGTCTCGGAGCGATTTTGATGAAAAACGAGCATTTGAAAAAAAGTCGAAAATCACTCCGAGACCATGGGCTATAGCCCATCGTCTCGGAGTCATTTTCGTCTTTTTTTAAAATCCTCAAAAATGATGGAAAACGGCATGCTATAGTATGCCCTTCGGAGCGATTTTGATGAAAAACGAGCATTTGAAAAAAAGACGAAATCACTCCGAGACCATGGGCTATAGCCCATCGTCTCGGAGTCATTTTCGTCTTTTTTTAAAATCCTCAAAAATGATGGAAATAGGCATGCTATAGTATGCCCCTCGGAGCGATTTTGATGAAAAACGAGCATTTGAAAAAAAGACGAAAATCACTCCGAGACCATGGGCTATAGCCCATCGTCTCGGAGTCATTTTCGTCTTTTTTTAAAATCCTCAAAAATGATGGAAAACGGCATGCTATAGTATGCCCTTCGAGACCATGAGCTATAGCCCATGGTCTCGGAGCGATTTTGATGAAAAACGAGCATTTGAAAAAAAGACGAAAATCACTCCGAGACCATGGGCTATAGCCCATCGTCTCGGAGTCATTTTCGTCTTTTTTTTAAATCCTCAAAAATGATGGAAAACGGCATGCTATAGTATGCCCTTCGAGACCATGGGCTATAGCCCATGGTCTCGGAGCGATTTTGATGAAAAACGAGCATTTGAAAAAAAGACGAAAATCACTCCGAGACCATGGGCTATAGCCCATCGTCTCAGAGTCATTTTCGTCTTTTTTTAAAATCCTCAAAAATGATGGAAAACGGCATGCTATAGTATGCCCTTCGAGACCATGGGCTATAGCCCATGGTCTCGGAGCGATTTTGATGAAAAACGAGCATTTGAAAAAAAGACGAAAATCACTCCGAGACCATGGGCTATAGCCCATCGTCTCAGAGTCATTTTCGTCTTTTTTTAAAATCCTCAAAAATGATGGAAAACGGCATGCTATAGTATGCCCTTCGAGACCATGGACTATATCCCATGGTCTCAGAGCGATTTTGATGAAAAACGAGCATTTGAAAAAAAGACGAAATCACTCCGAGACCATGGGCTATAGCCCATCGTCTCGGAGTCATTTTCGTCTTTTTTTAAAATCCTCAAAAATGATGGAAAACGGCATGCTATAGTATGCCCTTCGAGACCATGGGCTATAGCCCATGGTCTCAGAGCGATTTTGATGAAAAACGAGCATTTGAAAAAAAGACGAAAATCACTCCGAGACCATGGGCTATAGCCCATCGTCTCGGAGTCATTTTCGTCTTTTTTTAAAATCCTCAAAAATGATGGAAAACGGAATGCTATAGTATGCCCTTCGAGACCATGGGCTATAGCCCATGGTCTCGGAGCGATTTTGATGAAAAACGAGCATTTGAAAAAAAGACGAAAATCACTCTGAGACCATGGGCTATAGCCCATCGTCTCAGAGTCATTTTCGTCTTTTTTTAAAATCCTCAAAAATGATGGAAAACGGCATGCTATAGTATGCCCTTCGAGACCATGGGCTATAGCCCATGGTCTCGGAGCGATTTTGATGAAAAACGAGCATTTGAAAAAAAGACGAATATTACTCCGAGACCATGGGCTATAGCCCATCGTCTCGGAGTCATTTTCGTCTTTTTTTAAAATCCTCAAAAATTATGGAAAACGGCATGCTATAGTATGCCCTTCGAGACCATGGGCTATAGCCCATGGTCTCGGAGCGATTTTGATGAAAAACGAGCATTTGAAAAAAAGACGAAAATCACTCCGAGACCATGGGCTATAGCCCATCGTCTCGGAGTCATTTTCGTCTTTTTTTAAAATCCTCAAAAATGATGGAAAACGGCATGCTATAGTATGCCCTTCGAGACCATGGGCTATAGCACATGGTCTCGGAGCGATTTTGATGAAAAACGAGCATTTGAAAAAAAGACGAAAATCACTCCGAGACCATGGGCTATAGCCCATCGTCTCAGAGTCATTTTCGTCTTTTTTTAAAATCCTCAAAAATGATGGAAAACGGCATGCTATAGTATGCCCTTCGAGACCATGGACTATATCCCATGGTCTCAGAGCGATTTTGATGAAAAACGAGCATTTGAAAAAAAGACGAAATCACTCCGAGACCATGGGCTATAGCCCATCGTCTCGGAGTCATTTTCGTCTTTTTTTAAAATCCTCAAAAATGATGGAAAACGGCATGCTATAGTATGCCCTTCGAGACCATGGGCTATAGCCCATGGTCTCGGAGCGATTTTGATGAAAAACGAGCATTTGAAAAAAAGACGAAATCACTCCGAGACCATGGGCTATAGCCCATCGTCTCGGAGTCATTTTCGTCTTTTTTTAAAATCCTCAAAAATGATGGAAAACGGCATGCTATAGTATGCCCTTCGAGACCATGGGCTATAGCCCATGGTCTCGGAGCGATTTTGATGAAAAACGAGCATTTGAAAAAAAGTCGAAAATCACTCCGAGACCATGGGCTATAGCCCATCGTCTCGGAGTCATTTTCGTCTTTTTTTAAAATCCTCAAAAATGATGGAAAACGGCATGCTATAGTATGCCCTTCGGAGCGATTTTGATGAAAAACGAGCATTTGAAAAAAAGACGAAATCACTCCGAGACCATGGGCTATAGCCCATCGTCTCGGAGTCATTTTCGTCTTTTTTTAAAATCCTCAAAAATGATGGAAATAGGCATGCTATAGTATGCCCCTCGGAGCGATTTTGATGAAAAACGAGCATTTGAAAAAAAGACGAAAATCACTCCGAGACCATGGGCTATAGCCCATCGTCTCGGAGTCATTTTCGTCTTTTTTTAAAATCCTCAAAAATGATGGAAAACGGCATGCTATAGTATGCCCTTCGAGACCATGAGCTATAGCCCATGGTCTCGGAGCGATTTTGATGAAAAACGAGCATTTGAAAAAAAGACGAAAATCACTCCGAGACCATGGGCTATAGCCCATCGTCTCGGAGTCATTTTCGTCTTTTTTTTAAATCCTCAAAAATGATGGAAAACGGCATGCTATAGTATGCCCTTCGAGACCATGGGCTATATCCCATGGTCTCGGAGCGATTTTGATGAAAAACGAGCATTTGAAAAAAAGACGAAATCACTCCGAGACCATGGGCTATAGCCCATCGTCTCGGAGTCATTTTCGTCTTTTTTTAAAATCCTCAAAAATGATGGAAAACGGCATGCTATAGTATGCCCTTCGAGACCATGGGCTATAGCCCATGGTCTCGGAGCGATTTTGATGAAAAACGAGCATTTGAAAAAAAGACGAATATTACTCCGAGACCATGGGCTATAGCCCATCGTCTCGGAGTCATTTTCGTCTTTTTTTAAAATCCTCAAAAACTATGGAAAACGGCATGCTATAGTATGCCCTTCGAGACCATGGGCTATAGCCCATGGTCTCGGAGCGATTTTGATGAAAAACGAGCATTTGAAAAAAAGACGAAAATCACTCCGAGACCATGGGCTATAGCCCATCGTCTCGGAGTCATTTTCGTCTTTTTTTAAAATCCTCAAAAATGATGGAAAACGGCATGCTATAGTATGCCCTTCGAGACCATGGGCTATAGCACATGGTCTCGGAGCGATTTTGATGAAAAACGAGCATTTGAAAAAAAGACGAAAATCACTCCGAGACCATGGGCTATAGCCCATCGTCTCAGAGTCATTTTCGTCTTTTTTTAAAATCCTCAAAAATGATGGAAAACGGCATGCTATAGTATGCCCTTCGAGACCATGGACTATATCCCATGGTCTCAGAGCGATTTTGATGAAAAACGAGCATTTGAAAAAAAGACGAAATCACTCCGAGACCATGGGCTATAGCCCATCGTCTCGGAGTCATTTTCGTCTTTTTTTAAAATCCTCAAAAATGATGGAAAACGGCATGCTATAGTATGCCCTTCGAGACCATGGGCTATAGCCCATGGTCTCGGAGCGATTTTGATGAAAAACGAGCATTTGAAAAAAAGACGAAATCACTCCGAGACCATGGGCTATAGCCCATCGTCTCGGAGTCATTTTCGTCTTTTTTTAAAATCCTCAAAAATGATGGAAAACGGCATGCTATAGTATGCCCTTCGAGACCATGGGCTTTAGCCCATGGTCTCGGAGCGATTTTGATGAAAAACGAGCATTTGAAAAAAAGTCGAAAATCACTCCGAGACCATGGGCTATAGCCCATCGTCTCGGAGTCATTTTCGTCTTTTTTTAAAATCCTCAAAAATGATGGAAAACGGCATGCTATAGTATGCCCTTCGGAGCGATTTTGATGAAAAACGAGCATTTGAAAAAAAGACGAAATCACTCCGAGACCATGGGCTATAGCCCATCGTCTCGGAGTCATTTTCGTCTTTTTTTAAAATCCTCAAAAATGATGGAAATAGGCATGCTATAGTATGCCCCTCGGAGCGATTTTGATGAAAAACGAGCATTTGAAAAAAAGACGAAAATCACTCCGAGACCATGGGCTATAGCCCATCGTCTCGGAGTCATTTTCGTCTTTTTTTAAAATCCTCAAAAATGATGGAAAACGGCATGCTATAGTATGCCCTTCGAGACCATGAGCTATAGCCCATGGTCTCGGAGCGATTTTGATGAAAAACGAGCATTTGAAAAAAAGACGAAAATCACTCCGAGACCATGGGCTATAGCCCATCGTCTCGGAGTCATTTTCGTCTTTTTTTTAAATCCTCAAAAATGATGGAAAACGGCATGCTATAGTATGCCCTTCGAGACCATGGGCTATATCCCATGGTCTCGGAGCGATTTTGATGAAAAACGAGCATTTGAAAAAAAGACGAAATCACTCCGAGACCATGGGCTATAGCCCATCGTCTCGGAGTCATTTTCGTCTTTTTTTAAAATCCTCAAAAATGATGGAAAACGGCATGCTATAGTATGCCCTTCGAGACCATGGGCTATAGCCCATGGTCTCGGAGCGATTTTGATGAAAAACGAGCATTTGAAAAAAAGACGAAAATCACTCCGAGACCATGGGCTATAGCCCATCGTCTCAGAGTCATTTTCGTCTTTTTTTAAAATCCTCAAAAATGATGGAAAACGGCATGCTATAGTATGCCCTTCGAGACCATGGACTATATCCCATGGTCTCAGAGCGATTTTGATGAAAAACGAGCATTTGAAAAAAAGACGAAATCACTCCGAGACCATGGGCTATAGCCCATCGTCTCGGAGTCATTTTCGTCTTTTTTTAAAATCCTCAAAAATGATGGAAAACGGCATGCTATAGTATGCCCTTCGAGACCATGGGCTATAGCCCATGGTCTCAGAGCGATTTTGATGAAAAACGAGCATTTGAAAAAAAGACGAAAATCACTCCGAGACCATGGGCTATAGCCCATCGTCTCGGAGTCATTTTCGTCTTTTTTTAAAATCCTCAAAAATGATGGAAAACGGAATGCTATAGTATGCCCTTCGAGACCATGGGCTATAGCCCATGGTCTCGGAGCGATTTTGATGAAAAACGAGCATTTGAAAAAAAGACGAAAATCACTCTGAGACCATGGGCTATAGCCCATCGTCTCAGAGTCATTTTCGTCTTTTTTTAAAATCCTCAAAAATGATGGAAAACGGCATGCTATAGTATGCCCTTCGAGACCATGGGCTATATCCCATGGTCTCGGAGCGATTTTGATGAAAAACGAGCATTTGAAAAAAAGACGAAATCACTCCGAGACCATGGGCTATAGCCCATCGTCTCGGAGTCATTTTCGTCTTTTTTTAAAATCCTCAAAAATGATGGAAAACGGCATGCTATAGTATGCCCTTCGAGACCATGGGCTATAGCCCATGGTCTCGGAGCGATTTTGATGAAAAACGAGCATTTGAAAAAAAGTCGAAAATCACTCCGAGACCATGGGCTATAGCCCATCGTCTCGGAGTCATTTTCGTCTTTTTTTAAAATCCTCAAAAATGATGGAAAACGGCATGCTATAGTATGCCCTTCGGAGCGATTTTGATGAAAAACGAGCATTTGAAAAAAAGACGAAATCACTCCGAGACCATGGGCTATAGCCCATCGTCTCGGAGTCATTTTCGTCTTTTTTTTAAATCCTCAAAAATGATGGAAAACGGCATGCTATAGTATGCCCTTCGAGACCATGGGCTATAGCACATGGTCTCGGAGCGATTTTGATGAAAAACGAGCATTTGAAAAAAAGACGAAAATCACTCCGAGACCATGGGCTATAGCCCATCGTCTCAGAGTCATTTTCGTCTTTTTTTAAAATCCTCAAAAATGATGGAAAACGGCATGCTATAGTATGCCCTTCGAGACCATGGGCTATAGCCCATGGTCTCGGAGCGATTTTGATGAAAAACGAGCATTTGAAAAAAAGTCGAAAATCACTCCGAGACCATGGGCTATAGCCCATCGTCTCGGAGTCATTTTCGTCTTTTTTTAAAATCCTCAAAAATGATGGAAAACGGCATGCTATAGTATGCCCTTCGAGACCATGGGCTATAGCCCATGGTCTCGGAGCGATTTTGATGAAAAACAAGCATTTGAAAAAAAGACGAAAATCACTCCGAGACCATGGGCTATAGCCCATCGTCTCGGAGTAATTTTCGTATTTTTTTAAAATCCTCAAAAATGATGGAAAACGGCATGCTATAGTATGCCCTTCGGAGCGATTTTGATGAAAAACGAGCATTTGAAAAAAAGACGAAATCACTCCGAGACCATGGGCTATAGCCCATCGTCTCGGAGTCATTTTCGTCTTTTTTAAAAATCCTCAAAAATGATGGAAATAGGCATGCTATAGTATGCCCTTCGAGACCATGGGCTATAGCCCATGGTCTCGGAGCGATTTTGATGAAAAACGAGCATTTGAAAAAAAGACGAAAATCACTCCGAGACCATGGGCTATAGCCCATCGTCTCGGAGTCATTTTCGTCTTTTTTTTTAATCCTCAAAAATGATGGAAAACGGCATGCTATAGTATGCCCTTCGAGCGATTTTGATGAAAAACGAGCATTTGAAAAAAAGACGAAATCACTCCGAGACCATGGGCTATAGCCCATCGTCTCGGAGTCATTTTCGTATTTTTTTAAAATCCTCAAAAATGATGGAAAACGGCATGCTATAGTATGCCCTTCGAGACCATGGGCTATAGCCCATGGTCTCGGAGCGATTTTGATGAAAAACGAGCATTTGAAAAAAAGACGAAAATCACTCCGAGACCATGGGCTATAGCCCATCGTCTCGGAGTCATTTTCGTCTTTTTTTAAAATCCTCAAAAATGATGGAAAACGGCATGCTATAGTATGCCCTTCGAGACCATGGGCTATAGCCCATGGTCTCGGAGCGATTTTGATGAAAAACGAGCATTTGAAAAAAAGACGAAAATCACTCCGAGACCATGGGCTATAGCCCATCGTCTCGGAGTCATTTTCGTCTTTTTTTAAAATCCTCAAAAATGATGGAAAACGGCATGCTATAGTATGCCCTTCGAGACCATGGGCTATAGCCCATGGTCTCGGAGCGATTTTGATGAAAAACGAGCATTTGAAAAAAAGTCGAAAATCACTCCGAGACCATGGGCTATAGCCCATCGTCTCGGAGTCATTTTCGTCTTTTTTTAAAATCCTCAAAAATGATGGAAAACGGCATGCTATAGTATGCCCTTCGGAGCGATTTTGATGAAAAACGAGCATTTGAAAAAAAGACGAAATCACTCCGAGACCATGGGCTATAGCCCATCGTCTCGGAGTCATTTTCGTCTTTTTTTAAAATCCTCAAAAATGATGGAAATAGGCATGCTATAGTATGCCCCTCGGAGCGATTTTGATGAAAAACGAGCATTTGAAAAAAAGACGAAAATCACTCCGAGACCATGGGCTATAGCCCATCGTCTCGGAGTCATTTTCGTCTTTTTTTAAAATCCTCAAAAATGATGGAAAACGGCATGCTATAGTATGCCCTTCGAGACCATGAGCTATAGCCCATGGTCTCGGAGCGATTTTGATGAAAAACGAGCATTTGAAAAAAAGACGAAAATCACTCCGAGACCATGGGCTATAGCCCATCGTCTCAGAGTCATTTTCGTCTTTTTTTAAAATCCTCAAAAATGATGGAAAACGGCATGCTATAGTATGCCCTTCGAGACCATGGACTATATCCCATGGTCTCAGAGCGATTTTAAAGAAAAACGAGCATTTGAAAAAAAGACGAAAATCACTCCGAGACCATGGGCTATAGCCCATCGTCTCGGAGTCATTTTCGTCTTTTTTTAAAATCCTCAAAAATGATGGAAAACGGCATGCTATAGTATGCCCTTCGAGACCATGGGCTATAGCCCATGGTCTCAGAGCGATTTTGATGAAAAACGAGCATTTGAAAAAAAGACGAAAATCACTCCGAGACCATGGGCTATAGCCCATCGTCTCGGAGTCATTTTCGTCTTTTTTTAAAATCCTCAAAAATGATGGAAAACGGCATGCTATAGTATGCCCTTCGAGACCATGGGCTATAGCCCATGGTCTCGGAGCGATTTTGATGAAAAACGAGCATTTGAAAAAAAGACGAAAATCACTCCGAGACCATGGGCTATAGCCCATCGTCTCGGAGTCATTTTCGTCTTTTTTTTAAATCCTCAAAAATGATGGAAAACGGCATGCTATAGTATGCCCTTCGAGACCATGGGCTATATCCCATGGTCTCGGAGCGATTTTGATGAAAAACGAGCATTTGAAAAAAAGACGATATCACTCCGAGACCATGGGCTATAGCCCATCGTCTCGGAGTCATTTTCGTCTTTTTTTTAAATCCTCAAAAACGATGGGAAACGGCATGCTATAGTATGCCGTTCGAGACCATGGGCTATAGCCCATGGTCACGGAGCGATTTTGATGAAAAACGAGAATTTGAAAAAAAGACGAAATCACTCCGAGACCATGGGCTATAGCCCATCGTCTCGGAGTCATTTTCGTCTTTTTTTTAAATCCTCAAAAATGATGGAAAACGGCATGCTATAGTATGCCCTTCGAGACCATGGGCTATAGCCCATGGTCTCGGAGCGATTTTGATGAAAAACGAGCATTTGAAAAAAAGACGAAAATCACTCCGAGACCATGGGCTATAGCCCATCGTCTCGGAGTCATTTTCGTCTTTTTTTAAAATCCTCAAAAATGATGGAAAACGGCATGCTATAGTATGCCCTTCGAGACCATGGGCTATAGCCCATGGTCTCGGAGCGATTTTGATGAAAAACGAGCATTTGAAAAAAAGACGAAAATCACTCCGAGACTATGGGCTATAGCCCATCGTCTCGGAGTCATTTTCGTCTTTTTTTAAAATCCTCAAAAATGATGGAAAACGGCATGCTATAGTATGCCCTTCGAGACCATGGGCTATAGCCCATGGTCTCGGAGTGATTTTGATGAAAAACAAGCATTTGAAAAAAAGACGAAAATCACTCCGAGACCATGGGCTATAGCCCATCGTCTCAGAGTCATTTTCGTCTTTTTTTTAAATCCTCAAAAATGATGGAAAACGGCATGCTATAGTATGCCCTTCGAGACCATGGGCTATATCCCATGGTCTCGGAGCGATTTTGATGAAAAACGAGCATTTGAAAAAAAGACGATATCACTCCGAGACCATGGGCTATAGCCCATCGTCTCGGAGTAATTTTCGTCTTTTTTTTTAAATCCTCAAAAACGATGGAAAACGGCATGCTATAGTATGCCGTTCGAGACCATGGGCTATAGCCCATGGTCACGGAGCGATTTTGATGAAAAACGAGAATTTGAAAAAAAGACGAAATCACTCCGAGACCATGGGCTATAGCCCATCGTCTCGGAGTCATTTTCGTCTTTTTTTAAAATCCTCAAAAATGATGGAAAACGGCATGCTATAGTATGCCCTTCGAGACCATGGGCTATAGCCCATGGTCTCGGAGCGATTTTGATGAAAAACGAGCATTTGAAAAAAAGACGAAAATAACTCCGAGACCATGGGCTATAGCCCATCGTCTCGGAGTCATTTTCGTCTTTTTTTAAAATCCTCAAAAATGATGGAAAACGGCATGCTATAGTATGCCCTTCGAGACCATGGGCTATAGCCCATGGTCTCAGAGCGATTTTGATGAAAAACGAGCATTTAAAAAAAAGACGAAAATCACTCCGAGACCATGGGCTATAGCCCATCGTCTCGGAGTCATTTTCGTCTTTTTTAAAAATCCTCAAAAATGATGGAAAACGGAATGCTATAGTATGCCCTTCGAGACCATGGGCTATAGCCCATGGTCTCGGAGCGATTTTGATGAAAAACGAGCATTTGAAAAAAAGACGAAAATCACTCTGAGACCATGGGCTATAGCCCATCGTCTCAGAGTCATTTTCGTCTTTTTTTAAAATCCTCAAAAATTATGGAAAACGGCATGCTATAGTATGCCCTTCGAGACCATGGGCTATAGCCCATGGTCTCGGAGCGATTTTGATGAAAAACGAGCATTTGAAAAAAAGACGAAAATCACTCCGAGACCATGGGCTATAGCCCATCGTCTCGGAGTCATTTTCGTCTTTTTTTAAAATCCTCAAAAATGATGGAAAACGGCATGCTATAGTATGCCCTTCGAGACCATGGGCTATAGCACATGGTCTCGGAGCGATTTTGATGAAAAACGAGCATTTGAAAAAAAGACGAAAATCACTCCGAGACCATGGGCTATAGCCCATCGTCTCAGAGTCATTTTCGTCTTTTTTTAAAATCCTCAAAAATGATGGAAAACGGCATGCTATAGTATGCCCTTCGAGACCATGGACTATATCCCATGGTCTCAGAGCGATTTTGATGAAAAACGAGCATTTGAAAAAAAGACGAAATCACTCCGAGACCATGGGCTATAGCCCATCGTCTCGGAGTCATTTTCGTCTTTTTTTAAAATCCTCAAAAATGATGGAAAACGGCATGCTATAGTATGCCCTTCGAGACCATGGGCTATAGCCCATGGTCTCGGAGCGATTTTGATGAAAAACGAGCATTTGAAAAAAAGACGAAATCACTCCGAGACCATGGGCTATAGCCCATCGTCTCGGAGTCATTTTCGTCTTTTTTTAAAATCCTCAAAAATGATGGAAAACGGCATGCTATAGTATGCCCTTCGAGACCATGGGCTATAGCCCATGGTCTCGGAGCGATTTTGATGAAAAACGAGCATTTGAAAAAAAGTCGAAAATCACTCCGAGACCATGGGCTATAGCCCATCGTCTCGGAGTCATTTTCGTCTTTTTTTAAAATCCTCAAAAATGATGGAAATAGGCATGCTATAGTATGCCCCTCGGAGCGATTTTGATGAAAAACGAGCATTTGAAAAAAAGACGAAAATCACTCCGAGACCATGGGCTATAGCCCATCGTCTCGGAGTCATTTTCGTCTTTTTTTAAAATCCTCAAAAATGATGGAAAACGGCATGCTATAGTATGCCCTTCGAGACCATGAGCTATAGCCCATGGTCTCGGAGCGATTTTGATGAAAAACGAGCATTTGAAAAAAAGACGAAAATCACTCCGAGACCATGGGCTATAGCCCATCGTCTCGGAGTCATTTTCGTCTTTTTTTTAAATCCTCAAAAATGATGGAAAACGGCATGCTATAGTATGCCCTTCGAGACCATGGGCTATAGCCCATGGTCTCGGAGCGATTTTGATGAAAAACGAGCATTTGAAAAAAAGACGAAAATCACTCCGAGACCATGGGCTATAGCCCATCGTCTCAGAGTCATTTTCGTCTTTTTTTAAAATCCTCAAAAATGATGGAAAACGGCATGCTATAGTATGCCCTTCGAGACCATGGGCTATAGCCCATGGTCTCGGAGCGATTTTGATGAAAAACGAGCATTTGAAAAAAAGACGAAAATCACTCCGAGACCATGGGCTATAGCCCATCGTCTCAGAGTCATTTTCGTCTTTTTTTAAAATCCTCAAAAATGATGGAAAACGGCATGCTATAGTATGCCCTTCGAGACCATGGACTATATCCCATGGTCTCAGAGCGATTTTGATGAAAAACGAGCATTTGAAAAAAAGACGAAATCACTCCGAGACCATGGGCTATAGCCCATCGTCTCGGAGTCATTTTCGTCTTTTTTTAAAATCCTCAAAAATGATGGAAAACGGCATGCTATAGTATGCCCTTCGAGAGAGCGATTTTGATGAAAAACGAGCATTTGAAAAAAAGACGAAAATCACTCCGAGACCATGGGCTATAGCCCATCGTCTCGGAGTCATTTTCGTCTTTTTTTAAAATCCTCAAAAATGATGGAAAACGGAATGCTATAGTATGCCCTTCGAGACCATGGGCTATAGCCCATGGTCTCGGAGCGATTTTGATGAAAAACGAGCATTTGAAAAAAAGACGAAAATCACTCTGAGACCATGGGCTATAGCCCATCGTCTCAGAGTCATTTTCGTCTTTTTTTAAAATCCTCAAAAATGATGGAAAACGGCATGCTATAGTATGCCCTTCGAGACCATGGGCTATAGCCCATGGTCTCGGAGCGATTTTGATGAAAAACGAGCATTTGAAAAAAAGACGAATATTACTCCGAGACCATGGGCTATAGCCCATCGTCTCGGAGTCATTTTCGTCTTTTTTTAAAATCCTCAAAAATTATGGAAAACGGCATGCTATAGTATGCCCTTCGAGACCATGGGCTATAGCCCATGGTCTCGGAGCGATTTTGATGAAAAACGAGCATTTGAAAAAAAGACGAAAATCACTCCGAGACCATGGGCTATAGCCCATCGTCTCGGAGTCATTTTCGTCTTTTTTTAAAATCCTCAAAAATGATGGAAAACGGCATGCTATAGTATGCCCTTCGAGACCATGGGCTATAGCACATGGTCTCGGAGCGATTTTGATGAAAAACGAGCATTTGAAAAAAAGACGAAAATCACTCCGAGACCATGGGCTATAGCCCATCGTCTCAGAGTCATTTTCGTCTTTTTTTAAAATCCTCAAAAATGATGGAAAACGGCATGCTATAGTATGCCCTTCGAGACCATGGACTATATCCCATGGTCTCAGAGCGATTTTGATGAAAAACGAGCATTTGAAAAAAAGACGAAATCACTCCGAGACCATGGGCTATAGCCCATCGTCTCGGAGTCATTTTCGTCTTTTTTTAAAATCCTCAAAAATGATGGAAAACGGCATGCTATAGTATGCCCTTCGAGACCATGGGCTATAGCCCATGGTCTCGGAGCGATTTTGATGAAAATCGAGCATTTGAAAAAAAGACGAAATCACTCCGAGACCATGGGCTATAGCCCATCGTCTCGGAGTCATTTTCGTCTTTTTTTAAAATCCTCAAAAATGATGGAAAACGGCATGCTATAGTATGCCCTTCGAGACCATGGGCTATAGCCCATGGTCTCGGAGCGATTTTGATGAAAAACGAGCATTTGAAAAAAAGTCGAAAATCACTCCGAGACCATGGGCTATAGCCCATCGTCTCGGAGTCATTTTCGTCTTTTTTTAAAATCCTCAAAAATGATGGAAAACGGCATGCTATAGTATGCCCTTCGGAGCGATTTTGATGAAAAACGAGCATTTGAAAAAAAGACGAAATCACTCCGAGACCATGGGCTATAGCCCATCGTCTCGGAGTCATTTTCGTCTTTTTTTAAAATTCTCAAAAATGATGGAAATAGGCATGCTATAGTATGCCCCTCGGAGCGATTTTGATGAAAAACGAGCATTTGAAAAAAAGACGAAAATCACTCCGAGACCATGGGCTATAGCCCATCGTCTCGGAGTCATTTTCGTCTTTTTTTAAAATCCTCAAAAATGATGGAAAACGGCATGCTATAGTATGCCCTTCGAGACCATGAGCTATAGCCCATGGTCTCGGAGCGATTTTGATGAAAAACGAGCATTTGAAAAAAAGACGAAAATCACTCCGAGACCATGGGCTATAGCCCATCGTCTCGGAGTCATTTTCGTCTTTTTTTTAAATCCTCAAAAATGATGGAAAACGGCATGCTATAGTATGCCCTTCGAGACCATGGGCTATATCCCATGGTCTCGGAGCGATTTTGATGAAAAACGAGCATTTGAAAAAAAGACGAAATCACTCCGAGACCATGGGCTATAGCCCATCGTCTCGGAGTCATTTTCGTCTTTTTTTAAAATCCTCAAAAATGATGGAAAACGGCATGCTATAGTATGCCCTTCGAGACCATGGGCTATAGCCCATGGTCTCGGAGCGATTTTGATGAAAAACGAGCATTTGAAAAAAAGACGAAAATCACTCCGAGACCATGGGCTATAGCCCATCGTCTCAGAGTCATTTTCGTCTTTTTTTAAAATCCTCAAAAATGATGGAAAACGGCATGCTATAGTATGCCCTTCGAGACCATGGACTATATCCCATGGTCTCAGAGCGATTTTGATGAAAAACGAGCATTTGAAAAAAAGACGAAATCACTCCGAGACCATGGGCTATAGCCCATCGTCTCGGAGTCATTTTCGTCTTTTTTTAAAATCCTCAAAAATGATGGAAAACGGCATGCTATAGTATGCCCTTCGAGACCATGGGCTATAGCCCATGGTCTCAGAGCGATTTTGATGAAAAACGAGCATTTGAAAAAAAGACGAAAATCACTCCGAGACCATGGGCTATAGCCCATCGTCTCAGAGTCATTTTCGTCTTTTTTTAAAATCCTCAAAAATGATGGAAAACGGAATGCTATAGTATGCCCTTCGAGACCATGGGCTATAGCCCATGGTCTCGGAGCGATTTTGATGAAAAACGAGCATTTGAAAAAAAGACGAAAATCACTCTGAGACCATGGGCTATAGCCCATCGTCTCAGAGTCATTTTCGTCTTTTTTTAAAATCCTCAAAAATGATGGAAAACGGCATGCTATAGTATGCCCTTCGAGACCATGGGCTATATCCCATGGTCTCGGAGCGATTTTGATGAAAAACGAGCATTTGAAAAAAAGACGAAATCACTCCGAGACCATGGGCTATAGCCCATCGTCTCGGAGTCATTTTCGTCTTTTTTTAAAATCCTCAAAAATGATGGAAAACGGCATGCTATAGTATGCCCTTCGAGACCATGGGCTATAGCCCATGGTCTCGGAGCGATTTTGATGAAAAACGAGCATTTGAAAAAAAGACGAAATCACTCCGAGACCATGGGCTATAGCCCATCGTCTCGGAGTCATTTTCGTCTTTTTTTAAAATCCTCAAAAATGATGGAAAACGGCATGCTATAGTATGCCCTTCGAGACCATGGGCTATAGCCCATGGTCTCGGAGCGATTTTGATGAAAAACGAGCATTTGAAAAAAAGTCGAAAATCACTCCGAGACCATGGGCTATAGCCCATCGTCTCGGAGTCATTTTCGTCTTTTTTTAAAATCCTCAAAAATGATGGAAAACGGCATGCTATAGTATGCCCTTCGGAGCGATTTTGATGAAAAACGAGCATTTGAAAAAAAAGACGAAATCACTCCGAGACCATGGGCTATAGCCCATCGTCTCGGAGTCATTTTCGTCTTTTTTTTAAATCCTCAAAAATGATGGAAAACGGCATGCTATAGTATGCCCTTCGAGACCATGGGCTATAGCACATGGTCTCGGAGCGATTTTGATGAAAAACGAGCATTTGAAAAAAAGACGAAAATCACTCCGAGACCATGGGCTATAGCCCATCGTCTCAGAGTCATTTTCGTCTTTTTTTAAAATCCTCAAAAATGATGGAAAACGGCATGCTATAGTATGCCCTTCGAGACCATGGGCTATAGCCCATGGTCTCGGAGCGATTTTGATGAAAAACGAGCATTTGAAAAAAAGTCGAAAATCACTCCGAGACCATGGGCTATAGCCCATCGTCTCGGAGTCATTTTCGTCTTTTTTTAAAATCCTCAAAAATGATGGAAAACGGCATGCTATAGTATGCCCTTCGAGACCATGGGCTATAGCCCATGGTCTCGGAGCGATTTTGATGAAAAACAAGCATTTGAAAAAAAGACGAAAATCACTCCGAGACCATGGGCTATAGCCCATCGTCTCGGAGTAATTTTCGTATTTTTTTAAAATCCTCAAAAATGATGGAAAACGGCATGCTATAGTATGCCCTTCGGAGCGATTTTGATGAAAAACGAGCATTTGAAAAAAAGACGAAATCACTCCGAGACCATGGGCTATAGCCCATCGTCTCGGAGTCATTTTCGTCTTTTTTTAAAATCCTCAAAAATGATGGAAAACGGCATGCTATAGTATGCCCTTCGAGACCATGGGCTATAGCCCATGGTCTCGGAGCGATTTTGATGAAAATCGAGCATTTGAAAAAAAGACGAAATCACTCCGAGACCATGGGCTATAGCCCATCGTCTCGGAGTCATTTTCGTCTTTTTTTAAAATCCTCAAAAATGATGGAAAACGGCATGCTATAGTATGCCCTTCGAGACCATGGGCTATAGCCCATGGTCTCGGAGCGATTTTGATGAAAAACGAGCATTTGAAAAAAAGTCGAAAATCACTCCGAGACCATGGGCTATAGCCCATCGTCTCGGAGTCATTTTCGTCTTTTTTTAAAATCCTCAAAAATGATGGAAAACGGCATGCTATAGTATGCCCTTCGGAGCGATTTTGATGAAAAACGAGCATTTGAAAAAAAGACGAAATCACTCCGAGACCATGGGCTATAGCCCATCGTCTCGGAGTCATTTTCGTCTTTTTTTAAAATTCTCAAAAATGATGGAAATAGGCATGCTATAGTATGCCCCTCGGAGCGATTTTGATGAAAAACGAGCATTTGAAAAAAAGACGAAAATCACTCCGAGACCATGGGCTATAGCCCATCGTCTCGGAGTCATTTTCGTCTTTTTTTAAAATCCTCAAAAATGATGGAAAACGGCATGCTATAGTATGCCCTTCGAGACCATGAGCTATAGCCCATGGTCTCGGAGCGATTTTGATGAAAAACGAGCATTTGAAAAAAAGACGAAAATCACTCCGAGACCATGGGCTATAGCCCATCGTCTCGGAGTCATTTTCGTCTTTTTTTTAAATCCTCAAAAATGATGGAAAACGGCATGCTATAGTATGCCCTTCGAGACCATGGGCTATATCCCATGGTCTCGGAGCGATTTTGATGAAAAACGAGCATTTGAAAAAAAGACGAAATCACTCCGAGACCATGGGCTATAGCCCATCGTCTCGGAGTCATTTTCGTCTTTTTTTAAAATCCTCAAAAATGATGGAAAACGGCATGCTATAGTATGCCCTTCGAGACCATGGGCTATAGCCCATGGTCTCGGAGCGATTTTGATGAAAAACGAGCATTTGAAAAAAAGACGAAAATCACTCCGAGACCATGGGCTATAGCCCATCGTCTCAGAGTCATTTTCGTCTTTTTTTAAAATCCTCAAAAATGATGGAAAACGGCATGCTATAGTATGCCCTTCGAGACCATGGACTATATCCCATGGTCTCAGAGCGATTTTGATGAAAAACGAGCATTTGAAAAAAAGACGAAATCACTCCGAGACCATGGGCTATAGCCCATCGTCTCGGAGTCATTTTCGTCTTTTTTTAAAATCCTCAAAAATGATGGAAAACGGCATGCTATAGTATGCCCTTCGAGACCATGGGCTATAGCCCATGGTCTCAGAGCGATTTTGATGAAAAACGAGCATTTGAAAAAAAGACGAAAATCACTCCGAGACCATGGGCTATAGCCCATCGTCTCAGAGTCATTTTCGTCTTTTTTTAAAATCCTCAAAAATGATGGAAAACGGAATGCTATAGTATGCCCTTCGAGACCATGGGCTATAGCCCATGGTCTCGGAGCGATTTTGATGAAAAACGAGCATTTGAAAAAAAGACGAAAATCACTCTGAGACCATGGGCTATAGCCCATCGTCTCAGAGTCATTTTCGTCTTTTTTTAAAATCCTCAAAAATGATGGAAAACGGCATGCTATAGTATGCCCTTCGAGACCATGGGCTATATCCCATGGTCTCGGAGCGATTTTGATGAAAAACGAGCATTTGAAAAAAAGACGAAATCACTCCGAGACCATGGGCTATAGCCCATCGTCTCGGAGTCATTTTCGTCTTTTTTTAAAATCCTCAAAAATGATGGAAAACGGCATGCTATAGTATGCCCTTCGAGACCATGGGCTATAGCCCATGGTCTCGGAGCGATTTTGATGAAAAACGAGCATTTGAAAAAAAGACGAAATCACTCCGAGACCATGGGCTATAGCCCATCGTCTCGGAGTCATTTTCGTCTTTTTTTAAAATCCTCAAAAATGATGGAAAACGGCATGCTATAGTATGCCCTTCGAGACCATGGGCTATAGCCCATGGTCTCGGAGCGATTTTGATGAAAAACGAGCATTTGAAAAAAAGTCGAAAATCACTCCGAGACCATGGGCTATAGCCCATCGTCTCGGAGTCATTTTCGTCTTTTTTTAAAATCCTCAAAAATGATGGAAAACGGCATGCTATAGTATGCCCTTCGGAGCGATTTTGATGAAAAACGAGCATTTGAAAAAAAAGACGAAATCACTCCGAGACCATGGGCTATAGCCCATCGTCTCGGAGTCATTTTCGTCTTTTTTTTAAATCCTCAAAAATGATGGAAAACGGCATGCTATAGTATGCCCTTCGAGACCATGGGCTATAGCACATGGTCTCGGAGCGATTTTGATGAAAAACGAGCATTTGAAAAAAAGACGAAAATCACTCCGAGACCATGGGCTATAGCCCATCGTCTCAGAGTCATTTTCGTCTTTTTTTAAAATCCTCAAAAATGATGGAAAACGGCATGCTATAGTATGCCCTTCGAGACCATGGGCTATAGCCCATGGTCTCGGAGCGATTTTGATGAAAAACGAGCATTTGAAAAAAAGTCGAAAATCACTCCGAGACCATGGGCTATAGCCCATCGTCTCGGAGTCATTTTCGTCTTTTTTTAAAATCCTCAAAAATGATGGAAAACGGCATGCTATAGTATGCCCTTCGAGACCATGGGCTATAGCCCATGGTCTCGGAGCGATTTTGATGAAAAACAAGCATTTGAAAAAAAGACGAAAATCACTCCGAGACCATGGGCTATAGCCCATCGTCTCGGAGTAATTTTCGTATTTTTTTAAAATCCTCAAAAATGATGGAAAACGGCATGCTATAGTATGCCCTTCGGAGCGATTTTGATGAAAAACGAGCATTTGAAAAAAAGACGAAATCACTCCGAGACCATGGGCTATAGCCCATCGTCTCGGAGTCATTTTCGTCTTTTTTAAAAATCCTCAAAAATGATGGAAATAGGCATGCTATAGTATGCCCTTCGAGACCATGGGCTATAGCCCATGGTCTCGGAGCGATTTTGATGAAAAACGAGCATTTGAAAAAAAGACGAAAATCACTCCGAGACCATGGGCTATAGCCCATCGTCTCGGAGTCATTTTCGTCTTTTTTTTTAATCCTCAAAAATGATGGAAAACGGCATGCTATAGTATGCCCTTCGAGCGATTTTGATGAAAAACGAGCATTTGAAAAAAAGACGAAATCACTCCGAGACCATGGGCTATAGCCCATCGTCTCGGAGTCATTTTCGTATTTTTTTAAAATCCTCAAAAATGATGGAAAACGGCATGCTATAGTATGCCCTTCGAGACCATGGGCTATAGCCCATGGTCTCGGAGCGATTTTGATGAAAAACGAGCATTTGAAAAAAAGACGAAAATCACTCCGAGACCATGGGCTATAGCCCATCGTCTCGGAGTCATTTTCGTCTTTTTTTAAAATCCTCAAAAATGATGGAAAACGGCATGCTATAGTATGCCCTTCGAGACCATGGGCTATAGCCCATGGTCTCGGAGCGATTTTGATGAAAAACAAGCATTTGAAAAAAAGACGAAAATCACTCCGAGACCATGGGCTATAGCCCATCGTCTCGGAGTAATTTTCGTATTTTTTTAAAATCCTCAAAAATGATGGAAAACGGCATGCTATAGTATGCCCTTCGAGCGATTTTGATGAAAAACGAGCATTTGAAAAAAAGACGAAATCACTCCGAGACCATGGGCTATAGCCCATCGTCTCGGAGTCATTTTCGTATTTTTTTAAAATCCTCAAAAATGATGGAAAACGGCATGCTATAGTATGCCCTTCGAGACCATGGGCTATAGCCCATGGTCTCGGAGCGATTTTGATGAAAAACGAGCATTTGAAAAAAAGACGAAAATCACTCCGAGACCATGGGCTATAGCCCATCGTCTCGGAGTCATTTTCGTCTTTTTTTAAAATCCTCAAAAATGATGGAAAACGGCATGCTATAGTATGCCCTTCGAGACCATGGGCTATAGCCCATGGTCTCGGAGCGATTTTGATGAAAAACGAGCATTTGAAAAAAAGACGAAAATCACTCCGAGACCATGGGCTATAGCCCATCGTCTCGGAGTCATTTTCGTCTTTTTTTAAAATCCTCAAAAATGATGGAAAACGGCATGCTATAGTATGCCCTTCGAGACCATGGGCTATAGCCCATGGTCTCGGAGCGATTTTGATGAAAAACGAGCATTTGAAAAAAAGACGAAAATCACTCCGAGACCATGGGCTATAGCCCATCGTCTCAGAGTCATTTTCGTCTTTTTTTAAAATCCTCAAAAATGATGGAAAACGGCATGCTATAGTATGCCCTTCGAGACCATGGGCTATATCCCATGGTCTCGGAGCGATTTTGATGAAAAACGAGCATTTGAAAAAAAGACGAAATCACTCCGAGACCATGGGCTATAGCCCATCGTCTCGGAGTCATTTTCGTCTTTTTTTAAAATCCTCAAAAATGATGGAAAACGGCATGCTATAGTATGCCCTTCGAGACCATGGGCTATAGCACATGGTCTCGGAGCGATTTTGATGAAAAACGAGCATTTGAAAAAAAGACGAAAATCACTCCGAGACCATGGGCTATAGCCCATCGTCTCAGAGTCATTTTCGTATTTTTTTAAAATCCTCAAAAATGATGGAAAACGGCATGCTATAGTATGCCCTTCGAGACCATGGACTATATCCCATGGTCTCAGAGCGATTTTGATGAAAAACGAGCATTTGAAAAAAAGACGAAATCACTCCGAGACCATGGGCTATAGCCCATCGTCTCGGAGTCATTTTCGTCTTTTTTTAAAATCCTCAAAAATGATGGAAAACGGCATGCTATAGTATGCCCTTCGAGACCATGGGCTATAGCCCATGGTCTCGGAGCGATTTTGATGAAAAACGAGCATTTGAAAAAAAGACTAAATCACTCCGAGACCATGGGCTATAGCCCATCGTCTCGGAGTCATTTTCGTCTTTTTTTAAAATCCTCAAAAATGATGGAAAACGGCATGCTATAGTATGCCCTTCGGAGCGATTTTGATGAAAAACGAGCATTTGAAAAAAAGACGAAATCACTCCGAGACCATGGGCTATAGCCCATCGTCTCGGAGTCATTTTCGTCTTTTTTTTAAATCCTCAAAAATGATGGAAATAGGCATGCTATAGTATGCCCTTCGAGACCATGGGCTATAGCCCATGGTCTCGGAGCGATTTTGATGAAAAACGAGCATTTGAAAAAAAGACGAAAATCACTCCGAAACCATGGGCTATAGCCCATCGTCTCGGAGTCATTTTCGTCTTTTTTTAAAATCCTCAAAAATGATGGAAAACGGCATGCTATAGTATGCCCTTCGAGACCATGGGCTATAGCCCATGGTCTCGGAGCGATTTTGATGAAAAACGAGCATTTGAAAAAAAGACGAAAATCACTCCGAGACCATGGGCTATAGCCCATCGTCTCAGAGTCATTTTCGTCTTTTTTTAAAATCCTCAAAAATGATGGAAAACGGCATGCTATAGTATGCCCTTCGAGACCATGGGCTATATCCCATGGTCTCGGAGCGATTTTGATGAAAAACGAGCATTTGAAAAAAAGACGAAATCACTCCGAGACCATGGGCTATAGCCCATCGTCTCGGAGTCATTTTCGTCTTTTTTTAAAATCCTCAAAAATGATGGAAAACGGCATGCTATAGTATGCCCTTCGAGACCATGGGCTATAGCCCATGGTCTCGGAGCGATTTTGATGAAAAACGAGCATTTGAAAAAAAGACGAAAATCACTCCGAGACCATGGGCTATAGCCCATCGTCTCGGAGTCATTTTCGTCTTTTTTTAAAATCCTCAAAAATGATGGAAAACGGCATGCTATAGTATGCCCTTCGAGACCATGGGCTATAGCACATGGTCTCGGAGCGATTTTGATGAAAAACGAGCATTTGAAAAAAAGACGAAAATCACTCCGAGACCATGGGCTATAGCCCATCGTCTCAGAGTCATTTTCGTATTTTTTTAAAATCCTCAAAAATGATGGAAAACGGCATGCTATAGTATGCCCTTCGAGACCATGGACTATATCCCATGGTCTCAGAGCGATTTTGATGAAAAACGAGCATTTGAAAAAAAGACGAAATCACTCCGAGACCATGGGCTATAGCCCATCGTCTCGGAGTCATTTTCGTCTTTTTTTAAAATCCTCAAAAATGATGGAAAACGGCATGCTATAGTATGCCCTTCGAGACCATGGGCTATAGCCCATGGTCTCGGAGCGATTTTGATGAAAAACGAGCATTTGAAAAAAAGACTAAATCACTCCGAGACCATGGGCTATAGCCCATCGTCTCGGAGTCATTTTCGTCTTTTTTTAAAATCCTCAAAAATGATGGAAAACGGCATGCTATAGTATGCCCTTCGGAGCGATTTTGATGAAAAACGAGCATTTGAAAAAAACACGAAATCACTCCGAGACCATGGGCTATAGCCCATCGTCTCGGAGTCATTTTCGTCTTTTTTTTAAATCCTCAAAAATGATGGAATAGGCATGCTATAGTATGCCCTTCGAGACCATGGGCTATAGCCCATGGTCTCGGAGCGATTTTGATGAAAAACGAGCATTTGAAAAAAAGACGAAAATCACTCCGAAACCATGGGCTATAGCCCATCGTCTCGGAGTCATTTTCGTCTTTTTTTAAAATCCTCAAAAATGATGGAAAACGGCAGGCTATAGTATGCCCTTCGAGACCATGGGCTATAGCCCATGGTCTCGGAGCGATTTTGATGAAAAACGAGCATTTGAAAAAAAGACGAAAATCACTCCGAGACCATGGGCTATAGCCCATCGTCTCAGAGTCATTTTCGTCTTTTTTTAAAATCCTCAAAAATGATGGAAAACGGCATGCTATAGTATGCCCTTCGAGACCATGGACTATATCCCATGGTCTCAGAGCGATTTTGATGAAAAACGAGCATTTGAAAAAAAGACGAAATCACTCCGAGACCATGGGCTATAGCCCATCGTCTCGGAGTCATTTTCGTCTTTTTTTAAAATCCTCAAAAATGATGGAAAACGGCATGCTATAGTATGCCCTTCGAGACCATGGGCTATAGCCCATGGTCTCAGAGCGATTTTGATGAAAAACGAGCATTTGAAAAAAAGACGAAAATCACTCCGAGACCATGGGCTATAGCCCATCGTCTCGGAGTCATTTTCGTCTTTTTTTAAAATCCTCAAAAATGATGGAAAACGGAATGCTATAGTATGCCCTTCGAGACCATGGGCTATAGCCCATGGTCTCGGAGCGATTTTGATGAAAAACGAGCATTTGAAAAAAAGACGAAAATCACTCTGAGACCATGGGCTATAGCCCATCGTCTCAGAGTCATTTTCGTCTTTTTTTAAAATCCTCAAAAATGATGGAAAACGGCATGCTATAGTATGCCCTTCGAGACCATGGGCTATATCCCATGGTCTCGGAGCGATTTTGATGAAAAACGAGCATTTGAAAAAAAGACGAAATCACTCCGAGACCATGGGCTATAGCCCATCGTCTCGGAGTCATTTTCGTGTTTTTTTTAAAATCCTCAAAAATGATGGAAAACGGCATGCTATAGTATGCCCTTCGAGACCATGGGCTATAGCCCATGGTCTCGGAGCGATTTTGATGAAAAACGAGCATTTGAAAAAAAGACGAATATTACTCCGAGACCATGGGCTATAGCCCATCGTCTCGGAGTCATTTTCGTCTTTTTTTAAAATCCTCAAAAATTATGGAAAACGGCATGCTATAGTATGCCCTTCGAGACCATGGGCTATAGCCCATGGTCTCGGAGCGATTTTGATGAAAAACGAGCATTTGAAAAAAAGACGAAAATCACTCCGAGACCATGGGCTATAGCCCATCGTCTCGGAGTCATTTTCGTCTTTTTTTAAAATCCTCAAAAATGATGGAAAACGGCATGCTATAGTATGCCCTTCGAGACCATGGGCTATAGCACATGGTCTCGGAGCGATTTTGATGAAAAACGAGCATTTGAAAAAAAGACGAAAATCACTCCGAGACCATGGGCTATAGCCCATCGTCTCAGAGTCATTTTCGTCTTTTTTTAAAATCCTCAAAAATGATGGAAAACGGCATGCTATAGTATGCCCTTCGAGACCATGGACTATATCCCATGGTCTCAGAGCGATTTTGATGAAAAACGAGCATTTGAAAAAAAGACGAAATCACTCCGAGACCATGGGCTATAGCCCATCGTCTCGGAGTCATTTTCGTCTTTTTTTAAAATCCTCAAAAATGATGGAAAACGGCATGCTATAGTATGCCCTTCGAGACCATGGGCTATAGCCCATGGTCTCGGAGCGATTTTTATGAAAAACGAGCATTTGAAAAAAAGACGAAATCACTCCGAGACCATGGGCTATAGCCCATCGTCTCGGAGTCATTTTCGTCTTTTTTTAAAATCCTCAAAAATGATGGAAAACGTCATGCTATAGTATGCCCTTCGAGACCATGGGCTATAGCCCATGGTCTCGGAGCGATTTTGATGAAAAACGAGCATTTGAAAAAAAGTCGAAAATCACTCCGAGACCATGGGCTATAGCCCATCGTCTCGGAGTCATTTTCGTCTTTTTTTAAAATCCTCAAAAATGATGGAAAACGGCATGCTATAGTATGCCCTTCGGAGCGATTTTGATGAAAAACGAGCATTTGAAAAAAAGACGAAATCACTCCGAGACCATGGGCTATAGCCCATCGTCTCGGAGTCATTTTCGTCTTTTTTTAAAATCCTCAAAAATGATGGAAATAGGCATGCTATAGTATGCCCTTCGAGACCATGGGCTATAGCCCATGGTCTCGGAGCGATTTTGATGAAAAACGAGCATTTGAAAAAAAGACGAAAATCACTCCGAGACCATGGGCTATAGCCCATCGTCTCGGAGTCATTTTCGTCTTTTTTTAAAATCCTCAAAAATGATGGAAAACGGCATGCTATAGTATGCCCTTCGAGACCATGGGCTATAGCCCATGGTCTCGGAGCGATTTTGATGAAAAACGAGCATTTGAAAAAAGACGAAATCACTCCGAGACCATGGGCTATAGCCCATCGTCTCGGAGTCATTTTCGTATTTTTTTAAAATCCTCAAAAATGATGGAAAACGGCATGCTATAGTATGCCCTTCGAGACCATGGGCTATAGCCCATGGTCTCGGAGCGATTTTGATGAAAAACGAGCATTTGAAAAAAAGACGAAAATCACTCCGAGACCATGGGCTATAGCCCATCGTCTCAGAGTCATTTTCGTGTTTTTTTTTAAATCCTCAAAAATGATGGAAAACGGCATGCTATAGTATGCCCTTCGAGACCATGGGCTATAGCCCATGGTCTCGGAGCGATTTTGATGAAAAACGAGCATTTGAAAAAAAGACGAAAATCACTCCGAGACCATGGGCTATAGCCCATCGTCTCAGAGTCATTTTCGTCTTTTTTAAAAATCCTCAAAAATGATGGAAAACGGCATGCTATAGTATGCCCTTCGAGACCATGGGCTATATCCCATGGTCTCGGAGCGATTTTGATGAAAAACGAGCATTTGAAAAAAAGACGAAATCACTCCGAGACCATGGGCTATAGCCCATCGTCTCGGAGTCATTTTCGTGTTTTTTTTAAAATCCTCAAAAATGATGGAAAACGGCATGCTATAGTATGCCCTTCGAGACCATGGGCTATAGCCCATGGTCTCGGAGCGATTTTGATGAAAAACGAGCATTTGAAAAAAAGACGAAAATCACTCCGAGACCATGGGCTATAGCCCATCGTCTCGGAGTCATTTTCGTCTTTTTTTTTAAATCCTCAAAAATGATGGAAAACGGCATGCTATAGTATGCCCTTCGAGACCATGGGCTATAGCCCATGGTCTCGGAGCGATTTTGATGAAAAACGAGCATTTGAAAAAAAGACGAATATTACTCCGAGACCATGGGCTATAGCCCATCGTCTCGGAGTCATTTTCGTGTTTTTTTTAAAATCCTCAAAAATGATGGAAAACGGCATGCTATAGTATGCCCTTCGAGACCATGGGCTATAGCCCATGGTCTCGGAGCGATTTTGATGAAAAACGAGCATTTGAAAAAAAGACGAAAATCACTCCGAGACCATGGGCTATAGCCCATCGTCTCGGAATCATTTTCGTCTTTTTTTAAAATCCTCAAAAATGATGGAAAACGGCATGCTATAGTATGCCCTTCGAGACCATGGGCTATAGCACATGGTCTCGGAGCGATTTTGATGAAAAACGAGCATTTGAAAAAAAGACGAAATCACTCCGAGACCATGGGCTATAGCCCATCGTCTCGGAGTCATTTTCGTGTTTTTTTTAAAATCCTCAAAAATGATGGAAAACGGCATGCTATAGTATGCCCTTCGAGACCATGGGCTATAGCCCATGGTCTCGGAGCGATTTTGATGAAAAACGAGCATTTGAAAAAAAGACGAATATTACTCCGAGACCATGGGCTATAGCCCATCGTCTCGGAGTCATTTTCGTCTTTTTTTAAAATCCTCAAAAATTATGGAAAACGGCATGCTATAGTATGCCCTTCGAGACCATGGGCTATAGCCCATGGTCTCGGAGCGATTTTGATGAAAAACGAGCATTTGAAAAAAAGACGAAAATCACTCCGAGACCATGGGCTATAGCCCATCGTCTCGGAGTCATTTTCGTCTTTTTTTAAAATCCTCAAAAATGATGGAAAACGGCATGCTATAGTATGCCCTTCGAGACCATGGGCTATAGCACATGGTCTCGGAGCGATTTTGATGAAAAACGAGCATTTGAAAAAAAGACGAAAATCACTCCGAGACCATGGGCTATAGCCCATCGTCTCAGAGTCATTTTCGTCTTTTTTTAAAATCCTCAAAAATGATGGAAAACGGCATGCTATAGTATGCCCTTCGAGACCATGGGCTATAGCCCATGGTCTCGGAGCGATTTTGATGAAAAACGAGCATTTGAAAAAAAGTCGAAAATCACTCCGAGACCATGGGCTATAGCCCATCGTCTCGGAGTCATTTTCGTCTTTTTTTAAAATCCTCAAAAATGATGGAAAACGGCATGCTATAGTATGCCCTTCGGAGCGATTTTGATGAAAAACGAGCATTTGAAAAAAAGACGAAATCACTCCGAGACCATGGGCTATAGCCCATCGTCTCGGAGTCATTTTCGTCTTTTTTTAAAATCCTCAAAAATGATGGAAATAGGCATGCTATAGTATGCCCTTCGAGACCATGGGCTATAGCCCATGGTCTCGGAGCGATTTTGATGAAAAACGAGCATTTGAAAAAAAGACGAAAATCACTCCGAGACCATGGGCTATAGCCCATCGTCTCGGAGTCATTTTCGTCTTTTTTTAAAATCCTCAAAAATGATGGAAAACGGCATGCTATAGTATGCCCTTCGAGACCATGGGCTATAGCCCATGGTCTCGGAGCGATTTTGATGAAAAACGAGCATTTGAAAAAAAGACGAAAATCACTCCGAGACCATGGGCTATAGCCCATCGTCTCGGAGTCATTTTCGTCTTTTTTTAAAATCCTCAAAAATGATGGAAAACGGCATGCTATAGTATGCCCTTCGAGACCATGGGCTATAGCCCATGGTCTCGGAGCGATTTTGATGAAAAACGAGCATTTGAAAAAAAGACGAAATCACTCCGAGACCATGGGCTATAGCCCATCGTCTCGGAGTCATTTTCGTCTTTTTTTAAAATCCTCAAAAATGATGGAAAACGGCATGCTATAGTATGCCCTTCGAGACCATGGGCTATAGCCCATGGTCTCGGAGCGATTTTGATGAAAAACGAGCATTTGAAAAAAAGACGAAAATCACTCCGAGACCATGGGCTATAGCCCATCGTCTCGGAGTCATTTTCGTATTTTTTTAAAATCCTCAAAAATGATGGAAAACGGCATGCTATAGTATGCCCTTCGGAGCGATTTTGATGAAAAACGAGCATTTGAAAAAAAGACGAAATCACTCCGAGACCATGGGCTATAGCCCATCGTCTCGGAGTCATTTTCGTCTTTTTTAAAAATCCTCAAAAATGATGGAAATAGGCATGCTATAGTATGCCCTTCGAGACCATGGGCTATAGCCCATGGTCTCGGAGCGATTTTGATGAAAAACGAGCATTTGAAAAAAAGACGAAAATCACTCCGAGACCATGGGCTATAGCCCATCGTCTCGGAGTCATTTTCGTCTTTTTTTAAAATCCTCAAAAATGATGGAAAATGGCATGCTATAGTATGCCCTTCGAGCGATTTTGATGAAAAACGAGCATTTGAAAAAAAGACGAAATCACTCCGAGACCATGGGCTATAGCCCATCGTCTCGGAGTCATTTTCGTATTTTTTTAAAATCCTCAAAAATGATGGAAAACGGCATGCTATAGTATGCCCTTCGAGACCATGGGCTATAGCCCATGGTCTCGGAGCGATTTTGATGAAAAACGAGCATTTGAAAAAAAGACGAAAATCACTCCGAGACCATGGGCTATAGCCCATCGTCTCGGAGTCATTTTCGTCTTTTTTTAAAATCCTCAAAAATGATGGAAAACGGCATGCTATAGTATGCCCTTCGAGACCATGGGCTATAGCCCATGGTCTCGGAGCGATTTTGATGAAAAACGAGCATTTGAAAAAAAGACGAAAATCACTCCGAGACCATGGGCTATAGCCCATCGTCTCGGAGTCATTTTCGTCTTTTTTTAAAATCCTCAAAAATGATGGAAAACGGCATGCTATAGTATGCCCTTCGAGACCATGGGCTATAGCCCATGGTCTCGGAGCGATTTTGATGAAAAACGAGCATTTGAAAAAAAGACGAAAATCACTCCGAGACCATGGGCTATAGCCCATCGTCTCAGAGTCATTTTCGTCTTTTTTTAAAATCCTCAAAAATGATGGAAAACGGCATGCTATAGTATGCCCTTCGAGACCATGGGCTATATCCCATGGTCTCGGAGCGATTTTGATGAAAAACGAGCATTTGAAAAAAAGACGAAATCACTCCGAGACCATGGGCTATAGCCCATCGTCTCGGAGTCATTTTCGTCTTTTTTTAAAATCCTCAAAAATGATGGAAAACGGCATGCTATAGTATGCCCTTCGAGACCATGGGCTATAGCCCATGGTCTCGGAGCGATTTTGATGAAAAACGAGCATTTGAAAAAAAGACGAAAATCACTCCGAGACCATGGGCTATAGCCCATCGTCTCGGAGTCATTTTCGTCTTTTTTTAAAATCCTCAAAAATGATGGAAAACGGCATGCTATAGTATGCCCTTCGAGACCATGGACTATATCCCATGGTCTCAGAGCGATTTTGATGAAAAACGAGCATTTGAAAAAAAGACGAAATCACTCCGAGACCATGGGCTATAGCCCATCGTCTCGGAGTCATTTTCGTCTTTTTTTAAAATCCTCAAAAATGATGGAAAACGGCATGCTATAGTATGCCCTTCGAGACCATGGGCTATAGCCCATGGTCTCGGAGCGATTTTGATGAAAAACGAGCATTTGAAAAAAAGACTAAATCACTCCGAGACCATGGGCTATAGCCCATCGTCTCGGAGTCATTTTCGTCTTTTTTTAAAATCCTCAAAAATGATGGAAAACGGCATGCTATAGTATGCCCTTCGGAGCGATTTTGATGAAAAACGAGCATTTGAAAAAAAGACGAAATCACTCCGAGACCATGGGCTATAGCCCATCGTCTCGGAGTCATTTTCGTCTTTTTTTAAAATCCTCAAAAATGATGGAAATAGGCATGCTATAGTATGCCCTTCGAGACCATGGGCTATAGCCCATGGTCTCGGAGCGATTTTGATGAAAAACGAGCATTTGAAAAAAAGACGAAAATCACTCCGAAACCATGGGCTATAGCCCATCGTCTCGGAGTCATTTTCGTCTTTTTTTAAAATCCTCAAAAATGATGGAAAACGGCATGCTATAGTATGCCCTTCGAGACCATGGGCTATAGCCCATGGTCTCGGAGCGATTTTGATGAAAAACGAGCATTTGAAAAAAAGACGAAATCACTCCGAGACCATGGGCTATAGCCCATCGTCTCGGAGTCATTTTCGTCTTTTTTTAAAATCCACAAAAATGATGGAAAACGGCATGCTATAGTATGCCCTTCGAGACCATGGGCTATAGCCCATGGTCTCGGAGCGATTTTGATGAAAAACAAGCATTTGAAAAAAAGTCGAAAATCACTCCGAGACCATGGGCTATAGCCCATCGTCTCGGAGTCATTTTCGTCTTTTTTTAAAATCCTCAAAAATGATGGAAAACGGCATGCTATAGTATGCCCTTCGAGACCATGGGCTATAGCCCATGGTCTCGGAGCGATTTTGATGAAAAACGAGCATTTGAAAAAAAGACGAAAATCACTCCGAGACCATGGGCTATAGCCCATCGTCTCAGAGTCATTTTCGTCTTTTTTTAAAATCCTCAAAAATGATGGAAAACGGCATGCTATAGTATGCCCTTCGAGACCATGGGCTATAGCCCATGGTCTCGGAGCGATTTTGATGAAAAACGAGCATTTGAAAAAAAGTCGAAAATCACTCCGAGACCATGGGCTATAGCCCATCGTCTCGGAGTCATTTTCGTCTTTTTTTAAAATCCTCAAAAATGATGGAAAACGGCATGCTATAGTATGCCCTTCGGAGCGATTTTGATGAAAAACGAGCATTTGAAAAAAAGACGAAATCACTCCGAGACCATGGGCTATAGCCCATCGTCTCGGAGTCATTTTCGTCTTTTTTTAAAATCCTCAAAAATGATGGAAATAGGCATGCTATAGTATGCCCTTCGAGACCATGGGCTATAGCCCATGGTCTCGGAGCGATTTTGATGAAAAACGAGCATTTGAAAAAAAGACGAAAATCACTCCGAGACCATGGGCTATAGCCCATCGTCTCGGAGTCATTTTCGTCTTTTTTTAAAATCCTCAAAAATGATGGAAAACGGCATGCTATAGTATGCCCTTCGAGACCATGGGCTATAGCCCATGGTCTCGGAGCGATTTTGATGAAAAACGAGCATTTGAAAAAAAGACGAAAATCACTCCGAGACCATGGGCTATAGCCCATCGTCTCGGAGTCATTTTCGTCTTTTTTTAAAATCCTCAAAAATGATGGAAAACGGCATGCTATAGTATGCCCTTCGAGACCATGGGCTATAGCCCATGGTCTCGGAGCGATTTTGATGAAAAACGAGCATTTGAAAAAAAGACGAAATCACTCCGAGACCATGGGCTATAGCCCATCGTCTCGGAGTCATTTTCGTCTTTTTTTAAAATCCTCAAAAATGATGGAAAACGGCATGCTATAGTATGCCCTTCGAGACCATGGGCTATAGCCCATGGTCTCGGAGCGATTTTGATGAAAAACGAGCATTTGAAAAAAAGACGAAAATCACTCCGAGACCATGGGCTATAGCCCATCGTCTCGGAGTCATTTTCGTATTTTTTTAAAATCCTCAAAAATGATGGAAAACGGCATGCTATAGTATGCCCTTCGGAGCGATTTTGATGAAAAACGAGCATTTGAAAAAAAGACGAAATCACTCCGAGACCATGGGCTATAGCCCATCGTCTCGGAGTCATTTTCGTCTTTTTTTAAAATCCTCAAAAATGATGGAAAATGGCATGCTATAGTATGCCCTTCGAGCGATTTTGATGAAAAACGAGCATTTGAAAAAAAGACGAAATCACTCCGAGACCATGGGCTATAGCCCATCGTCTCGGAGTCATTTTCGTATTTTTTTAAAATCCTCAAAAATGATGGAAAACGGCATGCTATAGTATGCCCTTCGAGACCATGGGCTATAGCCCATGGTCTCGGAGCGATTTTGATGAAAAACGAGCATTTGAAAAAAAGACGAAAATCACTCCGAGACCATGGGCTATAGCCCATCGTCTCGGAGTCATTTTCGTCTTTTTTTTAAATCCTCAAAAATGATGGAAAACGGCATGCTATAGTATGCCCTTCGAGACCATGGGCTATAGCCCATGGTCTCGGAGCGATTTTGATGAAAAACGAGCATTTGAAAAAAAGACGAAAATCACTCCGAGACCATGGGCTATAGCCCATCGTCTCGGAGTCATTTTCGTCTTTTTTTAAAATCCTCAAAAATGATGGAAAACGGCATGCTATAGTATGCCCTTCGAGACCATGGGCTATAGCCCATGGTCTCGGAGCGATTTTGATGAAAAACGAGCATTTGAAAAAAAGACGAAAATCACTCCGAGACCATGGGCTATAGCCCATCGTCTCAGAGTCATTTTCGTCTTTTTTTAAAATCCTCAAAAATGATGGAAAACGGCATGCTATAGTATGCCCTTCGAGACCATGGGCTATATCCCATGGTCTCGGAGCGATTTTGATGAAAAACGAGCATTTGAAAAAAAGACGAAATCACTCCGAGACCATGGGCTATAGCCCATCGTCTCGGAGTCATTTTCGTCTTTTTTTAAAATCCTCAAAAATGATGGAAAACGGCATGCTATAGTATGCCCTTCGAGACCATGGGCTATAGCCCATGGTCTCGGAGCGATTTTGATGAAAAACGAGCATTTGAAAAAAAGACGAAAATCACTCCGAGACCATGGGCTATAGCCCATCGTCTCGGAGTCATTTTCGTCTTTTTTTAAAATCCTCAAAAATGATGGAAAACGGCATGCTATAGTATGCCCTTCGAGACCATGGACTATATCCCATGGTCTCAGAGCGATTTTGATGAAAAACGAGCATTTGAAAAAAAGACGAAATCACTCCGAGACCATGGGCTATAGCCCATCGTCTCGGAGTCATTTTCGTCTTTTTTTAAAATCCTCAAAAATGATGGAAAACGGCATGCTATAGTATGCCCTTCGAGACCATGGGCTATAGCCCATGGTCTCGGAGCGATTTTGATGAAAAACGAGCATTTGAAAAAAAGACTAAATCACTCCGAGACCATGGGCTATAGCCCATCGTCTCGGAGTCATTTTCGTCTTTTTTTAAAATCCTCAAAAATGATGGAAAACGGCATGCTATAGTATGCCCTTCGAGACCATGGGCTATAGCCCATGGTCTCGGAGCGATTTTGATGAAAAACGAGCATTTGAAAAAAAGACGAAATCACTCCGAGACCATGGGCTATAGCCCATCGTCTCGGAGTCATTTTCGTCTTTTTTTAAAATCCACAAAAATGATGGAAAACGGCATGCTATAGTATGCCCTTCGAGACCATGGGCTATAGCCCATGGTCTCGGAGCGATTTTGATGAAAAACAAGCATTTGAAAAAAAGTCGAAAATCACTCCGAGACCATGGGCTATAGCCCATCGTCTCGGAGTCATTTTCGTCTTTTTTTAAAATCCTCAAAAATGATGGAAAACGGCATGCTATAGTATGCCCTTCGAGACCATGGGCTATAGCCCATGGTCTCGGAGCGATTTTGATGAAAAACGAGCATTTAAAAAAAAGACGAAAATCACTCCGAGACCATGGGCTATAGCCCATCGTCTCGGAGTCATTTTCGTCTTTTTTTAAAATCCTCAAAAATGATGGAAAACGGCATGCTATAGTATGCCCTTCGAGACCATGGGCTATAGCCCATGGTCTCGGAGCGATTTTGATGAAAAACGAGCATTTGAAAGAAAGACGAAAATCACTCCGAGACCATGGGCTATAGCCCATCGTCTCGGAGTCATTTTCGTCTTTTTTTAAAATCCTCAAAAATGATGGAAAACGGCATGCTATAGTATGCCCTTCGAGACCATGGGCTATAGCCCATGGTCTCGGAGCGATTTTGATGAAAAACGAGCATTTGAAAAAAATACGAAAATCACTCCGAGACCATGGGCTATAGCCCATCGTCTCAGAGTCATTTTTGTCTTTTTTTTAAATCCTCAAAAATGATGGAAAACGGCATGCTATAGTATGCCGTTCGAGACCATGGGCTATAGCCCATGGTCTCGGAGCGCTTTTGATGAAAAACGAGCATTTGAAAAAAAGACGAAATCACTCCGAGACCATGGGCTATAGCCCATCGTCTCGGAGTCATTTTCGTCTTTTTTTAAAATCCTCAAAAATGATGGAAAACGGCATGCTATAGTATGACGTTTCTAAGCCCATGGTCTCGGAGCGATTTTGATGAAAAACGAGCATTTGAAAAAAAGACGAAATCACTCCGAGACCATGGGCTATAGCCCATCGTCTCAGAGTCATTTTTGTCTTTTTTTTAAATCCTCAAAAATGATGGAAAACGGCATGCTATAGTATGCCCTTCGGAGCGATTTTGATGAAAAACGAGCATTTGAAAAAAAGACGAAATCACTCCGAGACCATGGGCTATAGCCCATCGTCTCGGAGTCATTTTCGTCTTTTTTTAAAATCCTCAAAAATGATGGAAAACGGCATGCTATAGTATGCCCTTCGAGACCATGGGCTATAGCCCATGGTCTCGGAGCGATTTTGATGAAAAACGAGCATTTGAAAAAAAGACGAAAATCACTCCGAGACCATGGGCTATAGCCCATCGTCTCGGAGTCATTTTCGTCTTTTTTTAAAATCCTCAAAAATGATGGAAAACGGCATGCTATAGTATGCCCTTCGAGACCATGGGCTATAGCCCATGGTCTCGGAGCGATTTTGATGAAAAACGAGCATTTGAAAAAAAGACGAAATCACTCCGAGACCATGGGCTATAGCCCATCGTCTCGGAGTCATTTTCGTCTTTTTTTAAAATCCTCAAAAATGATGGAAAACGGCATGCTATAGTATGCCCTTCGAGACCATGGGCTATAGCCCATGGTCTCGGAGCGATTTTGATGAAAAACGAGCATTTGAAAAAAAGACGAAAATCACTCCGAGACCATGGGCTATAGCCCATCGTCTCGGAGTCATTTTCGTATTTTTTTAAAATCCTCAAAAATGATGGAAAACGGCATGCTATAGTATGCCCTTCGGAGCGATTTTGATGAAAAACGAGCATTTGAAAAAAAGACGAAATCACTCCGAGACCATGGGCTATAGCCCATCGTCTCGGAGTCATTTTCGTCTTTTTTAAAAATCCTCAAAAATGATGGAAATAGGCATGCTATAGTATGCCCTTCGAGACCATGGGCTATAGCCCATGGTCTCGGAGCGATTTTGATGAAAAACGAGCATTTGAAAAAAAGACGAAAATCACTCCGAGACCATGGGCTATAGCCCATCGTCTCGGAGTCATTTTCGTCTTTTTTTAAAATCCTCAAAAATGATGGAAAACGGCATGCTATAGTATGCCCTTCGAGCGATTTTGATGAAAAACGAGCATTTGAAAAAAAGACGAAAATCACTCCGAGACCATGGGCTATAGCCCATCATCTCGGAGTCATTTTCGTCTTTTTTTAAAATCCTCAAAAATGATGGAAAACGGCATGCTATAGTATGCCCTTCGAGACCATGGGCTATAGCCCATGGTCTCGGAGCGATTTTGATGAAAAACGAGCATTTGAAAAAAAGACGAAAATCACTCCGAGACCATGGGCTATAGCCCATCGTCTCGGAGTCATTTTCGTCTTTTTTTAAAATCCTCAAAAATGATGGAAAACGGCATGCTATAGTATGCCCTTCGAGACCATGGGCTATAGCCCATGGTCTCGGAGCGATTTTGATGAAAAACGAGCATTTGAAAAAAAGACGAAAATCACTCCGAGACCATGGGCTATAGCCCATCGTCTCAGAGTCATTTTCGTCTTTTTTTAAAATCCTCAAAAATGATGGAAAACGGCATGCTATAGTATGCCCTTCGAGACCATGGGCTATATCCCATGGTCTCGGAGCGATTTTGATGAAAAACGAGCATTTGAAAAAAAGACGAAATCACTCCGAGACCATGGGCTATAGCCCATCGTCTCGGAGTCATTTTCGTCTTTTTTTAAAATCCTCAAAAATGATGGAAAACGGCATGCTATAGTATGCCCTTCGAGACCATGGGCTATAGCCCATGGTCTCGGAGCGATTTTGATGAAAAACGAGCATTTGAAAAAAAGACGAAAATCACTCCGAGACCATGGGCTATAGCCCATCGTCTCGGAGTCATTTTCGTCTTTTTTTAAAATCCTCAAAAATGATGGAAAACGGCATGCTATAGTATGCCCTTCGAGACCATGGGCTATAGCACATGGTCTCGGAGCGATTTTGATGAAAAACGAGCATTTGAAAAAAAGACGAAAATCACTCCGAGACCATGGGCTATAGCCCATCGTCTCAGAGTCATTTTCGTCTTTTTTTTAAATCCTCAAAAATGATGGAAAACGGCATGCTATAGTATGCCCTTCGAGACCATGGACTATATCCCATGGTCTCAGAGCGATTTTGATGAAAAACGAGCATTTGAAAAAAAGACGAAATCACTCCGAGACCATGGGCTATAGCCCATCGTCTCGGAGTCATTTTCGTCTTTTTTTAAAATCCTCAAAAATGATGGAAAACGGCATGCTATAGTATGCCCTTCGAGACCATGGGCTATAGCCCATGGTCTCGGAGCGATTTTGATGAAAAACGAGCATTTGAAAAAAAGACTAAATCACTCCGAGACCATGGGCTATAGCCCATCGTCTCGGAGTCATTTTCGTCTTTTTTTAAAATCCTCAAAAATGATGGAAAACGGCATGCTATAGTATGCCCTTCGGAGCGATTTTGATGAAAAACGAGCATTTGAAAAAAAGACGAAATCACTCCGAGACCATGGGCTATAGCCCATCGTCTCGGAGTCATTTTCGTCTTTTTTTAAAATCCTCAAAAATGATGGAAATAGGCATGCTATAGTATGCCCTTCGAGACCATGGGCTATAGCCCATGGTCTCGGAGCGATTTTGATGAAAAACGAGCATTTGAAAAAAAGACGAAAATCACTCCGAAACCATGGGCTATAGCCCATCGTCTCGGAGTCATTTTCGTCTTTTTTTAAAATCCTCAAAAATGATGGAAAACGGCATGCTATAGTATGCCCTTCGAGACCATGGGCTATAGCCCATGGTCTCGGAGCGATTTTGATGAAAAACGAGCATTTGAAAAAAAGACGAAATCACTCCGAGACCATGGGCTATAGCCCATCGTCTCGGAGTCATTTTCGTCTTTTTTTAAAATCCACAAAAATGATGGAAAACGGCATGCTATAGTATGCCCTTCGAGACCATGGGCTATAGCCCATGGTCTCGGAGCGATTTTGATGAAAAACAAGCATTTGAAAAAAAGTCGAAAATCACTCCGAGACCATGGGCTATAGCCCATCGTCTCGGAGTCATTTTCGTCTTTTTTTAAAATCCTCAAAAATGATGGAAAACGGCATGCTATAGTATGCCCTTCGAGACCATGGGCTATAGCCCATGGTCTCGGAGCGATTTTGATGAAAAACGAGCATTTGAAAAAAAGACGAAAATCACTCCGAGTCCATGGGCTATAGCCCATCGTCTCGGAGTCATTTTCGTCTTTTTTTAAAATCCTCAAAAATGATGGAAAACGGCATGCTATAGTATGCCCTTCGGAGCGATTTTGATGAAAAACGAGCATTTGAAAAAAAGACGAAATCACTCCGAGACCATGGGCTATAGCCCATCGTCTCGGAGTCATTTTCGTCTTTTTTTAAAATCCTCAAAAATGATGGAAATAGGCATGCTATAGTATGCCCTTCGAGACCATGGGCTATAGCCCATGGTCTCGGAGCGATTTTGATGAAAAACGAGCATTTGAAAAAAAGACGA
Source organism: Electrona antarctica (assembly GCF_951216825.1). Classification (NCBI taxonomy): domain Eukaryota; kingdom Metazoa; phylum Chordata; class Actinopteri; order Myctophiformes; family Myctophidae; genus Electrona; species Electrona antarctica. The sequence goes on along the minus strand of NC_136804.1, from coordinate 34,805,145 downwards.
AAATCACTCCGAGACCATGGGCTATAGCCCATCGTCTCGGAGTCATTTTCGTCTTTTTTTAAAATCCTCAAAAATGATGGAAAACGGCATGCTATAGTATGCCCTTCGAGACCATGGGCTATAGCCCATGGTCTCGGAGCGATTTTGATGAAAAACGAGCATTTAAAAAAAAGACGAAAATCACTCCGAGACCATGGGCTATAGCCCATCGTCTCGGAGTCATTTTCGTCTTTTTTTAAAATCCTCAAAAATGATGGAAAACGGCATGCTATAGTATGCCCTTCGAGACCATGGGCTATAGCCCATGGTCTCGGAGCGATTTTGATGAAAAACGAGCATTTGAAAAAAAGACGAAATCACTCCGAGACCATGGGCTATAGCCCATCGTCTCGGAGTCATTTTCGTCTTTTTTTAAAATCCACAAAAATGATGGAAAACGGCATGCTATAGTATGCCCTTCGAGACCATGGGCTATAGCCCATGGTCTCGGAGCGATTTTGATGAAAAACGAGCATTTGAAAAAAAGACGAAATCACTCCGAGACCATGGGCTATAGCCCATCGTCTCGGAGTCATTTTCGTCTTTTTTTAAAATCCACAAAAATGATGGAAAACGGCATGCTATAGTATGCCCTTCGAGACCATGGGCTATAGCCCATGGTCTCGGAGCGATTTTGATGAAAAACAAGCATTTGAAAAAAAGTCGAAAATCACTCCGAGACCATGGGCTATAGCCCATCGTCTCGGAGTCATTTTCGTCTTTTTTTAAAATCCTCAAAAATGATGGAAAACGGCATGCTATAGTATGCCCTTCGAGACCATGGGCTATAGCCCATGGTCTCGGAGCGATTTTGATGAAAAACGAGCATTTGAAAAAAAGACGAAAATCACTCCGAGTCCATGGGCTATAGCCCATCGTCTCGGAGTCATTTTCGTCTTTTTTTAAAATCCTCAAAAATGATGGAAAACGGCATGCTATAGTATGCCCTTCGGAGCGATTTTGATGAAAAACGAGCATTTGAAAAAAAGACGAAATCACTCCGAGACCATGGGCTATAGCCCATCGTCTCGGAGTCATTTTCGTCTTTTTTTAAAATCCTCAAAAATGATGGAAATAGGCATGCTATAGTATGCCCTTCGAGACCATGGGCTATAGCCCATGGTCTCGGAGCGATTTTGATGAAAAACGAGCATTTGAAAAAAAGACGAAAATCACTCCGAGACCATGGGCTATAGCCCATCGTCTCGGAGTCATTTTCGTCTTTTTTTAAAATCCTCAAAAATGATGGAAAACGGCATGCTATAGTATGCCCTTCGAGACCATGGGCTATAGCCCATGGTCTCGGAGCGATTTTGATGAAAAACGAGCATTTAAAAAAAAGACGAAAATCACTCCGAGACCATGGGCTATAGCCCATCGTCTCGGAGTCATTTTCGTCTTTTTTTAAAATCCTCAAAAATGATGGAAAACGGCATGCTATAGTATGCCCTTCGAGACCATGGGCTATAGCCCATGGTCTCGGAGCGATTTTGATGAAAAACGAGCATTTGAAAGAAAGACGAAAATCACTCCGAGACCATGGGCTATAGCCCATCGTCTCGGAGTCATTTTCGTCTTTTTTTAAAATCCTCAAAAATGATGGAAAACGGCATGCTATAGTATGCCCTTCGAGACCATGGGCTATAGCCCATCGTCTCGGAGTCATTTTCGTCTTTTTTTTAAATCCTCAAAAATGATGGAAAACGGCATGCTATAGTATGCCGCTCGGAGCGATTTTGATGAAAAACGAGCATTTGAAAAAAAGACGAAAATCACTCCGAGACCATGGGCTATAGCCCATCGTCTCAGAGTCATTTTTGTCTTTTTTTAAAATCCTCAAAAATGATGGAAAACGGCATGCTATAGTATGCCGTTCGAGACCATGGGCTATAGCCCATGGTCTCGGAGCGATTTTGATGAAAAACGAGCATTTGAAAAAAAGACTAAATCACTCCGAGACCATGGGCGTCTCGGAGTCATTTTCGTCTTTTTTTTAAATCCTCAAAAATGATGGAAAACGGCATGCTATAGTATGCCCTTCGAGACCATGGGCTATAGCCCATGGTCTCGGAGCGATTTTGATGAAAAACGAGCATTTGAAAAAAATACGAAATCATGGGCTATAGCCCATCGTCTCGGAGTCATTTTCGTCTTTTATTCAAATCCTCAAAAATATAGATACACGGCGTGCTATAGTATGCCGTCCGATATGGGCTATAGCCCATGGTCAAAAATGATGAAAAAACGAGGATTTTATATCCCATGGTCTCGGAGTGATTTTCGTCTTTTCTTTGGTCGTTTTTTCATGATTTTCATCTTTCTTTCAAATGAAAAAGTCTTGTTTAATAATGTTGATGATCTGCAGCAGCAGTCAAACCAGACAAACGCAGAAATTAAATAAAAAATAATAAACCATGTAAGTGTAAATACAACAAAATGAGCAGGGCACTTCAGGGAATTGAACCCTGTCCCGGTAAACCAAGGGTGCCAACACCAGTGCCTTCGTTTTAGTTTTGTTGTCATTTACAGGCCCAGTGCCTCCCCAGTGTCCCCCCAGACCATGGGCTATAGTCCATGGTCTCGGAGTGATTTTCGTCTTCTTTTCAAATCCTCAAAAATGTAGATAAACGGCGTGCTATAGTATGCCGTCCCATATGGGCTATAGCCCATGGTCAAAAATTATGAAAAAAACGAGGATTTGAAAAAAAGACGAAAATCACTCCGAGACCATGGGCTATAGCCCATGGTCCACTGGGGAGATACTGAGGAGGCACTAGGGAGGAGTGTGTGTGTGTGTATCTGTGTGTAGTGAAAAAAGCTTGTAGATCAGTGTCTGTGTGTGTGTGTGCGTGTGCAGCAGGGTTTTCGAAAACCGCAACCTGAAGGTCAGCACCAAGGTCGCTGTCTACAATGCAGTATGTGTATCTAACCTACTTTATGGGGCAGAGACATGGACTCTATATAGACACCACCTCTCACAAACCTGCCTTCAGAGGATCCTTGGCCTATTCTGGGAAGACAGAGTCCCCCACACAGAAATTCTCAACAGCACAGATTCCACCTGCATGGAAGCAGCTGTGGCTAAAAAAAAACACCTACGGTGGATAGGACACACCATCCGCATGCCTGACCACTGCCTGCCCCGCCAAGTCCTCTACGGCCAACTGCACGATGCAAAGCGTGCCGCTGGCGGACAACAGAGGCGCTACAAGGTCTACACCAAAGACCTCCTAAAGCGCACTTCCATCAACCCCACGCAGCTGGAAACTCATGGCACGTGACCGCTCAGCCTGGCGGGTCACCTGTGTCAGGGCAATCTCACATATAAGTGACAGCAAACCAGCAACGGAGGTGCGAGAGACGTGCCCAGCGACACCTCAGGGAAGCCGGCATTCCACCAACGGACGGGATCCCAAGTGGCACCAGCGGCAGCAACAACGAGTACAGTCAATACACTTGGGGCTCCATCTTGCGCCACCCTTATCCCTGAACTAATTTGCCATTTTTTACTATTTTAAAAAACCTTTTAAAATAGTTCAACTAGCCGATCTACATCAAGACATTGTGAGCTTGTAGATTGGCTTTTTTAAAAGATTTTTTTAAATAGTAAAAAATTAAATTAGTTTAGGGATAAGGGATAGGGGGTGGCGCAAGCCCTTGGTCTAAAAGGGATAGCACACGAAAAAATAATTTAGGCCCTATATGCAATCAATTCATAAATGTGACATGAGAAATAACAATAAATATCAAATAACGATGTCTTTGTCACATGCGTCACTCGACCTCCATCCCTAGACGCACCAAAACAAAGTGTTTGTGATAATTTTGTACCTGAGGCCTCCTCTCGTGCCTTGCGCCACCCTTATCCCTTATCCCGGAACTAATTTGCCATTTTTTACTATTTTAAAAAAACCTTTTAAAATAGTTCAACTAGCCGATCTACATCGAGACATTGTGAGCTTGTAGATCGGCTTTTTGAACTATTTTAAAAGGTTTTTTAAAATAGTAAATAGTAAAATTAGTTTAGGGATAAGGCATAAGGGGTGGCGCAAGCCCTTGGTCTAAAAGGGATAGCACACAAAAAAATAATTTAGGCCCTATATGCAATCAATTCATAAATGTGACATGAGAAATAACAATAAATATCAAATAACGATGTCTTTGTCACATGCGTCACTCGACCTCCATCCCTAGACGCATGAAAACAAAGTGTTTGTGATAATTTTGTACCTGAGGCCTCCTCTCGTGCCTTGGAGTATCCACGGCTGCTCATCTCTGGATTTCTGACATTAAAATTGCCCCCATGCCATTTGCGTCGTCGCATATATTAGCCTTTACATGATTGATTGAATTAATTCATTATTTTAGCTGTTTTTAATCTGGCAAAAAAAAACTGCCTGTAGGTTGGGACTGATTACCCGGCGGAGCATAGCTAATTACCAGGCATTAGCATATGCAAATGAGTGCCGTTATCTTGTGTACAAAATGTTGCTTATGGTAAACACTGGCTAATCACTTTAACGACTTTAGCTGTTTAAATGCTGGTAATTGCATATTGTTTAAACAGATGGCCTTGATTCTGACAAAATGAAGGTAGAGATGGAGAATACTAGGGGCTCCATTTTCGTCACCGCTAAACCCCTTATCCCTAAACTTCTTTACCTTTTTTTTACTATTTTGCTAAACATTTTTGAATAGTTAAAATGGCCAGTCTACAAGCTCACAACGTGTCAATGTAGATTGGCTAGTTGAACTATTCAAAAATGTTTTTCAAAATAGTAAAAAAAGGCAAAGAAGTTTAGGGATAAGGGGTTTAGCGGTGACGAAAATGGAGCCCTAGATCTCCTCCTGGTCTTCTTGGCCAAAGCTCCTTCAGACATTTTAGGCCACGTTAGAGGCGAGCACCCAGGCACCTATATGACTTTTGGAATAAGTCTAAAAATGTTAGAAAGGTATTATTTTTTTCATGATTTTTTTAATTCTATTTTGCTTTTTCATTTTAAACATTGACAACACTGAGGACAGATGGGCAATAACAACGACAGAAAGAAAAGGCAACTCAAATATCCCCCGATAGACAAAACGAAAACCAAACAAACACATCACTTACGGCCAGTACTAAACTACAATGACAAAGGACTAACAGAAAGACAACCACAATAGATTAAACTGACAAAACAATAAAGACAAAAAACAAAGCAAAACATAGCTCTTTGAAAAAGAGACAATCATTTCATCATGTACGTCGTTGTCGCAGTTGAACACCTACCGTACCTCCTGCTGGCTGGAGGGAAGCGGCCTGGCTCACTGAGTCAGACCCCCTGCCTGGCTCACCCGTGGTCTGACTCAACTCCACAGCAAAGGGAAAAGAGCGCTTGCACACACGTTTCTTTGACAGTGCAGACACTGTAACTAATTTGTGGGTGATGGGAGCAAGTGCATTTACGCTGTTGCTGGAGTATAAGATAATAACTCCATACCAGGGGGTCTTCAAAGTTTTTTTTAAAAGTCCAACTTGGACTCCCTGGTATCACTTAGCTGTGTGTTGAACCCCCAACCTCCCTCTAAACTGGTGCACGTTCTATAGTCGACCTCTTTTCACTATGCTCCAATAATGTACAGTAAGAGCACATACAGTTCGTTCCGGTTTCATTCAAGGTTACTAATGCTATTGCGCTAATGGATATACATCTTGAAAGAACAAGAAAGTGGCCGCACACACTGATAGCCAATACTGTATTTAGGACGCAGTGTACAGAAAACCAACGTTTCGGCCATTAAGCCTTCTTCTACTGCTAATGGAACACTAATATTGCATAATACAGTGTGCGCTTTCAACCATAACTGATGCTTTAACCCTATTAAAACCAGGAAGGCATCTGTGGGACCACTTTAGCCATACTATTCAAAAATAGCAGATATGGTAGGGGGGAGGGGGGCTTCACGAGGGACAGTCGGATGGGTCAGTCAGCAGAAAAGTGAGCAACCCACCCATCAATAATTCAGCCATTCACAGTCGATGTACTTGGTGAGTGGCTTCAACTCTTTGATATCGTGAAAGCCAGGATGAGATCGCGGTGACTGGCATTAAAATGATGATGAATCAAACATTGGCATGCGTCAGGGAGAAAGTCTTATGTCACTGGTTCCCAAACACTGGGTCGGGACCCATTTGTGGGTCGCCAACACATTTTTGCTTTGGATTTGAAGAATTATATTATGGTGTATATATTCGTCAGGTGCTATGACGAAGCTCACGGCGAAACGCGTCGTGCTAATAAATAAGTTGATGCAGTAAGTTGTCCGTCTCTGTTCAGTCCCTTCCTTGGAAGGTTTTTCTATTTTTGATGTCTATGCCTGCTAACTAGACTTGCACCTCCCACGGGTCTTTTTGGATGTGCAGGAGTCGCTTTTTTGTCTCTCTCATATATATATATATATATATATATATATATATATATATAAAAATAAAATGAGTTGGGTTGACTTTTCTATATATATATATATATATATATATATATATATATATATATATATATATATATAAAGAAAAGTCAACCCAACTCATTTTACACATAAAGATCTATGAGGGTCTATTTGGTTACCAACTCTCCGTCATTATACTGGGGACCACCTGGAACCTCCTCAAGGACCACTGGTGGTCCCCAGGCCACTGGTTGAAAACCACTATTGTGTTAGGTCAAGCCGTTTTTAACTTGTTTTAACTTGATTGTTTATCTAGTCTAGCATGACTGAGAGGTCATTTTATAAATATTTTGAAGTTAATTATCTTTGCCCATGAAGCTTTCAGAAATGGTAAATGGTAAATGGTGCATTTATATAGCGCCTTTATCCAAGGCGCTTTACATAGATTGTGCATTACATTCACCCATTCACACACACATTCATACACCGATTGCAGCGGAAGCCATGCAAGGTACCAACCAGCACATCGGGAGCAATTTGGGGTTCAGTGTCTTGCCCAAGGACACTTCGACATGTAGCCAGGAGGAGCCGGGATTCGAACCGCCGACCCATGGATCATTGGACGACCTGCTCTACCTCTTGAGCCACAGTCGCCCCCCAGAAGGTTCCCCTTCCATGACCATCATCATCCATCACCGTCAGATTTTATTTTTTACATCTGAAACATTTTCTAAATATGAATTTAAGCACACGCTACTTGTGCCTGATTTTACTTCAGTCATGCTAGTGATTTATAGTATGTACATTGTACAGCACCATTTAACATTGTTTCAAAGGGTGCTTTATAAATAAAATTGACTTACTTACTTACTTAAAACACCCAGTACCAGTACAGCACAGCACAGCACAGCACAGTACAGTACAGTACAGCAGGGGTTCTCAACGTTTTTGGCTGGGGACCCCCGGAAATGCTTTGGCCATGTCTCGCGACCCCCGCCCCCCTCCCCACCACCAATACAAACTGACTGCAAAAATAACTTTAATAATAGAGATAATATATCATAAATGAATACTGAAACGAGATAAAACGGAAAGTGTATGCATGCCCCACGTACTATGTAAACTCTTAATTTCCATTTTCCAGCAAAAAACAAACAAAAATAATGTGGCGACCCCCCCGAGGGGTCGCGATCCACGGGTTGAGAACCCCTGCCGTACAGTACAGTACAGTACAGTACAGTACAGTACAGTACAGTACAGTACAGTACAGTACAGTACAGTACAGATACCCTTCTTACTTCCAATTCAAAGCTGTGTGCACACACAGCAGGCAGCCCGTTGATGCTCCTTGGCGAGCAGGTTCATGTGTGTGAGTGGAGCTGATGGGTCCTCTATTAAAATTAGATGAAGGGGCTGACCGTCCACTGTCGACAGAAGCCATTTTCACTAATGAGCCCTGCATGGTGAACGAGTCATATTTCAGTATACGAGCACAAGGCCACCGTGTTACATCTTACAGTTACAATTTAGGCATTAAGCAGATGCTCTTAATCCAGAGCGATTTGCAGTCAGCAAGAAAAGCGCATGGTAATACATGCATATTAATTGTAATCTATAGGATCATAAGTAAGCTAACCACCTGTCCATCTAACAGTAGAATATCTGTATACACTAGTATACACAGTGCTATGTCTACATTTTTCAAAATAAATAATAGTAAATAGTTTACTTGCCAGCCCATAGAGCCCCATTGTGAACCCGGACATGTTGAGTACACCAAGGTTTTATGTTATAAATGTTGAGTATGGGTCCCCAGCATTTAGAAACTGCCAGATGCTAACTTGCATATGTTGAGCAATTTTCATAATTGACATAATATGTGACCATACCATTAACAACCTATAGAAGGCAAAATATTCAAAATTTCATCATGCTTTATGTAGCATGTGACGTGTCAAACTAGGGGGTTTTCATGATGCTGAATCCATTCCAAGCATTAGTTTTGCAAAAAAAATTGCTTTTAGCCCATGCTGAACACTCAACATTTCTAACATAAAACGTGTACTCAACATGCCTGGGTTCACATTCTGGCAAGTGGACTAAAATGGAAGAAGAAGAAGAAGAAGAAGAAGAAGAAGAAGAAGAAGAAGAAGAGTACACTCTCAAGAGTTAAAGATCTGTGAGGGTCCATTTGGTTACCAACTCTCCATCATTAGCTGGGGACCACCTGGAACCCCCTCAAGGACCACTGGTGTGAAAACCACTGCACTATTGTGTTATGTTACCCTGTTTTTAACTTATTTTAACTTGATTGTTTATTGAGGGGCGCTAGCCCCTCTGTTGTCCAGCTTTTGGTGTATGTGCACAAACGTTGTCCTACACAAACGTTAAATTCCCATTGACAATGAATGGACAATATTATGTCATAATGTCTATTTTTATGTCATGATGACATGACGCAAATTGTGATTTCTCCCGTTTGACAGATACCTGTCCATTGAAACTCTAGACGGCCCCCGCCCCAAAGTTATTAGTGCAGCCGCACCTGGAGAAAACTAGAGTTCTCAACAGGCCTGAAAATGAAGGCCCAGCCCTACCTGGGCCCTCATCAAACCCTGTACACTGAGTTTTGTGCGTGCGTGCGTGCGTGCGTGCGTGCGTGCGTGCGTGCGTGCGTGCGTGCGTGCGCGCTTGCCCTTGGTGTCGGCTTTTCATGTGTTTGAGTTGGGAAAGATGACAGAAGTCACATTTCATTACTGGGTTCTTGTGTCAACCGTGGAGATAAGGGGATATGGCGCACACGCATGATGCATACAAAATGAACTGCTCATTAGAATTTACATTTCAAGGGAATAGATATGACCGCTAAGTTACGCGGCACAATGCTGTCACTGGTGCATACAGTACATGCACCAGTGCGATCGTGTGTGTGTGTGTCTGTGTGTGTGTGTGTGTGTGTGTGTGTGTGTGTGTGTGTGTGTGTGTGTGTGTGTGTGTGTGTGTGTGTGTGTGTGTGTTAAGGCTGTACCCTAGCCCTGTTTTTAGGACACGAACTTCGGCAGGAATCTTCGAGCGAACCTTCGAACCATTCGTTTCTAATTAATTTTAATCAACACTAGTTTTATTTCTAAGTCTACTTACAGGACATTAACGTCACATTTGAGTTCCTTTTGAATGCCTGTCAGATTTCTCTACATAACTGTCTCAGCTCTTGGTGAAGCAAATGCACCTTGCATGCCTTAATTTGATCTACGCGCAGAAAACGTTGTTGACGATGTATGCGCACTGGTACATCGGTTGTGTGCCCCCCTCATTATTAATAACATCTAAACATGTAAACACAACATGAAGATAGTACTCTTATTATGCATATCGCATTCTCACCGAGAAATATTTGAGTAAAAAAAAAAAAAAAAAACAATAGTTCAGCCCATTAATTAAGATTTGAGTGCCAACCCTAACGAGCGAAGGTTCGAACCCCGAATGTTCGGGGACAGCCTTAGTGTGTGTGTGTGTGTGTGTGTGTGTGTGCATTATATTGTTGTGTGTGTCATGTGTGTTTATACCACTTCTGTCAGATTTGGCATGTTATGAGGAAAACTGGAGAGAATATTTTTTTTGCATTAGGACAGACGGAAAATTACTGTTGTACTTGGCGTTTAACCAGTCAAACCCGAGCATCCGTATTCCGGGTGGGATAACATTCAACAAAAATCCATGAGTTTGTCTGACTCCCCCAAAACGGTACGATCTCCTTCCTTACACAGTCAGCTGGGAACCATGGAAGAGGATTTGTACAACATAAGGTTTCAATACACCATGTCACTGACGGTGCCGGTGAAAGAAAAGTTGTTAATTCAGCATTCATGGCTGACAGAACGCATGGGTTGTCGGAGACAGAGATGTATATCTTTGCTGTGCATCCTCCACGGCACATCTTCCTCTGCTGTATAGCGTGTGAAAACGTGTACGTCACCAAGAGGGGGGCGGCGTCTGAAAAGCTAGGGACGGCCCTCTCGTGGGCATTCTTTTTGTAAACTCGTCAATCTGGGTTCCTTAATGCTGTCTCCATGCTGGAAAGCTGAAAATCTAATTCCGTTTTCTGGCTCATTCCCTCGACGTGACCTGCTGTGGCACTTATTTACTGAGCAAGTCTGCACCATTGTGAGGTCAGCTTAAAAAAAGAACGTATACAAGCACACCTGATAGTCGCTCAATGTAAACAAATCAGACAAGCCAACAAGTATGGCGGCCGCTACCACGTGACACATATGTTGACGCCCCCCTCCAGGAGATTTTGGTACACACTATAGATTTAAAGCTCACATTCATAACGTCCTCTCTCTCTTTCTCTCTCTCTCTCTCTCTCTCTATGAGTCCATGCCTCGGACTGACCTTGTCATGATGTCTCCAACTTTGCATTGTGTTGCCCTCAATGTGTGCCATCTCCTCCTTATCTGGGTGTGCTGACCTTTATAGGGCACGACTATCAGTAGCATTGTTGTCACAACACGGCAGTGGGGTAACATTTGGAATGATTTGTTTTTTGCTTAGCCATTTAGAATGCGCTATATTTGATTAGCGGTGATTCTGTTCGTGACTTTGGCGCGATTCATACTCCTATTTTAAGAGCCGAATAAAAGTCGGTGCGGCTCTGTGGAGCCTACAATGTGACGTCATTTGAGGTTCAGGGGGGCGGGTACCGTCCTAAAGTGTGCAGGAGCCAATGTCCAGAGAGCTAAGTTCTGTGGTACTGTATATAATGGTGGACAGTGATTAATGGAGGCAGTGTGGCCTTGAGATAAAGAGGCCGGCCAGTACACCGAAATGTTGCTGGTTTAGATCCCCTGTACCGACAAGAGGGTGTATTCCAGTTGTGTTCTGGTGATTGGAGGGTGGCTGCTGGTATTACATTCATGTGGTGTCCACCATCTCTGTTTAAGTGCCCTTGAGGGAGGCATTGAAAACCTTCTCCTTCTCCTTCTCCTCCTCCTCCAGATTGAGATGGTGCCGTCATCCACTGTAAAAAGTCAGGCGCTTCTGTAATCGTTTCCAATTATAGCAGCTGTAAGTATTCAGACTGAGAGGCGTGCGGTGGGACGGTGAGGTTCATCACAGAGGCTTGGATGTCACGGAAAACCTCTCAGCCGAAAAGCCCTTTATACTTACTTGACACAAACAAGGCTGCCGTCCACATTGTTTCTTGTGTCTGGACTGAAATTAGAGTGGGGTGTCTAAAAGGGAAGCGGAGCGAAACAGTAGATCGCAGAGGGACAGAGAGAGACAGAGACGGAGACAGAGAGTGAGAGGGAGAGGGAGACGAGGAGGGAGAGAGAGGTAACGGCCTTGTCTGTCAGCCAGTGGTGTAACAAAGTAACTAAATAAATGTTCTCAAGTACTGTACTTAAAATACTTTCAGCGCCATTGCCGACGATTAAAGTCAATTGAAGCCTAATTTTGATACTGACGCTTAACGCCATTGCCGACGGCCTTCGGCAATTGCGCTTTTATGGCACGTTCGATTGCTCGAGCCATAATGCTACTCACGTTAGCCGGTTAGCTAGCTGTGTTGTTAGCACAGCACTGGATCGCCCATTTTAGATCGTCGTCGCCATAATAATCCATTCTATCCATTTCTTTCAATCGCCTGTATCTCCTATTCCTTGTCCCAGATGGCATTTTGGTCAAAACAGCGTTTCTTTGACGGCACAGATATGACGATCTGGAGCTCTGCAGAGCTCCGGTCTGGCTTCAGATGGTAAACAAGGCCTGTCCGCTCCGTGTAGTTTCCTAGGTTATGACTACTGCGCATGGACCGGAAATGGCGGCTTTTCAAAATAAGAGCTGAAATTTAAGAAAATGCTGCCGTGAATTAGATCCTATTTTTTCAATAAATGATAGCGGCCTAAGTGTTAAGTACAATTTTGAGGTATTTTTTACTTTACTGTAGTATTTCCCATTTTCAGTATACTTTTACTTCTACTCCACTACATTTGAGAGGCAAATATTGTACTTTTACTCCACTACATTTATTTGAAAACTTTAGTTACTCTCTCTAGGTCGTCCGCAGGCGAGTCCTCCATCGTTGCTTCCAGTCATCCTGGTTCTCCATCTGGCTCCTTGGTGCCGCTCCTGCGTCCTTTTTGAGTACATCCACATCCATTACTAGTTACTTTGTAGATTTGGATTATTATTACAAAACATACATGAACACATTTAACCACACTTAGTGCCATTGCCATCTACGACAATGGCGCTAAGTGTGGTTTATGATCAATCAAGTCATAATGCTACCTACATTAGCATTGGTTTGCTAGGCGATGTTGTCAACAGCAATGTTGCAATCTTGAACTGCGCACGCACCCGTGCCCACCTTTATCTAGCCAACGCTGTAATCGTCGCAATCAGCCGAGCGAGAGACCGGATTTTAATGCAACAACACACACAGTGTACAGTACTGTAAGTAACATTTGTAACATGCCGTCGCGGGTTTTGGCTCTTCAAAAATCACTGGGGAAAATCCTGTGGCTTGAATTACAGTGAATGTATTAATTAATCCTGACCACTTAAACCCTAATTTGAAAACAGCCGATCGTTTTCAAAAGATTTGTATACATTTGAAAACTTTGAAAGCTGCATAATGAGTAGCCTACTTTTAGTATACTAAACTCATTCAATGCCACAGGACGCCTTTTGACGCCTTTCCCTTAAATACATTTTGACGCCAATACTTGTGTACCTTTTACGGGAGCGTACCTATGTTCCCCAGGTTCTATGTTCCCCACTTACCCCTGCAAAAAAGGTTCTATGTTTCCCACTCACCCAAAAAAGGTTCTATGTTCCCAGGGTTCTATGTTCCCGCTCACCCAAAAAAGGTTCTATGTTCCCATGGTTCTATGTTCCCCATTTACCTCTAAAAAAGTTTCTCACATCAAATTTAGATTTTTACCGTACTTTTACTTGTAACGGAGTAGTTCTACATTGCTAGTATTGATACTTTTACAAGCAACACATGTGAGCATGCTCTTTTGCTTCTTCCAGCACTGCAGCCTTGTCAGTGGGCCAGCCGGCGCCGGCGGTGCCCAGCTCTGCCCGGTCTGCATGCTCCGGTTCAGAGCAATCTGGCAGGTGGAGCCACAGAAGCGCACAATGTTGTCAAACAGAAATCAGATTTGCTCCTCTCCCCATTAGCCCATGCGGCCCCTCCACTTACCGCACCCTGAGAGATCACATTAAATGACATCTGCTATCATCAGGATAACCTGTGTCAGCGTCGTGACGCGACTGCAGATTGGGAGTGGATGGTGGTGGAAGCGGCGAGAGAGAGAGAGAGAGAGAGAGAGAGAGAGAGAGAGAGAAAGTACACACAAGCTACAGTACCTCAGGAGATAATCTCCCACCCCATTCACATTGCATCTGTTTGGTCCAATCTGAGATGTGATTAACCACATGAACCCTGGCATCCGTGTTCTGGCAGAGCTAGACGACGTAGAGAGAGTACCAAACAAGTATCAACACTGCAATGTAGAAAAAGATCTGTTACAATTAAGTAAAAGCCCAGAATTCAAAATTGACTTGAGTAAAAGTACTGTAAGTAGTAAAGCTATTGGTATCGAAATGTACTTAAAGTACCAAAAGAAAAGAAAGTACTGTCCCAAGCAGAATGTCCCAAGTTTTCAAATGTATATGTAAAAAGATCCTTTGAAAATAGCAGATCTACAAGTGTGTCGCATTGTCACTTAACACTTTACACATTGAAAAAAAAATCTTGTTTAAAATTCTGCCTAATGATGATGTCACTGGAGGACGGTTTCTAAACTGCCCACAGACCTCCTATGAGACACAGAATGAGTAGAGAAAAAATTGTGCCATTTTATCATGATTATTAGTGAGGACCTATTATATGAAGATAGGTTGAAAAGTGGTGAAGTGGTCCTTTAAGAATCACTGCTAGAGCCGTAAACATCTGCTCTTATGGGGGTCCGCAGGCAAATAAGTGCCCATTTGGGGGTCCTTGACATGAAAAAGTTTGGAAAGCACTGCTCTACCACATACAATAATGTTTTATTCATTCAAATGACCCCCAGATTGCAGCTTTTAATGACTGGATGCTGGCTCATAAAGCGAGGCGGTCCATGGACCAGGACTGCTCTCGTGCGTCATTAGCATCAGTGCCGTCTGAAGCCCCCAAGCTGCCTCAAAGACAGAAAGGCCACAGTCAGAATCACAATGATGTTAAATTGGCATTACATTGAGCGGAACGAAATTGTGTCGCGGTCCTGACATTCACACACACATAACATTTAAAAACGGAGTTAAAAAACGAACTAGTTATAATTTAAAGTACTAAATGTAAAATATAATATATGGTTCCTTTTTTTATCCCTCGATTTTGTAACCCATTTTTTCACCCCTGTGCCAATTATCTAATGTGATCCTGGGCTCTCTACACACCCTCCGCCAACCTAGTCCCCATATATGGGGGACATGGGGAGAGCAACGGACTTGAACTCATGCTTCCTTCCTGCCTGAGTGTCCAAGTTGCTCCTTTACACGTGACAGGGGGGAGTTGATATGGTTCCTGAAACATATACAACATAATGATGTTATAATATAAAATACATTACAATAATACAATAAAAATCAATAACGGCTGCAACATTATACAAGCATATTGCACAATTGCTGCATTGCAGTGACTGTACTTTATTCAATGTTGTGCAGTGCAAGGAGTGCAATTGGAATACAAACATCTGTGCAGTTTCATATTTATCATATTTATTTTCCAATAAAACAGAAGACGTAGCACGGCGAGGGAACAGACAGACAGACCATGCGGCGTGCATCCCCCACCCCCCCCACCCCTCTCCAGGGGGGGGGGGGGGACCACGCCGTGGGTGGGTCCTCTCCACTGGGCCCCTGGGGGCCCGATAAGGGAGACGGCTGAGCGACAGGCCGCTTGTCAGGGGCGCCGTTGCGTGACCCAGCTCAGCCACATCAGCCACAACCAAACAGCGGAGGCCTTATCGCCTGACAGCCACGTCTGGAGAGCCCCGTCTCCTCTCGCCGGCGTGCGTGTTCCTTCTATACTGTCGCCCGCCACTCTTCAGCTCCGCCCACCCCCTGCCTGTTGGCCGCACGAACGGACCGCCTCAATTGACTCCATAGTGGGAAGACGTCTTTTTATCATCAAACAGCTTCTCTAGAAGCCACTTCATTCTCCCTTTTGTCATCTTTTTTTTTTCTCTCTCCCTTTTTTTTTTTTTTAGGACGTCTGCAAAGCTATCTTCTTCTCGTCTCCCGTGGCGGCACGCCGTGCGTTATCTCGGCGTCACCTCTTTAGCGGCGGCAGACACGACTATCTCAAACGCGACGCCCCGCTCCAATCTCTGGGATGCTTCCCCCCCCCCCCCCTCCCCTTTTTCTTTCTTTTGCTAGACTGAACCCAGACTGCCTTTTCAAACGTGTATACGTATAGTGTTTGTGTCAAAGCACTCAAACGCGCCTAACCGCGCAGATCCGCCTTTGAGCGGTCACACGCAACGCTCGCACGCTGTCCCTAATTACAGTCCTCATTGTGTGGGACGGCACGTGGCCGCTTTGTGGCTCTCTCCGCTGGATGGAACACTCTATACCTCCAGGCTTCTGTCCAACACACAGCTGCACAGCGGTAATCATCTGGCAGAATGGCTATTCTTTTTTTCTCCCTTTGCTTTCTTTTTTCCTGGAGGAAATCATTATACTAGAAGAGGGGGCGAGACGCAGAAGAAGAAGAAGAAGGAGAGAAAAAATAGAAAGGAGAAACGCAGCGCCTCCAAAATTGCCAGGGCCTGGGCATCGTTGAACCGAGGCATCTGCACAGGCGCCTCTGATTAGAAAGGAGCACTGGGCAGTAATTGGCCCAGCTGATGTTAGGCTGTCAGCTGGTGTATAGCCGGTGGCTTGTGGAGCTGCTGAAGCCGGATGGGAGGGGGGAGTAGAGGGGGGGGGGGGGGGGGGGGGGGGGGGGATGAGGGGACGTGCACTCCACATGCACCTTCCATTTTGGTCGTCTTGGAGCGCTCGATGGGGCTCTGGGTGTAGCTTAAATAAAATCTGTCATCCCCAATATGAGCTCTGTGGGAGCCGTGATGGGGATGTGCGTGTGTGCGCGCACGCGTGCGCTTGCGGAGGCGGGATGCCGGGGACAGTTTGCTCGGCTAATGGGGTCTGGTGGGCAGCGCTGTGCTCTCTCAGGCGAACAGCTAATTAGCGGGAGCAGATGAGAACACAGTGTTTTGTGTGTCCGGCCGTCCAAAATGCCCCCGTCTCTCTCGGCCAACCAGGATCAGGGCCGTGCTCGCCTGCGCCCAATCAGGGGTGTCAAGAAGCACTTCTCCCTGCTACGATCAGCATCTCCTCCAGCCAATCAGTGACACCTTAACCTTTCGGAAAGGAATTGGCCGCCCGCCACTCGGCTCTCGCTTTGTCCAAGTGTACAGCGTCCCATTGGCCGTGGCGATGGCATGTGTCAAATGGCTGCTTGGCCCTGAGGGAGTCTCACGGAAACAGAATCCATCAGGTTCAGGGTCATTTAACGTTCATGCCCCCCCCGTTTGTCCAGTGCTGCAGATGAGGAATTGCAATGCGAGGGAGAGTTGTCCTTGGAAGAATATGGAGCTATGGGTGCATAACAGAGGGGAGAGCAGATCACGAAGATTTAGTATATGTAAGCTGGCGCCATTGAGGTCAGTGATGACATGCCTTTCTTTTACATCAAAGGTAAGCAGAGCCGGAGGGGAGGAAAAAGTCATAGGCTTTAGATACGGGCCTCGGTTTTCAGCTATAATGACACGCCCCATGCGGTTGATCGCGGTTAACGGACATTGAGACTGTCCTGACGACATCTTTTTTTTTTCAAATTGTGAAAATAGCAGATCTTATTTTCCGGGC
Source organism: Electrona antarctica (assembly GCF_951216825.1). Taxonomy (NCBI): domain Eukaryota; kingdom Metazoa; phylum Chordata; class Actinopteri; order Myctophiformes; family Myctophidae; genus Electrona; species Electrona antarctica. The sequence goes on along the minus strand of NC_136804.1, from coordinate 34,787,748 downwards.
CTTCGGCTAATCGCCATCGGGTTCGCCACATGGGGCTCATCTGTTGGCATCTAGCATGGTAACTCCAGCCACCTGCATGTGCTCCTCTCTCTCTCTCGCTCTCCCCCATCCATAAACCTCCTCTTTGGCCTCCCTCTTCTCTTGCCTGGCGGTTCCATCTTCAGCATCCTCCTCCCAATGTACAACTCATCCCTCCTCGTTTTTCACATTGTCCAATAAACCATCTCAAACTCGCTACTCTTGTTTTGTCCCCAAACCTTCTAACCTGGGCTATAGTATACTCAACTCATCTTGTTTCGGCCTTATCACTCCTAAAGAGCATGGTGGCATCCTCAGTACTGCCACCTCCAGCTCTGCCCTGCATGTCCATGGCTTGTTTTCCAAGCCGTACAGCATACTGTTCTCACCTATTACCATTACTAACTAGTAGCCCCCCAGTTGAGCGCTGTGATCTATTGGGGGTTCCCTATAGGCGGCCTGCGGGCCATTTGCAGCCCAACATAGGTTGGTTACATCTCCCAATGTATGAATGAATGAACCATTGTAAGCGCTTTGAGTAGGCACGTAGTGCATAGAAAAGCGCCATAAAAATGCAATTCATTATTATTATTATCTATTCTGAGATGAATTAATGAATCTTAGAATAGAGATTGCAGCAGAGCCAGGAGCGGGTGACATTTCTTGCACATTTTTCCCAGGGTAACCATGGCGATGCCTTCCGTCGGCGCTCACGGCTGCACGGCGTGCGGCGACCTCCGTCGGCTGCGGGCCACTGATGGCCTTTAGTGAGGAAGAGGAGGAGGAAGAGGAGGAGGTGGAGGAGAATCAACAGTCAGTGCATGCGTGCGTGCGAGAGAGAGAGAGAGAGACAGACAATGACACTGTGTACACTACACTCCCCCATGGTTTCAAATCCTCCGCCGTGACGGGCGGCGTGCTGAGCGAACCCGTGCACAGTTCCGCGGCAGATCAGACCTCTCCGATAAAAGCTCGTTAATCATTCATCCGAGTTCAGCCCTGAAGATGCACCTGGGCGTGATTGCCTTGGCCTCTTGGCATGCTGCTGCTGCTGCTGCTGCTGCACTGCTTGGCAAACGTCATGGTTGACATCAGGGGTGGAAAGGAACTAAGTACATTTACTCAAGCACTGTACTGAAGTGAACATTTTGAGATATTTGTAGCCTACTTTACTTGATCATTTATAATTTCCAATATAGCGTATACTTTTTACCTCTACTCCATTACTTTTACTCTACTACAATTATTTGAAAACTTTCGCTTGTAGATTTGGATTATTATTACAAAACTCTTTTTGATACAGAGACATGGTTTTGCACATGGTGGTGCAAAACTAACTGTTCAGCCTCGGGAGGAGAAAAACCTTTTTCTTTATTTTTTTATTTTATCCAAATTGAGTTAATAACACAGGCAGAAATGAAATGAAATGAAATGATTACTATATTTACCCAGGGTATCTGGGCTAAGCTCAAGAACTTGTTTCCAGCCAGGCCCTGCTCATAGAACATTTCATCGTAGTGGTTCAATCCCTTGTTCAAGGGCACTTCAGCGGTGGTAATTTTAACGTGTCGGACCGCTGATTCGAACTGGCGACCTTCCGGTATCAAGACCGCTCCACAATCCGTTCGGCCACCGCTGCCACAGACTCTTCACATACTAGAGCATGTCTGAAATAAATGTCAGAGCTGAAATCGACATGTAAATATGAAATAAATGCTTAAACATGTAGCTAGGTGTAATGTTAGAGACAACAGAAGTGAACATTTCAAGCATGTTTTGTCAACTTGCTGTTTCTCTGCAAGACATTACTCTATAAGCCATATCTCCACAACTGGTGGGTCAAACTGAACAACCAATATGTCAATTTGAAGCTATGATTCCCTGCTTTCATATGACATGCAATAGGAAAACGGGAAAAAGGTGCACAGTGCACTAGGCCAAAGTTGTAATTTGGATTTTCCTTACTTTCTCCTTCAAGCTCATTGCCAACATTATATCAGTATCAAACTGGCTGGCACGCACGCACGCACGCACGCACGCACAGCTTCTAGTTTGGCGGTAGCCGGCTGTATGGGATATTTCCATGTCTGCAGTGTGTTCTGTTCAATGTTACGGTCTAGAAGTCAGCTTCTCCAGGGACACATCCATCCATCTTCTCTGGTGAAGGACCTTCCTGGCTTTCATTCCTCCATCACTCCTGCAGCTCTCCTGTGGTGGAAAGTAACTAGTACTGTACCTAAGTACAATTCTGAAGTATTTCTACTTTACTTTACTATTGATTAATATTGTATTGATAAAATAACATTAATATTTAAAACTTATACATGTAAAAAATAAAAAATAAAAGTCATGGTATTTTTGAGCGGTGCCTCCAATGACTCAACCTGACTCTGCCAGATGAGGGCTGTATTGATTCACATGTTCACAAAACAGCCTCCATCTGGAATCGCTGACGCAGTGATGCGGCGATGAACCGAACCGACCGCGGTTTGGACCAATCAGCGGCAGCTATGGGTATACGGGCAGGAAGTAGCTTGAAAAAATAGGGCCCAATCTTCAGCGATTGGGCTGCAGTGATACCAGATGGAAGTAGTTTGTGAAACGAGTGTGAAGCAAGCTATACTTCAATCTGGCGGAGTCAGGTTAACAATGACTGGCCGCGTGTGTATGTCTATCTGTCCGAGTACGAGGCCTCAACAGCTGCAATACCGCTGTGTGACCTAAAGTGGCACTGTTGAGCAGCCAACTGCAGCCAGCCAGTGGTGTTGTTGAGTAATGAGTAGCCTGTACCGCTCAGTTCACATGGGTGTGATTCCATGGTACTTCCAAGTCAGAACATCATTAAAATAAACACGCCGTTACACACGGCCCAACCATCTGACCACTTCACCCGGCAGCCTGCCAAGCTCGTTTTTTGTGGCTTGGGAACTTAAAAGAGGAATATTTGGAACTCCCATCTTCATTTGTTGCAGTATATTGTCCGTCAAGGCCCTGTGTTGCGAGTCGCGCCTCCAAGTCAATGGCAGACCAAACATTGTCTCAAAGAATACTATAATAGGGCAAACATTTCGCGAACAATAGCTGATCTAGAAGCTAACAACACGGCACATTGTGAGCTTGTAGAGCAGCTATTTTTGGCAAAGATCTGGTGTAGGGGGGGGGGGGAATAGTGTCTGATCTAATACAGACCCCAGTCTACTAGGCATAGGGTTTAAGTGGTTGAGTGGACAATTCCCTCTCCACTCCTCACATCATGAAGCTCATGCTCAGGGGAGCGCGGGAGACGTCTTTCTTTCTTGACACCACTCAGGAGAGAGAGAGAGAGACATTGTAATTGGCTCCCCTCGGAGACTCGGCTGTACATAGTGTCGACTGTCGAGGCGACATGCCCAATTTGCCTTTGGCCGGCATGTTCACATCCGAGCAGCAACATTCACCATGTATAAAAGATGCACAGACGTCTCACTTTGGTGTCCCGGGCGCATGACGTGAGTCCCATTCTCCCAGTGGTGGAAAAAAGTGCCCGCATGATTTACTTAAGTAAAAGTATCGATACTTGCAATATAGAAGTAAAAGTAAAAGACCGGAATTCAAAATGTACTTGAGTGAAAGTACGAAAGTATTGTCATCAAAATGTGCTTGAATTACCAAAATAAAAAGTACTGCAGAATGGCCCATTTCAAGTTTTCAAATGTAACAATAGCCAATCTAAAATGGCTGAAATGTATGTAGTGCTGAAGTGGTTAGTGTATGTTTTGTAATAATAATCTAGAACTACAAAGTAACTATAACTAAAGTTTTCAAATAAATGTAATGGAGTAGTAAAAGTATTGGAAGTTGGAAATACTCAAGTAATGTACAAATACCTTAAAAAAAAGTACTTAAGTATGGTATTTAAGTATTACTTTCCACTGGATTTCCCCCATGGTGTATAGCGCGGGAAGGAGGAGGGGAAACGCGCTGTCGCGATTGGACGACAGGACGCAGCGGATGATGCATGGTTGAACTGCTTTGACCGCCTGTGCTGCGCAAACCATCAAGGAGCACTCTCCACTGAAATATACATCAGGATTGCCTGCCGTTAATACATTCTGGGCGGGAACCCCTTTTGGTGTTATAAGCATTATGTTATGCTTTAGCTATTGAAAAATAGCAGATCTACAAGCTCATAGCGTGGCACTCGTGCCGCGCTATGAGCTTGTAGGTCTGCTATTTTTGAAAAACCCGTGAAAATGTGGTGCAAATCTTTGAATATATATTCTTTCAGAGCGAGCGTTTTTAACTCAAATCTTTGCTTGGGTCCCTGGAACAACATATTTTCAGATGGGGGGTCGGCGGCCAATTTCATATATTTTTGGGGGGTCCTTGACATGAAAATGTTTGAGAACGGCTGACATAGAAACATAGGGTTTTTCAGAAAACTGTCAGGATTTAGAAGACATTTTGTAGAATCGTTCCCAGGTCAAAATGAGTTAAATATAGATGTCTGTGTCTGTGTGCGTGTGCAGGGCAGAAGACAACCTGTGAAGGGACGTGCGTGCACGCGTGTAGCGTACTGTGTGCTGACATGGAGAGTGCACGCGTGTAGCGGCCTGTGTGCTGACATGGAGAGTGCACGCGTGTAGCGTCCTGTGTGCTGACATGGAGAGTGCACGCGTGTAGCGTCCTGTGTGCTGACATGGAGAGTGCACGCGTGTAGCGTACTGTGCGCTGACATGGAGAGTGCACGAGTGTAGCGTACTGTGCGCTGACATGGAGAGTGCACGCGTGTAGCGTCCTGTGCGTTGACATGGAGAGTGCACGCGTGTAGCGTACTGTGGGCTGACATGGAGTTCACGCGTGTAGCGTCCTGTGGGCTGACATGGAGTGCACGCGTGTAGCGTCCTGTGGGCTGACATGGAGAGTGCAAGCGTGTAGCTGACATGGAGAGTGCACGCCGCCGCCTCCTCTGTGTCCTGTTCTGTATGTTCTTAGTATCATGCTACACCTCCTCTGTGTCCTGTTCTGTATGTTCTTAGTATCATGCTACACTGCATGGGGAATGTCTGACATGATGCTGCCTGGTTTGTTTTGCCACATGCAGCTGAGGAGGATGGAGCCCATGTTTCTCCTCCAGGCCCCACGTGTGTGGCCAGTGTTGATTGTGAAATGTTTTATTGTTATGTGTGTTAGTCAACTAGTAAATATCATAAGATTTTTGTCGACTGAATCTACAGTTGATTTAGTCACCTAAAATGTATTTTGGCGGGCAAATGGCATGTGACAAAATGGCATGTGGCAAAGTTTGTCGACCAACTTTTTTCATATTTGTAGTCGATAAAATCAACCCTCCCTCCCTCCCTCCCTCCCTCCCTCCCTTCCTTCCTTCCTTCCTTCCTTCCTTCCTTCCTTCCTTCCTTCCTTCCTTCCTTCCTTCCTTCCTTCCTTCCTTCCTTCCTTCCTTCCTTCCCTCCCTCCTTCCTTCCCTCCCTCCCTTCCTTCCGTCCGTCTAGGCCAGGGGTCTTCAACAGCCCATTAACAGCGTTCACGTGTCATCATGAACGTGTGCAATGATAGTCAACGGACCAGCTCTGGCCCAGCGCTGCAATACCAAATTCGGCCACTATGTCAATTTCGCCTCAGGGTTTCCTCCGGGTGCCGTCTCTATTCATATATACTCTGGGTCCTGGACCCCCTGTTGAAGACCCCTGGTCCTGGACCCCCTGGTCCTGGACCCCCTGTTGAAGACCCCTGGTCTATAGGCTTCTGTCTATAGCTGATCTGGGTCCTGGACCCCCTGTTGAAGACCCCTGGTCTAGGACCCCCTGGTCCTGGACCCCCTGTTGAAGACCCCTGGTCTAGGCCTCTGTCTATAGCTGACCGCTTTCTTCTGGCATGAAAGCTTTTCATCAATGTTCTCAATAGGACCTCCCTCTGCTCTTCGTCAAAGATCAAAGCGTCTCCAGAGAACAGCAGGTGGTCTAACCTTCTTGGCTATGCTCTCTTCCCTGGGATGGGAAGAATGACGACAGGCATGCAAAATAGGACATATGAGAGTCCAGTTTCCAGATGGGAAATGTTAAATGATCGTATACCGGAGGCTTAACCCATTTAGGCCTGACGTCGAAATTTATAAAAATGTCTTCTAAATCCTGACAGTTTACTGAAATACCCATGTTTCTATGTCTATGGTTCTCAAACATTTTCATGTCAAGGACCCCCAAAAACATATGCATTTGGACGCCGACCCCCATTTGAAAATATGTTGCTCCAAGGACCTCCCAGAAGAAAAAATATTTGAGTTAAAAACGTTCGCTCTGAAAGAATATATTCAAACATTTGGGCCACATTTTCACGATTGTTCAAAAATAGCAGACCTACAAGCTCGTAGCGCGGCACTCGGTTTTCAATAGCTAAAGTATAACACAATGCTTAAAACACCAAAAGGGGTTCCCGCCCAAAATGGGTTAAAGGAATACTTTGCCATTTTCCTTGCCATTTGCTAATTATAATAATATGGTACCATTTTGTCTACACACTCCGAGTGTCTCAGAGGAGTGAACGTCATCGATGGGAATCCAAGTTAATAGAAACTCCAGGCTTTCTATTCCTGGAAAGTTAGCATTCTGTATTAGAAGCCATTATTCTGGCGTTAATAAAGAAATTACACCTGTGTAAAGTGAGCGATGCAACTGTGTGGGGGTCCCTGGGGGGTCCCCGCATCATCCAGACCGCTAGGAACGCATAATGCAATCAATCAGCTCTTCAGGCAATCAAGACAGCTTCCCCAATAACAGCATCTGCATAGATAAACACAAGCATTTTAGATGTATATGTCACAGCAGAATGTGCACCTTCTGTGGGACTACGAATCTATACATTACGAATACAATACAGCATAAATACCAGACATGTGTATTGTTGATCATGAATACAATGAATGTGTATTGTTGAACATCATAAATTACTCTGTGACAGTCTGCTCTGTCACACTTTGCTTCTGTGGGTCCCTGGAATAAAAGACTTTGAGACGGGAGCGCGCAGACGAATTTGCTGATCCCTCAGGGGAGATTCAGTTGAGATTGTCGTGATGAGAGGCTCAACAGATGAAGTGTCTTGCTCAGGGAGACTTCGACGTACGCCTAGGCACCGGGAGGCGAACCGACAACCTTCTGAACACTAGAACACTCTACCCAGCACTCAGCTACAACCGCCCGGGTACTGTGCCCTATAATATGGGGCGGCGGTGGCTCAGGGGTAGAGTGGCTGGATGGTAACCGTAAGGTTGCCAGTTCGAACCCGGGCTCCCACAGAGTTGCTGTCGAAGTGTCATTGAGCAAGACACTGACTGAACCCCTAATTGCTCCTGATGTGCTGGTTGGTGACTTGCATGGTTTCCGCCGCCATCGGTGAATGTAAAGCGCCTTGGATAAAGGCGCTATATAAATGCACCATTTACCATTTAATATGGATCTCTAAAGACACCTATACGCTTTCAAGCAGAAGAATAGACCGTAACATCAATTACTTGTACATTATCACAGCATATAATGACACTGAGATGTGACACTCAATTGAAAATGGCATCTAACGAGAAATTTTCTTTTATACAACGTTTTTAATGAAGTGATCTTTCCCCCCCCCCGGGAGTTAACTGCCATGCCCGCCTTCTTAAATGTAAGCTGTGCTTATTTTGAGCTGTGCCCTAGTGATTATAGGCACACAGTGCACAGTGACCTTTACAGAAGATACTCAGATGTTCTCAGAATGATAGAATCTTAACGCCGTGCTGCATGCTGGCTGGCTGAACAGCAGCTTCTCTTGGGTTTAATTCCAAAAGGATTTCATTTTGGAAATCATCAATTAACCCATTCAGGCCTGACCTCGAAATTTAAAAAGATTCTTCTAAATCCTCCAGTTTTCTAAAATAAATATTTTCACTATTTTTCAAAAATAGCAGACCTACAAGCTCGTAGCGCGCCACTCGGTGGTGCGCTATGAGCTTGTAGATCTGCTATTTTTTAATAGCTAAATTATAACAATGTTTAAAACACCAAAAGGGGTTCCCGCCCAAAATGGATTGATAGGCTAGTATAGGCTACCATGTTGTTTGAGGCACATTACGGTTACAGTATGCAACAATAATACTCATTTGTAAAGAACCATGCTTGTACCATACAAATGTTGATGAACCATGCTTGTACCATACAAATGTTGATGAACCATGCTTGTACCATACAAATGTTGATGAACCATGCTTGTACCATACAAATGTTGATGAACCATGCTTGTACCATACTAATGTTGATGAACCATGCTTGTACCATACAAATGTTGATGAACCATGCTTGTACCATACTAATGTTGATGAACCATGCTTGTACCATACTAATGTTGATGAACCATGCTTGTACCATACTAATGTTGATGAACCATGCTTGTACCATACTAATGTTGATGAACCATGCTTGTACCATACAAATGTTGATGAACCATGCTTGTACCATACTAATGTTGATGAACCATGCTTGTACCATACTAATGTTGATGAACCATGCTTGAATCATACAGATGTTGATGAACCATGCTTGAATCATACAGATGTTGATGAACCATGCTTGAATCATACAGATGTTGATGACTTGTGTTCTGACCGTATGTCGCAGATTACTATGAAAACCTGCGAAACTCGTCCGTCCGTCAGTCGAGTCACGCCTCCATATATGGTTGTCAGCCCATCATGCCTCGTGACATCACACCTTTGACCCGCAGGCTGCCAGTTCAATAACACTGACTGAACTTACAGTACAGTCAAAAAGGACCCGAATAGCACTGTTGGTGCATTCTTTTTCCATCTAAAGCAAATCTCTTAGCCAATAATAGGCGATCTACAACTAAGCTCACAATGTGTCGCACCGCATCTATTTCTGTCAAATGAATGTTCCCCTCAGAATATTCTAGGGTTCAAGTCGTTAAACATCAAGTATAAAAGTTATTTTCAATCTGTCCTTAAAAGGAGCATTCAGTGATTTGGGTGATTTGGAAAACCACCCAGTCCGCCCCAGTAACAAAATGTGCACATGCACGCTCTACAGTGGGGGGAAGTGCAACAGGCCAACAGCATGTGCACCAAGGCCCGCCCCCACTCGATCATGATTGGAGGAAGGCTCCTCTCATCCTGATTGGATGACGGTTTTGCCACCCGCCACCAAAACTGAAACTAGGGTTTTTTGACCCCAGGGGCTCTATGGGAACAGGGAGGAACTCCTTATATGGTCAGCACACTATAGTAGGGAGGATTATCCAGAAAAAAAGAAAAAATAAGTGATATTTGAATTAAGTCAAATCACTGAATATACCTTTAAATGGAAACTGATATTATTCATCACGCTTTCCTCGTGACATACTGTATCTTAGCCCATTTTGACCTGGGAACGATTCTACAAATGTCTTCTAAATCATGTTTCTATGTCAGTGGTTCCCAAACATTTTCATGTCAAGGACCCCCAAGATTATATGTAATTGGCTGCCGACCCCCATCTGAAAATATGTTGTTCCAAGTGACCCCCCCCAGAAGCAAAGACTTGAATTAAAAACGTTCGCTCTGAAAGAATATATCTTCAAAGATTTGCGCCACATTTTCACGAAAAATAGCAGACCTACAAGCTCGTAGCGCGGCACTCGGTGCCGCGCTATGAGCTTGTAGATCTGCTATTTTTCAATAGCTAAAGTATAACATAATGTTAAACACCAAAAGGGGTTCCCGCCCAAAATGGGTTAGGGTGAAAGATTTACATTTATTAACATAAATGTAAGGTGCTATAATTGAAGTAACAAGAGTCATTCTCATGGGGTAAAATCGCAGGGGGTATCCTGACTCCTGATCTTATTTTCCTTTTTGAACCACTGGGTTTGTAGTTAATTCATGGCTGGACTGGAAACAGCTTTCCAGTAATGATGTCTCCTATTTCTGGGAAACGCCCTCGCCCTATTTGCTAACTGCCTGGCTGTCAGCACTTATCGGTCAATGCTGGCGGATTGGAGAATTGGAGCTTTACTTCTTCTGTCATGAAAAATTGGAAATCTGATTAAGGACTAATTAATCATAGTTAATCTGCAGCTGTTGGCCATCGGGGTCTATTTACAACTGGGTCAGACAAACATCCAGCGTCTGACCGCTGCTGCTGCCACACGGATTATAATGCAGGATTACAGAGCCGTACGGATGGCAGAGATTTGGGTTCCCATGCCAATGGCAACTTTGGAGAGTCCAAATTAACAATGTTTTTAACCGATATTTTGACCTGAGATCAGATTCTAAAAATGTCTTGACATCCTGACAGTTTTCTGAAAAAGCTATGTTTATGTCAGTCGTTCTTCGATTTAAAAAAAATAGCAGACCTACAAGCTCGTAGCGCGCCACTCGGTGGCGCACTACGAGCTTGTAGATCTGCTATTTTTCAATAGCTAACACCAAAAGGGGTTCCCGCCCAAAATGGGTTAACCGATATTTTGGGGAGGGGCACAGATCCGGTGAACCAATATAGGACCCACTGGCTGTTTCCGCCGGCAAATTTGAATCCGCCCCGCTAGACCAGAAATTACACTGGCTGGGGGCAGGATAGCCTTCCTATACTGACTACGGATGACTGTGGATGACTATGGATGGCAACAATTGAATAGCAGAGATCCGGTGTAAGAGGGAGCCGTATTTAAACGTACCACCGTGTTGAGCACATGAGGTGTGATTGATGTAGAAAAGCATGGCTAATTGAAAGCACGTACACAGCAGACGTGGGAGCCGTTTCGACCGAAAATCAACCGATAATTCCCAGTAGGTTACTTAGGTTACACAGATTTTATCTAGCCGATCGGACCTACTGCATGTAGTCTGGAGCCTACTGGCTGCGATTGGCGTTGATGACACGTTAACCGATCTTATCGGTCTACTCAGGTCTACTGGACATGCTGGGAGCCTACTGAAAATGACAAGCCCCCCATACCCTCCCCTAAACTTAACCGCAAGCATGTCGCAGCGCGGTCCTAATATTAACGCATGTTCGCCAACCTTAATCCTGTCGTTTTCGTCGAAAAAAATCGTACTGATCCTAAGTGATCACTGCGGTCTTGTCTATTGATAACAGTCGAAACGGGTGGACGTATAGGCCTACAGTATATGACTCCCGTGCCCTGCCTGAACTAACACATTGCTTCATTTGTCAACTTGTTGAACTCAGTCCCCTGCTGAGCGTGAGAGCGCCACAATTATCAGGATGGAGACTCGGGATGAAACAGAAACACAGTTTTACAACCCTCTCACATTGTAGGGCCTGGAGCCAAATCGGGTCAATATCAGCTGATCAATATATGCAAACTAGCAAAGCTTAAATACGGAGAACAGAGAACCTCACTTGCACCCATGTTGACAGTGGAAATGTATCTGTGCTTTAACATTTAGGCCTGACGTCGAAATAAAAAAAATGAATACCAGACTTTTAGCAGAGCAAATTTTCTACATTGCGGTATTGCTACTTCTATACTATACCCCTTTTGGTGTTTTAAGCATTATGTTATGCTTTAGCTATTGAAAAATAGCAGATCTACAGGCACTATGAACTCGTAGGTCTGCTATTTTTGAAAAATCGTGAAAATGTGGCACAAATCTTATATGAATCTTATATGAATATATATTCTTTCAGAGTGAACGTTTTTAACTCAAATCTTAGCTTCTGGGAGGGTCCCTGAAACAGCATATTTCCAGATGGGGTCGGTGGCCAAATAAAGATAATTCTGGGGGTCCTTGACATGAAATAGAAATAGACATAGAAACATGGGTATTTCAGAAAACGGTCAACATTTTTTTTAATTTCGATGTCAGGCCTAAATGGGTTAAAGACAAAGCATTTCTCACTCTTGATTTTTGTGTATTTTTATATCAAAAGTCCTTAAAATCTAAACTTAGCAATTTATTTCCACTGTGGTTTTAATTTGTTTTAAAAGGGTAAGCTAAAAAAGTGGTGTAAGGTCTTATATAGACTGATCAGCTGTGGTCTGACGTAATGTCTGACGTAATGAAATCACACCCAGGTGAACTGGGTGACCGTAGCAACCATGCTCATTTTTTTTGCACAGACAGACAGACAGACAAACAAAGCCAGTTGTAGGAGTGGTTTACATCACTCAAAAAAGTGTCAACAATCTCAAAATAACACCTGTGTGAACTGAACGGTGCAACTATTATACTTTTATTGTGATGGTTACTGTAGCCTACTGTACTCGGAACATATTGTAGTGGATCTTGGTTACTCCATTGGAATAAAATGGGCTTGAAAGGGTTGGTTACCGCTGGTGTAGAGGGGGAAAAGGGAGGGGACCTGGTATAGAGCCCTGGGGGACCCCGGTACAATGAAAAATAGGATGTAAGTGGTTAAGGTATAGGACTTTACAATGACTTTCAAACACGTTGATAAGCCTCTGAAGTTAGAAGTGAGAATTAATTAGGACGATAATGCCCTAATTTATTTCCCGGGCGCTTTAATAATTAATTCAAGATATTATCAATATGAAACATGGCCCCATTAACAGGTTGTAGTTCTTTCTCATGGCCCTGATATATAAGTCTAACATTACATCTTCAAATAGATACAATAGTCATAGTCGAATGGAGAAGCTACTTTGAAAGTACTTCACCATGGCAGTAGCTCAAACCAACTACATAAACCCCTGGGACTCAGACATGTACTCTACATAGAAAAATAGCTACATACGTAATTAGGGGGGACACTGGGGGGCACTGGGGAGGCACTGGGGGACACTGGGGAGGCACTGGGGGACACTGGGGAGGCACTGGGGGGAAACTGGGGAGGCACTGGGGAGGTAGCCTGGCTAATAAACCAGACCGAATCAGCCGTTGGCAAAAAGAAATTGCCAATACCACACGACAGTGTGATTTGAGTCTGGCTTATTAGCCAGGCTACTGGGGAGGCACTGGGGGGGAAACTGGGGAGGCACTGGGGGGACACTGGGGAGGCACTGGGGGACGCTTTTTGAGGATTTGAAAGAAAGAACGAAAGAAAAAACAACATACAATAGTTCATGGTTTCGGACGGAATATAGCCTACTATAGTATGTAGTTTTTCACGATTTTTGAGGATTTGAAAGAAAGATGAAAATCACGAAAACTACATAGGCCTACTATAGTTCATGGTTTCGGACGGAATTCTATAGTATGTCGTTTTTCACGATTTTTGAGGATTTGAAAGAAAGATGAAAATCACGAAATATGGGGTGTAACGATACATTTTAACAGCGATACGATACGTATTAAGATACATGGACGATTATAATTACATATAGTACATTGAGAATGTGTGTGGGTTCTATGAAATACAATATATTTGGTACTAGTAATAGTCACATGCCAGCAAAAATATGCCTCTTGATCGAGTTTTAGCGCAAACATGAATCTGTAAATTAATCATCTGGGTTATTTCTAGGTTTTAAAAATAAAGACTAGAGACTTAAAAGACTTAAAAGGGACAATCCATATCCAACATAATACATTTACTCAAATATGAGTAACTCCCCGTCAGTCCGTCGGTCACCATAACAAAAACACAGCGAGTTACAATATAAGACAGCAACAATACATTTATAATGTACTTTACATTTGAAAGAAATCTCATAGTGCTGCGTTTCCCCTGCATTTTAATGTATGTATGTATGTATGTATTTATGCCAAAAGTTGGGGCCAACTTTCCATTTGTGGTGGCACTAAAACAAAGTTTGAGAACCACCACTATACACTATAACCCATTTTGACCTGAGATCAGATTCTAAAAATGTCTAAAAATGTTCTTCGATTTTTCAAAAATAGGCCACCAAGTGGCACGCTACGAGCTTGTAGGTCTGCTATTTTTCAATAGCTAAAGCATAACATAATGCTAACACCAAAAGGGGTTCCCGCCCAAAATGGGATAAGCCAAGGCCAGCCCTAAATAAGTGATCATCCATTGCAGACGGACCGACGCCACTGGTCCAAAGCATCTTTTATCCAGAGACACTCCTCATCATTAGCCTATTCTGGGCGGGAACCCCTTGTGGTGTTTTAAGCATTATGTTATGCTTTAGCTATTGAAAAAATAGCAGATCTACAAGCTCATATGGCACGGCACCGAGTGCCGCGCCATATGAGCTTGTAGATCTGCTATATTTGAGAAATCGTGAAAATGCGGCGCAAATCTTTGAATATATATTCTTTCAGAGCAAACGTTTTTAACTCAAATCTTCGCTTCTATGGGAGGGGGGTCCCCTGGAACAACATATTTTCAAATGTGGGTCGGCGGCCAATTACATATCATTTTGGGGGTCCTTGGCTTTGACATGAAATATTGAGAACCACTGACACATAGAAAACTGTCAAGATTTAGAAGACTTTTTGTGTTTTAATTCCGACGTCAGGCCTAAATGGGTTAAGGCCTAAAAACAACAACAGCAGCAGTATCAGAGTAGAGAGAGGGTCACACGGACTGACACAAACACATTAGGCGCTCGCTGCTTCACTGGCGTCACAGCGGCTCTCAATCCACCGTCACCCTGAGTCATCTCATTTTAATGTGCTGCTTTGATGAGCTGCGGAAAGACCCCCTGAGACCCCCCACACACACACACACACACACACACACACACACACACACACACACACACACACACACACACACACACACACACACACACACACACACACACACACACACACACACACACACACACACACACACACACACACACACACACACACACCACCACCACCACCACCACCACCACCACCAGTGTTTGCTTACATTATTAGAAGTGACTTTGAGCTTGTTTTTTCTGTAAAGTGACATGTACGTAAATATCCGTGGTTGCATTTCTTGGGGCTTGTTTCCTGGCTTAAAGGGACACTTCACCCTTTTTTGCAAAAAAAAGACATGTTAATGACGTTTAGAAGATTTAGAACACTTTCCTGGGGGGTCTTTATGTGTGTAATATGTGGTTTTAGATATTTTAGATTCTAGCAGTGAGCCCAGTGTCTCTGATGTCATGGACACTGGGCTCACTTACTTCCTGGACCACAATTCCCATAATGCTTTGGTGCACTGCTCCTCCTTGTGGATAGGGGGAGGGATGTCTTACTGAGAAAACATGTAGTCCAGGAAGTAAGTGAGCCCAGTGTCCATGACATCAGAGACACTGGGCTCACTGCTGAAATGTAAAATATCTAAAACCACATATTACACACATAAAGGAAAGTGTTCTAAATCTTCTAAACGTCATTAACATATATTTTTTGCAAAACAGGTGAAGTGTCCCTTATGTTGTTTAAATCAGTGGTTCACTTTTACTTTACTTTATTTGTTTATTTAGTCGGGACAATGTACATTAATGAACATTACATTAAAAATGCAGTGTAAATATACCAGATTTAGCAAAACATGCTAATTTACATCTGCAGTCCCCAGACATCGAACATCAAACAGTACAAACAGGGCTGACATACAGGACAGCATACAAATACCTAGTAGTTCAAGGACCCCCCACCCCCCCCCATTTTTTTCACCCAGTGTCAATTATCTAATGTAATCCTGGGCGCTACACTTCCTCTGCTAACCTGGGGGGCAGCGGACTGACCTCATGCTTCCTTCTATGCATGAGGAGTCCAAGCTGCTTCTCAAGTAACATCTGTAAGATGAAGAAGAAAATGTCTGAAAATGTAAAGCCCATAATGTCATGTCTAAAACAGGGAGGGCAGGCTGACAGTGTTGCAGTCATATTGTCATGTCTAAAACAGGCAGGGCAGGGCAGGCTGACAGTGTTGCAGTCATAATGTCATGTCTAAAACAGGGAGGGCAGGCTGACAGTGTTTCAGTCATATTGTCATGTCTAAAACAGGCAGGGCAGGGCAGGCTGACAGTGTTGCAGTCATAATGTCATGTCTAAAACAGGGAGGGCAGGGCAGGCTGACAGTGTTGCAGTCATAATGTCATGTCTAAAACAGGGAGGGCAGGGCAGGCTGACAGTGTTGCAGTCATAATGTCATGTCTAAAACAGGGAGGGCAGGGCAGGCTGACAGTGTTGCAGTCATAATGTCATGTCTAAAACAGGGAGGGCAGGGCAGGGCAGGCTGACAGTGTTGCAGTCATAATGTCATGTCTAAAACAGGGAGGGCAGGGCAGGGCAGGCTGACAGTGTTGCAGTCATAATGTCATGTCTAAAACAGGGAGGGCAGGGCAGGCTGACAGTGTTGCAGTCAGTCTAAAACAGGGAGGGCAGGGCAGGCTGACAGTGTTGCAGTCAGTCTAAAACAGGGAGGGCAGGGCAGGCTGACAGTGTTGCAGTCAGTCTAAAACAGGGAGGGCAGGGCAGGCTGACAGTGTTGCAGTCAGTCTAAAACAGGGAGGGCAGGGCAGGCTGACAGTGTTGCAGTCAGTCTAAAACAGGGAGGGCAGGGCAGGCTGACAGTGTTGCAGTCAGTCTAAAACAGGGAGGGCAGGGCAGGCTGACAGGGTTGCAGTCAGTCTAAAACAGGGAGGGCAGGGCAGGCTGACAGTGTTGCAGTCAGTCTAAAACAGGGAGGGCAGGGCAGGCTGACAGGGTTGCAGTCAGTCTAAAACAGGGAGGGCAGGGCAGGCTGACAGGGTTGCAGTCAGTCTAAAACAGGGAGGGCAGGGCAGGCTGACAGTGTTGCAGTCAGTCTAAAACAGGGAGGGCAGGCTGACAGTGTTGCAGTCAGTCTAAAACAGGGAGGGCAGGGCAGGCTGACAGTGTTGCAGTCAGTCTAAAACAGGGAGGGCAGGGCAGGCTGACAGTGTTGCAGTCAGTCTAAAACAGGGAGGGCAGGGCAGGCTGACAGGGTTGCAGTCAGTCTAAAACAGGGAGGGCAGGGCAGGCTGACAGGGTTGCAGTCAGTCTAAAACAGGGAGGGCAGGGCAGGCTGACAGTGTTGCAGTCAGTCTAAAACAGGGAGGGCAGGGCAGGCTGACAGTGTTGCAGTCAGTCTAAAACAGGGAGGGCAGGGCAGGCTGACAGTGTTGCAGTCAGTCTAAAACAGGGAGGGCAGGGCAGGCTGACAGTGTTGCAGTCAGTCTAAAACAGGGAGGGCAGGGCAGGCTGACAGTGTTGCAGTCAGTCTAAAACAGGGAGGGCAGGCTGACAGTGTTGCAGTCAGTCTAAAACAGGGAGGGCAGGGCAGGCTGACAGTGATGCAGTCAGTCTAAAACAGGGAGGGCAGGGCAGGCTGACAGTGTTGCAGTCAGTCTAAAACAGGGAGGGCAGGGCAGGCTGACAGTGTTGCAGTCAGTCTAAAACAGGGAGGGCAGGCTGACAGTGTTGCAGTCAGTCTAAAACAGGGAGGGCAGGGCAGGCTGACAGTGATGCAGTCAGTCTAAAACAGGGAGGGCAGGGCAGGCTGACAGTGTTGCAGTCAGTCTAAAACAGGGAGGGCAGGGCAGGCTGACAGTGTTGCAGTCAGTCTAAAACAGGGAGGGCAGGGCAGGCTGACAGTGTTGCAGTCAGTCTAAAACAGGGAGGGCAGGGCAGGCTGACAGTGTTGCAGTCAGTCTAAAACAGGGAGGGCAGGGCAGGCTGACAGTGTTGCAGTCAGTCTAAAACAGGGAGGGCAGGCTGACAGTGTTGCAGTCAGTCTAAAACAGGGAGGGCAGGGCAGGCTGACAGTGTTGCAGTCAGTCTAAAACAGGGAGGGCAGGGCAGGCTGACAGTGTTGCAGTCAGTCTAAAACAGGGAGGGCAGGGCAGGCTGACAGTGTTGCAGTCAGTCTGAAACAGGGAGGGCAGGGCAGGCTGACAGTGTTGCAGTCATAATGTCATGTCTAAAACAGGGAGGGCAGGGCAGGCTGACAGTGTTGCAGTCATAATGTCATGGTTAAAACAGGGAGGGCAGGGCAGGCTGACAGTGTTGCAGTCATAATGTCATGGTTAAAACAGGGAGGGCAGGGCAGGCTGACAGTGTTGCAGTCATAATGTCATGGTTAAAACAGGGAGGGCACTAGGGCAGGCTGACAGTGTTGCAGTCAGTCTCTGTGCATGAATTCCCACGTGAAGACAGTGCAGTACGTGTGCTGCTGCACGCCTCCTCTGACTCTGTTGCACGCCTCCTCTGACTCTGACTCCACTGACACATGTGACCATTATATATGCCACCAGCTAGCATGTGAGTGCAGCATGTGGCCTGTCATGTGCGTGTGTGTGTGCGTGCGTGTGCGTGTGTGTATGTGTGTGTGTGTGTGTGTGTGTGTGTGTGTGTGTGCACATTTACACATGGGAGGGGGGTGTCCTGCGTGTACCAGCTGTGCACTTGTGTCACCCGCAGGCTGAAGATGCACCAAGCGGAGCAGAGAGGAGGATGGGGGGGGGGGTGGTTGGCGGTGTCGGTGGAGTCACGCGAAGCGTTTCTTTTTTTCCCTCTATAGCCCGTTAACTCCCCCCCCCCACACCCCCTTCCCCCACCCACCCCAACATCTGTTTATCTGCACACAAACAGATGTCCAAGGCTGGAATTGGAAGAAGAGAAATAAGTGCGCATTCGTCGGCGCATCACACACTTCCATGTATGCAGAGTGGTGGTGGTGCCGCCACGACGCTGCATGGCTGGTAAATCAGCTCACTTGTTGCCCCCCGAGGGCCGTCGGTTTGAGACGGCCGCTGTCGAGTGTGATGTTGACGTGTGAGAAGAGAAAAAAAAAGAGCTGCTCTCTTAGCCTCAATTTGAAATATAGCGACAGAAGCTATTGCTATTTTTTTAATTTGAAAGTAACGAAGTAAATATAACATATATGCACTGAGAGCCGTGCAAGAGGGGTGTTTGAATTGTAATTGGTCCAACGTTCCCCCCTTCTCTTTCTTTCATCCATTTTGCTCTCGACTATAGACGCTCTCCAAGAACGAACCATTAACTGGGCCAGACTTCATTTGTCAAAGACCATTTGTGTCTCGCGCTAATGACCTTTCCGTTTAAATAAGTCAACGTTTCTCTCATAAAAAAAAAAAAAAAAAACTCCCCGTCAAACGACCTCTTCTCTGATGTCCCCTCCAACCGTTGTTTTTTACCCAATGGGTTCCCCGATTGGAAGTGTGGTATAGCTCCCTTTTCTGTGGCCAGCCATTTAAACTACAGTACTCATTTGAAGTACTCAAAACAAAATAATCTTAAATACAAAAGAAATAACACCCGATTATACCACAGGTAGCCTCGGAAACCCAGACGTTTTTATTTCCTGCAGGGAGAAAAAAAAAAATTTGGGTCCGAGTCCACTTCAATTCAGCATAGAGTAGCGCAAACATCACTCATTCTCTGCTGATTTCTGATCGTCTGCACCTTTGTTAAATTGACACACACACACACACTCCTCTCTCTCTGTCGCTCTAAGTAATTAGTCTCATGTCGCGCAGCTGCGCATAGTTTCACCCGGCGGATCCTGCCGGGAGCTGCCTATGCCATAAAAAGCATAGGTGAGTTCCAGGCTATACCTGCAGGTAGTTTCGAGGAAGAAATCTTTGCTTCTGCTCTCGTACAGTGAGGACGCTTCGCTGCTTGCTCCCGCATATGCTCGCATTCTTATCCAACTCTTATCCATGTGTTATTTTTCTTTGAGAAACTACGAGTGGATCCTGGATACTTGTGAACCGATGGGACTGTATTTCTTCTAGAGATATAAGCTTTTGCCATATTCAAAATATACTTTTTTTACCTCCAGTGACTGGATACACATAGCTAAAGCTAACTAGCACTGGATACTTGGCAAATAGCCAGCACCAGGATGCTCCCTATCAAAAACTGCTTCAAAAGATTGCAGTGCTGGAAACAGAATTACACCATTTAAGAGTGCATTTGGAAGTAAAAGAGTAGTGTAGTAGTCTAGACTGGACTACTGCAACACCCTCTTCATTGGGATTCCTGGAAAAAATTTACATTCAGAACAGCGCTGCCAGGGTCCTAATGAGAGTCTGCAAACACGACCATATAACACCCATCCTCTTCACACTGCACTGGCTCCCCGTTACAGCCAGGATGGACTACAAGGTCCTGCTGATCACATACAACTGCATAAACGGGAAAATGCATTGGGAATTATTTTCTGGGCCTGGCGTCGTCATGAAAGGGGGCGGGACTGCGACGCTCTATAGAGCGTCGCAGTCCCGCCTCCTACCCTGGACCAGGAAATTAAACCCAATGCATTATTCTCATAGACATTTCTTAAAGTATTTATTTAAAGACGGTTACGCCGCGGACAAAGCCAACTCGAGTCGTGACAACTCATGACAACACAAACAATATTTTGGACCAAACAAATAATTAGAAAGAAGGAAAAAACGGCAGGTTACAACACTTTTTTTGTTGTTTTTCTTCTTTGTAATTATTTGTTTGGTCCAAAATATTGTTTGTGTTGTCATGAGTTGTCACGACTCGAGTTGGCTTTGTCCGCGGCGTAACCGTCTTTAAATGAATACTTTAAGAAATGTCTATGAGAATAATGCATTGGGTTTCATTTCCTGGTCCAGGGTAGGAGGCGGGACTGCGACGCTCTATAGGGGGAGCATGCAACACAGAGAGAGAGAGAGAGAGAGAGAGAGAGAGAGAGAGAGGGGGAATGGATGAAGAGGAGGGGAAGGAGCTAAAGGGTGGGAGGCAGCAGGTGCGTCTCATGGTGTTGACGTGAGGCTGCAGCAGCACCATGCAGCGCTCTCGTGTTTGCTCATTCCGTTGTGGCCGCCGCGACGGGCGGGGGAGCTGACAGAGGGCGAGGCAATTACCGCCACTCAGCCCACCATTTACCACGGGGACCCCGGTGCTGCAGCGCGGGGCTGAGCACTGAGCAGAGCACCGCTCACCCTGTGGTCCTGCTCAGATGGGGTTTAACCCGTACTGGGCGGGAACCCCTTTTGGTGTTTTGAGCATTGTGTGTCATGCTTTAGCTGTTGAAAAATAGAAGATCTACAAGCTCGTAGCGCGCCACTCGGTGCTATTTTTTTTGGAAAATCATGAGAATGTGGCGCAAATCTTTGAATATAATATTATTTCAGAGCGAACATTTTTAACTCAAATCTTTGCTTCTGGAGGGTCCCTGGAACAACATATTTTGAGATGGGGGTCGGCGGCCGTGCACTTACATATAATTTTTAGGGGTCCTTGACATGAAAATGTTTGAGAACGAAACATATGGTATTTCAGAAAACTGTCAGGATTTAGAAGACATTTTTTTTTAGACCCTCGCGGGTCTAAATGGATTAAGCAGCAGTAACGCTGCTGAGGGAACATAGGAGCCCCTATTCCCCCCTGCATGGAAATAGACATGCACGCACGGCCACACTGACACATCACAGGACTTCATGTCTACATACCGGTACTTTTAATCACTTGAATCTCAGCATCCATGTTGTTCCAATGACAAAAATAGTAGATTGTGCTATTTTGGGGCAAAGACATTTTGCAGGTGGCTTGCGCACATCCAGTTCCTGGTTGGTGCTGGACTAAGGTAAGTACAGTGAAGAGAAGAGGTCCGCACACAGGTTTGCTCCAAAGGTGTTTTCTTTTATTTAAAACACCATAATATAAGACACGACGTTTCGACCGCGGGCGGCCTTCATCACCTTCATCAAACCTGTGTGTGGACTCTCTTCTCTTCACATTTTGTTGTTGTAGACATGCACGCACGCATGGATTTGTTTTCTAAACCATGGTAAAAGGCTGGCAAGCTATTCCAATTAGTTCACCTGCATATGAGGCTTACCCGGGATAATAAGAAGATTTGGAACAGAGACGACGGACGGTAGGCCTCACCACCACGATAAATAACACTAAAGCATCTCAAGGTGTATTGATCTAAAGAAATTAGTTTGGAATAGCAGCTGAAAAATGAGGTCTGTGAGACAGGAGGGGGTCTATAGGCAGATAATTGAAGCTATATCTTTGTTGCTATTGAAGTTTGAGTATTTCGTTCAATCTTTATTTAATCTCACATAATCGATTGAGGGCAAAGCCGAAATTTGCAGCAACGTGGAGAGTACGATAACGATATGCGCAAGAAACAAATACACAGAAAAAGCAGTCTCTCTCTCTCTGCTCTTAGTTTCCAGTCTCAGTCCTTTTTGAAAAATAAATAAATAAATAAAGCACAAACATGCAGCAAAGAAAATAACTTTAAATGTGCTGGGGCACAATCTTTCATTATTGTGTCAGTACAGCCTGGACCTCAGTCTGTGTCGTGAGATTTGCATTCGCTCCCATTCGGTGAATAACAACTAACTCATGTCATGTTTTTATTTCCAAGTCGAGACGTGTCGTGAATGATGAAGACGTAATCTAGCCACAGAACGCAGCTCTTTGACAGCACACTAGTCTCTACAGCTTGATTATAATGTGGGACTCCTGTGGTCATCTATTGAATACTCAACGATTTACTCGGTATGTTTTTGCTCTCAAACATATTTATTTGCCGAAAACGTACGATCTACAAGCAATGCGTTGTCGTGGCCTGGTTAAAGCTGCAATCCGTTTGAATCCGGGCATACGTGGTGTGTCTCCGAGGAGGGAAGCCGGGCGAAGAGGGTGATATTTGTCACTGCATGTGCTTCATGGGCTGGGGGCGGCACCATTCAGCAAGTCCTGTTGGTCAGAAGTATACTAACAGAACTCATTTTCGGCCATAATTCACATCCCATCACTTCCATGGGCCCCCTTAGCGCCAACCTACATCTCTCTGTAAAAAACCTTGGTGTAACCCTCGACAGCACCCTCAAACTTGACAAACGGATCAGCTCCGTAGTTAAAGCCAGCTTTTATCAACTCCGACTCATCTCTAGAATCAAGGCCTACCTCTCCCCATCCAATCTGGAAAGGGTAATTCATGCCTTCATCACTACACGATTAGATTATTGCAATTCCCTTTATGTAGGATTGGACCAAACGGCTCTTAGGCGCCTGCAGCTGGTGCAGAATGCCGCCGCCCGCCTTCTCACCGGCAAGAAGAAGCGCGACCACATTACTCCGGTCCTAGCCTCCCTCCACTGGCTTCCTGTCCATTTCCGAATACATTTTAAGATTTTGCTATTTGTTTTTAAAGCCCTAAATGGGCTGCCCCCCCTGTACCTGTCAGAACTCATTGACCCTTATGTTCCGCCCAGACCCCTCAGGTCAGCTGACAAGCTACTGCTAACTGACCCCAAAACCAAATACAAGACGAGAGGTGACCGGGCCTTTGCAGCGGCCGGCCCTAGACTCTGGAACAGCCTACCCCTCCACATTCGTTCTGCCACCTCATTAGAGGTTTTTAAGTCCCTATTGAAGACTCACTATTTCTCTGTGGCCTTCGATAGTGCCTGATTATGTAAATGTTATACTGTCCATAGCTCTATTTTCTTTTCTTATTTTGTCTCTCTGTTCCTCCATATTGTTGCACTTTTTTATGTACTGTTCTGTATTTTCTATTTTTATACCTGTACAGCACTTTGGTCGACCATTGGTCGTTGTGATATGGGCTATATAAATAAAGTTTGAGTTGAGTTGAGTTGAGAACAGACGGACAGGCATTAAGCCCAAACCACACACCAAAGGGTCGCCATGCAACTCCTTGCAACCAAGCGGTTGCGAGTAGATGCATGCCGAGTTGCCGACCCTTTGGTGTGTGGTTTGGGCCATTGAATTGAACCAGTTGAATCACTTAGGTCGACGTGCAACAGCGACACACCGCTGGGACGAACGCTAAAACCGTCTCTTCCCGTCTCGACCCTTTGGTGTGGTTTGGGCTTCAGAGCGACACCCTACCCAAAACCCTAACCTCATAGGGAAGCCATGGGTTAGTTTTAACCTGATGCGCATGCCGGGAGCCACGGGTCAGTTGTCGGACTGTTAGTATGTCTAACAAACGTATGCACCCCGGACGGGAGGAGCAGGACGAAGGCTCAACATGTGGGGAGGAAGCAATTTGCATAAAAACAAAAACATTTAGGAGGACAAGCACAAAGAAAAGGGGAAATAATGGCCTGTCATGTCCTAGTTGGGATCTGAGCCCTGGACCCCACGCAAGCTCCAACGTTTCTAACTGAGAACTATACTAGTTCCGTTGATACCAGTCAGGAACATGATTGATTGATTGATTGTGCACGGCCGCCATCTTTCGGCGACCCCCCCAGTCACGGCCCTCCGCACCCGACAGCTGCCGGGCTACGCGAGGCCAGCCGAGAGTCCTCGGCGCACAGATACCGTTCCGTCTAGGCGGGATTCTGACTTAGAGGCTCCGAAAATGCACGCGGTCCACCAATCTTGACCACCGTGTTAAATGTTCAGATGGGTGGGCTTACAGAATACTTTCATGACTTTCAAGTGGTTGAGAACCACTGCTCTACCATACAGATTGGTCAAAAGAACATTAAATTCACACACAAACTAAGTTAGGGATTGCATCTTCAACTATTTCATCTTTTCTTCTTTTGGGCTTTACTTTTGGACAGCGATTGCTGATTTTTTGACAAGCATCTTCCCCACACACATCAATATGGCAGTAACTCAGGCTGGCATTATTCAGAAAATCCATGACACAAAATTATCTGAAAGAGCATAAAAGCAGAAATCACTTAAAACCTGCCATAATATGTGACGGCGTTTATCAAAGCCATACAGGAGCACTTATTATAATTGTCCAGTCATTATCCCCTCTCTTGAACCTTACATTCTTCTATTATTCACGTTTTTTTTCAGTAAATGCTTTGAAATGCTGCACCTTTGTGCAGAGTCCAACAGATTTGATATAGATAATTACAGTGTCAACTTCATAATACTGATGTAGAGGAATGTCACTGGAGCTACACAAGCCTATTTAACACATTCAGGCCTGACGTCGAAATTAAAAAAAAAAAGGTTTTCTAAATCATGACAATTTTCGGAAAGATTTGAGGCACATTTTCACGATTTTTAAAAAATAGCAGACCTACAAGTTCATAGCGCGCCACTCGGTGGCGCGCTATGAGCTTGTAGATCTGCTATTTTTCAATAGCTAAATTATAACATAATGTTTAAAACGCTAACGCTAACGTGACATGGATGCGTTCCAGGTCTCAATGGATTAACACATTTAGACCTAAGTTCGATTCTACAAATGTCTTCTAAATCCTGAATCCAGTTTTCTGAAAAACCTTTGTTTCAGTGACAGTGGTTCTTAAACATTTCCATGTCAAGGACCCCCCAAGATTATATGTAGGCTAATTGGCCGCCGACCCCCATCTGAAAATATGCAGTTCCAGGGACCCCCCAGAAGCAAAGATTTGAGTTAAAAACTGAAACTCTGAAATAATATATATTCAAAGATTTGAGGCACATTTTCAAAAAATAGCAGACCTACAAGCTCATAGCGCGGCACTCGGTGCCGCGCTATGAGCTTGTAGATCTGCTATTTTTCAATAGCTAAAGTATAACATAACGCTTAAAACACCGAAAGGGGTTCCCGCCCAAAATGGGTTAACACATTCCCCGCTGTTGAGATCATGTGGTCTTTTCAGCGTTTTGATGCTGTAGATCACGTTCTTCGCCAACGTACGGTATGAATGGTTCCAGGTTGCCAAGCGACAGATACAACCGGAAGTGAAAACTTCGCCTTCCACCCACCTCAACTTTATCAAATGTGACTCTTTGTTGATACAGAGACAGTCAATGCGGCAAGACTAACTGTTCAGGAGAGGAGAAAAACGGATTTTTTTTTTTTTTATGCAAGATGAGTTAATAGCACAGGCAGACTCTTCAGCATGTCTGAAATAAGTGTCAGAGCTGAAATCGACATGTAAATATGAAATGCATGCTTAAACATGTAGCTATAGGTGTAATGTTAGAGTCCACATAAGTGAACCTTTCAAGCCTGTTTTCTCAACTCGCTGTTTTCTGCAAGACATTACTCTATAAGCCATACCGTATCTCCAAAACTGGTGGGTCAAACTGAACAACCATTAACCAATGTAAATGGTAAATGGTGCATTTATATAGCGCCTTTATCCAAGGTGCTTTACATAGATTGTGCATTACATTCACCCATTCACTCACACATTCATACACCGATTGCGGCGGAAGCCATGCAAGGTACCAACCAGCACATCGGGAGCAATTTGGGGTTCAGTGTCTTGCCCAAGGACACTTCGACATGTAGACAGGAGGAGCCGGAATTCGAACCGCCGACCCATGGATCATTGGAAATGATAGGAAAAGATTCACTATTCAGATAACGTAATTTATCGGCAGCAACCACTCAATTGTATTTATAAGTGCCCAATCTAATCCAATTTGTCTCATCGCACTCTTACATACAGAGAAGGCAAGACCATATACAGTAGGGGTGTAAAAAAAATCAATTCGAATTAGAATTCCCGTTATGAACGATTCAAAATCGATTCATAATTTCCTATTTATTATTATTTTATTTTTAGATTTTTTTTTCCTGCTTACAGTTACAGGAGTTTTCACTACATGGTGTTTGTGATATGAAATGTAAGCTTACCCTAATCACAGTAAACATTAATTTTCAAGTCAGTACTAGTCACTTCAGTTCAGCACAGCTGTATTGTATTGTAGTATTGAATCGAGAATCATTTTGAATGGAGAATAGTTTTGAATCTGGAAAAAAATGCTTTAGAATTAAAAAAAAAAATCGTTCTTGGATTGAGAGTAGAGTTGAATGGAATCGATTTTGAATCGAATCGTGACCCCAATAATCGGAATCGAATTGAATCGTGGGACACCCAAAGATTCGCAGCCCTAATATACAGACTGAACAAGAGCAATGATAGGAACCCTCAAGCAGAGCCAGTTGTTGGGTGGGTCGGCCACTGTGGGTTGAGAGAGAGAGAGAGAGAGAGAGAGAGAGAGAGAGAGAGAGAGAGAGAGAGAGAGAGAGAGAGAGAGAGAGAGAGCACGCGTGCCTTCGATCCATCATCCATCTCCCACTGTAAACTCCATCAAAGGACAGGGACATGACCTGTCCAGGGAGTTGCTACACATGCAATCATAGATTTGTTCCCTCCTGACGCGATTCCATTGTTTCCTACGGTTCTCTCTCTCTCTCTTCTCCCCAGGGTGTCAGGAACACATTACGGTGCCCGGGGCATCCATGTTTCTTCCTTTGTACTGCACATCTGAAACAATCTGGCTCGTCAGCTAGTCCCCTGCCAGCTTCCATTCAGCTGTGTGCGTCTCAATGCAAACACCGGCTTTTTGAAAGGAAAGGCCCACTTTCCAGGTAATGCGGGAGAGCGTTTCTTTTTGGGGTGTTTTACAACTCCAGCTCAAGCTCTTAAAACAGGTTCAGGTTAAGGGTACTCTTCGGAGAGTTGTACAGCCTCTACTATATTCAACCCTGACCAATGTGTACAGTCTATGCTTGTGTTTTCAGTTAATACATATCCAGACGACTGAAAAAGCCTCGTACAGATTCTCACTGGTCTTTTTCCTGTTAAATGGAAACTGTCTCCTGCTCATAACGTCTGTGCTGTTCTGTTGATTTGTTACTTTTTAAAAAGGTATTTTTTACAAGTAAAAATCTAACAAAAACGAGGCAGTTTTTCCTTTGGATTATTTGTAGAGATGTCCCGATACTGTATCGGTATCGGGAAAAGTATCGGATCGGCCCTTATTTGTCATATCGGTATCGGTGAATATGCCAGTCTAACCACAGATCCGACACAGGGGTAAGGGGTTGACACTATGGCAGGTAAATAAAATGTTGGGACATGTGGAGTTTGCTTTGGAGTTGCCCAAACTGCAAGTGCACATTTGAGTGATGAGTCTGCTATAAACACAACACGATATATAGCTATAAACACAACATGAGATCACGACACTGGTATCTGTATTCGGTATCGGTATCGGCTAACACAGAAATTGAGGTATCGAGATCGGATCGGAAGCGAAAAAAGTGTATCAGGACATCCCTAATTATTTGTATTATAATAGTTTTGAGGGACCATGTATGAGAGTCTACTTTCTCTTTGCTTTGACTTTTCAACTTGAACCTGTTCCTGCATGGGGCGAACATTTGGCGAAAATAGCCGATCTACAAGTTCACAGCGCGTGACGGGGTCTAATGTAGAAAGTTAAGTAAGTAAGCTTTGCCATGGCATAGGTCAGCAGCTTATCTTCTGTTTCAGTAGCGAGAGGCAGCTTGATGTACAACTACACCCCCTGGACATGATGCTATAGTATGTCGCAGCCTGGGACATGAAAGCAGGGAGACATTGGGTCCCTTTTTTGGGTCCTTACTCGGCAGAGGGATCAAACTCCAACCCTCCCTCTGGATGGAGGTTTAAAGGAGAATTCCATACTAGAAGGCTTTCTTACCTTTATTTGTAGTTGTTATGTCCCCACCAAAGACCCACCTGTTCAGACTCCATTATGGCCCATAGCACTTATCCTACCCCCTTAGATAGCACTTTTAGACTTAGATAGCATTTGAAACAGACTTATAGCATGTCATGTAGACAGCACAATAATTGCATTGTATGTAGTCATAGCACATCATAGTACATATGTATAGCATAGTATAGTATATATATGTATAGTGTCATTATATAGATATGTTCTAGTTACGTTCTTAGCTTACGCATGTTTCATGATAAATGCATTTTATATATGTGATGTATTCCCATGCTTTTGTTCTTGCCTAATGTAAGTCGCTCTGGATTAAGAGCGTCTGCTAAATGCCTAAATTGTAAATTGTAAAGAGGTCCAGGTGTTATTTGTAGTTGTTACGTCCCCACCAAAGAGGTCCAGGTGTTATTTGTAGTTGTTACGTCCCCACCAAAGAGGTCCAGGTGTTATTTGTAGTCGTTACGTCCCCACCAAAGAGGTCCAGGTGTTATTTGTAGTTGTTACGTCCCCACCAAAGAGGTCCAGGTGTTATTTGTAGTTGTTACGTCCCCACCAAAGAGGTCCAGGTGTTATTTGTAGTCGTTACGTCCCCACCAAAGAGGTCCAGGTGTTATTTGTAGTTGTTAAGTCCCCACCAAAGAGGTGCAGGTGTTATTTGTAGTTGTTACGTCCCCACCAAAGAGGTCCAGGTGTTATTTGTAGTTGTTACGTCCCCACCAAAGAGGTCCAGGTGTTATTTGTAGTTGTTACGTCCCCACCAAAGAGGTCCAGGTGTTATTTGTAGTTGTTACGTCCCCACCAAAGAGGTCCAGGTGTTATTTGTAGTTGTTACGTCCTCACCAAAGAGGTCCAGGTGTTATTTGTAGTTGTTACGTCCCCACCAAATAGGTCCGGGTGTTATTTGTAGTTGTTACGTCCTCACCAAAGAGGTCCAGGTGTTATTTGTAGTTGTTACGTCCCCACCAAAGAGGTCCAGGTGTTATTTGTAGTTGTTACGTCCCCACCAAAGAGGTCCAGGTGTTATTTGTAGTTGTTACGTCCCCACCAAAGAGGTCCAGGTGTTGTTTGTAGTTGTTACATCCCCACCAAAGAGGTCCAGGTGTTATTTTGTGCAAAAGTGCATTATTGGCTATTTCCCCTAATATAAGCCCTCAATGAGGGTTGGGGTTTTGTGCTAATTCGCTTATTTCCATCTAAATAAGTAGTAAAGTGTGCCGCTTGAGATACTATTTACATTATGAAGAGAGGATATATACGATTATATATGATTTTTGAGCGATGAACACCGTGACCCCATAGCCCCATTCAAATCAATGCAATTCATTGAGGGCTTATGGTAGGAGAAATAGCCAATAATGCGCTTTTGCACAAAATAACACCTGGACCTCTTTGGTCATAGTACAAATAAAGGTAAGAAAGCCTTCTAGTATGGAATTCTCATTTAACTGCTTTCAACTCTCGTGTCTGTGTGTTGTTGTGAGTGGATCGGCGGAGAACTCCCATGCAACCGCATGATTCATACGCGTGATACGATGATGAAAGACAGTTTTGTAGTACTGTGGTACATAATCAGACAGATTAGCCTTCATATCATTGTATTACCCAAATTAGTTTTTCCCCATCATTTGTAATCATTTCATTTTAATCCTCGAGGATACAATAAATCCTTCCCTGCTGTTATATTTATTGCTTTTGATTTTGTCTCTCTCTGTAGTAATTAACTGGGGACCTGCTGCACTCATGCTACAAAAAAATTATAAAAGAGGAAAAAAAAAAACAGGTTACGAATTGAACCTTATCAGAAAATGGGGCTATTTCGGTAGTCAGTCCTGGTGGGGGGTAATTAAGATGTATAACTAAGAGATAATGACCTTTGCACAGGTCATTTGGCTGATGGATGGGAGCGTGGCGCGCACCGTTGGTCTGGATTAAAACGAACGCGCGCTAAAATCAGCCTAATTAGAAGTAGTCTGATCTCTCCTGGTACTGCTTTCTTTGCTGCTATATTCTGCTCCAGCTTTGGGGGCTGATGAATATGTAGCACCCCCCCTCCCTCCCCCAGAGTTTATGACACAGATATAGATTAGCCGAGAGAGATAATGCAGGCACGCAGGAGTGGGGCGCGCTCTCCCTTCTCACCAGCGGGAGTGCATGAATCAAACGCACCCTGCGATTCGTCCTTCTTTTATTGGCCACCGGAACGAACGAGCGACTGATCTGGCGTGAGTGCGGCGAGGTGCGTAAGAAGGAAGAGCTGCGGGGCGCCTTGTATCTACAAATTAAGCCATTTGTGTCATTTTGTATCTCGTTTAAAAATGAGAGATGATCCTTCTAATGAAACAAGACATCTGTAGAGACAGAGGTTTTAACTTCTCTGCTGGGGTTGGCAATTAAACACTTAAACCATACATACTTCATTGTCCCCCAAGGGTCTACACAGTACACTAGACACTATACCTTTACATGCGCACACATGTGTATTGTATAGTTACAACCTAGGAGTTAATTGATTGATTGATTGAATATCAACATGATTATTATTATTTCGGGCATCTGGTTAGTATGCCTCTCGAGCGTCTCCCTAGGGAGGTCCTCGATGCACGTCCCACTGGGAGGAGACCCCGGGGCAGACCAAGGTGCAGATGGAAGGATTACATCACTGGCCTTGGAACGTCTCGGGATCCCCCGGGAGGAAGTCACTAATGCTGCTCTGGAGAGGGAAGTCTGGAGCTCTCTGGTGGAGCTGTTGCCCCCACGACCCGACTACGGATAAGCGGTTGCAGATGGATGGATGGATGATTATTAACAGTACAGGTACTGTCAAAGGTTATGCTAAAAGGATAACACAAATAGCTTCAGGGGTTTGTTTCCATTGTGGTCCTGTGTAGGCCTACTCAATTAATCAGTAATACATACAGTACACATATTGGAATTATTAGCGGTCCAGGTGTTAATTATGCATTTTTGAAAAATCGTGAAAATAAAATTTAATTTTTTTTTTGAAAATAATTTGGGGACCCCCTAAAATAATTTGGCGACCCCCCCGAGGGGTCGCGACCCACGGGTTGAGAACCCCTGCTCTAGAGAAGTAGTTGGACAGGTATTCTGGTCCTGTCCTGATCCTCTGAGTATTTTAAAGACCAGATCCATTGAGACATCTGTCTTCTACCTTGAGCCAACCCGGACTAGCAAAGTGAGCTGGGAGAAGGTATGATTCGGGGGGAGAGTATAGTCTTATTAGTTTGTTTTGAGAGGTCTGCACTGAAAACATGGGCACAGCTCATTCAAGCACTTTATGCGCCAAGACTTTTCTCCTTCTTGATTATTACCTTTTATTTACCTTTCGTATTGTTATCTCACGCGTGTGTGTCGCTGCTGTCGCAGTGAATATTGTGTGTGCGAGACACACACTCAAAGCGTACATTCTGAACGAAGGCAGAGAGCGATGTGTGTTTGGCCACTGACCGTGTTGTTCTGTGTTGTTGTTTTTGAGTGGTGCAACCACTCCCTTACGGAGCTATGTGTGTGGGTGGCTGGCTGGCTGGCTGAGCACGAAAACAGCACAGTTGTTTTTCACCACCTGTGCGCAACCTAACACACACACAAACACACACACACACACACATGTATTTATGGGGATTTCGGGTGTGCCAGTACAGTACAGTACAGTACAGTACAGTACAGTACAGTACAGTACAGTACAGTACAGTACAGTACAGTACAGTACAGTACAGTACAGGGTACAGTAGAGGGACCCCCACACGGTAACTGTCATTTCTCAACCGTTTCGGACACGGGGCGGCTCGCCGGAATCGGGCCGGCACCCTGGGTGCGT
This sequence comes from Electrona antarctica, assembly GCF_951216825.1. Lineage (NCBI taxonomy): Eukaryota > Metazoa > Chordata > Actinopteri > Myctophiformes > Myctophidae > Electrona > Electrona antarctica. The sequence continues at coordinate 34,755,515 of NC_136804.1, read as the reverse complement.
TCCAGTGGGTCTGGAACTTCCGCCCCCCTCCCCCCCACCTCACCACTCACTTCACTTGTGAATAAGAGAGAGAGAGAGAGCGACCGTGGTGGTGTTGCTTTCCCTTGTTCAGTGCACAACAGAAAAGTGCTCTTTTACTTTCACTTTCAAGACAGACTGACTGCTGCTTGTAGGAAAGGGCCGCTGTGATTGGCCAGTAGTCCCCCCACCCACCCAGCTGGGTTGAAGACGCAGAGGTAACATGAGTGGCGTATGACGGCCAGAAAGCACAGGCGTGAATGGCAGTGCCGCATACTCCGCATACGTCATGGTCTATGACTTGGGCACCTGAACTGTCGCACAAAATTGTGCGCTCCATGGGCACAACATTCTCGGAAATGTAATATAGGATATGTTTATGATTATAATTATTATTGATGCTGCTACAATGTCCGACAGACCAGAACAAATACATTTTACTCTTATATACACGTACACAATAAAGTAAGTGAACTTTGGAACCAAATGCCAAATCTCTCTGCTGAAAATAACCAATGTGTGGCTTGGCTATTTCTTGCCGAAGGTTGGTTCCCAGGATAGGGGCGCTATGGGTTCATGTGGTTAAACCTCAACAGAAGACATGCGGTGTGACATTCATGCGGTGCAGTACCTGCTGTAAAACATCTCCAGCCTACTTTATTATGCACAACCTCTGTGTCAGTGTGGGACTGTCTCGTTTGTGCTGTCTGTAGACATCAGTTTCTTCCAGGGATTTACCGACCGAGGCCTGAGCTCTCACAAGTCAATGTTACGGCATGATGTCAGGCCTATTACCATGCTAGGCGTTTGAGTGAGGAGATACTAGTAGAATCACAAACGAGTATGTCGGGTGGAAACATCATATGTCCAAAACTATAACTATACTACTTAGTTATAGTTATTTTTCCGGATTCAAATGAATAAAATAGCAGATCTACAAGCTCAAAACGTTAACTATCTATCTGTCTGTCTGTCTGTCTGTAATGCTTCTATACTTTTTACCATATGTAGCGCCCTGTGTTCATAATTTAATTCCCAACCTAGTTAGTTGAACTCTGAAAACTGTTGTCACTGTAACTTTGACTGGTGCAGTTGTACCTAAAATAAACCACAAAACTACTTCTTCCTCAAAATTGTCTGGCAATTTAATGAACTATAGGAAAAACGAGAAATTGAAATTTGAAAACAAAAATACCAAAAAACAATGTGCAAAAAACAAAAGTTCACACAAAAATACTAAATGTATTTTTAAAACTTTTAGAATAACCTTTTTTTTTTATAAAGTTAACCTTTTAGAATAAACTAACCTTTTTGAAATAACCAAAATTCGTGCCCCACACACACACACACACACACACACACACACACACACACACACACACACACACACACACACACACACACACACACACAGGTCGATTCTGGGGAGCAATGTGGCTGTTTACTGTTGTAGCCTCTTCACTCTAATTGAGCCAAAATAACAGGCGAGTATACTCACAATATCAGAGTTCAAGTCACAGGGTCTGTAGTTTTTACCCCCCAGGCTGGGTGGAGTAACTGGACCTGGTGAAAATCTAACTAGGGGGACTGAAAGGAATTAAATCTTCTTTCTCCCTCGTTGCCAGAGGAACTACCCTGGTCACCGGGAGTGCTATCTGGGCCAACTCTAGCAGGTCTGGGAGGTCTTACAGATCTCTCTGGGCTAATTAGCCAAGCTGGCTAACTTCATACACAATATCAACAACTGTGTAGATAGCTGCCTTTCTCACAGTATCTGTGCACAGTCACATATAGTCACTCACTTGAATTTCAGTCTTTCTTATGCTCTAAAATGTATGCATTCAAAACTTGTACATCACATTTCTTTTCACATGGTGTTTTCTTTTCTTGTCTCTGCAAATTATTTTTCTTTTTCTTTCTGTAACTCTCTCACTCACTTCACTTCCTCCTCTTCTTGTCCCGCCTCCCTCTCCTTCCACAGCCAATCACTATGCCGTAAAAGTGACATGACTCCACCAATTACATTTCACCAAAATACTCAACATAGGTTGTACTATTATCTGCACAGTTCAGCACCTGCAGGGAGCTTATTTAAAGTGACAGGACAATGTTGCATTGAAGTGAATACATTCCTAAATACACTGAATAAAACAAACAATACATTTAGTGGTCTTGGGGCTATCTATCTATCTATCTATCTATCTATCTATCTATCTATCTATCTATCGTGGCGGTGGCCCTAGGGTGGCGGTGGCCCAGGGGTAGAGTGGCTGGATGGTAACCGCAAGGTTGCCAGTTCGGTGGTTGGTGCCTTGCATGGTTTCCGCCGCCATCAGTGTGTGAATGTAATGCACAATGTAATTACATCTATGTAAAGCGCCTTGGATAAAGGCAATATATAAATGCACCATTTACTATCTATCTATCTATCTATCTATCTATCTATCTATCTATCTATCTATCTATCTATCTATCTATCTATCTATAGTATCTCCTGAAGCTGTTTTAGTGATGAAAAGGCCAAGTATGTGCCCTTGTTGTTGGAGCTCGCTCATAACATTGTTGCTGTAATACTTCTGATGCACTGATCTGCTATATCCACTATACCTGTCCATTGGTCAGGGATAGTGATGCGACACATTCAAAATGGCGTCCGCCCCAAAGTTGCATACTAAGGTGGGAGGTTTTGCAAGCCCTATTAGCTCTCATCCCCCAAGAGGAATCAAGCCAATGATATTTCCATCTTGATTTAAGGTCCCAACGGTGCGGTCATGGTGTCTTGGTTCTTGTCTGAGCTTGTGTGTGTGTGTGTGTGTGTGTGCGTGCCCTGGCCGCATAGCTCTGAGTCCCAGTGGCTCTCCGGAGCTCTCTGAGGTCTTCTTAGACATGGCCGACTGACCACCATCATGTTCTTTCCATCTCCATTATCGTCTCTGTCGGGTGGAAACCTCATATGTCCAAAAAATGCAGTGGTGTAAAGTAATTATATTAAGTATATTTACTCAAGTGCTGTACTGCCAGATTAAATACTTAAATGTACCACCCAGTGCCAGCCTTTTTTTCCGTCTTTGCTTACCTTTTAAGTAGTCACAGAATATTTATATCCACTACGGTCGCATCCCCGACCGTAGATAATCAGAGAGACGTTTGCTGCACGTTTGCAAAAAATCTGATCCGTTTGAAGTGAGTGTTGCTGTGTGTGTGTGTGTGTGTGTGCACGTGCGTGTGTGTGTGTGTGTGTGGCCTCGTTCTGTGCCGAGCTGTCCAGGTGGCCAGTTGTCCAAGTACAGTGTGTGTGTGTGTGTGTGTGTGTGTGTGTGTGTGTGGAGCTTATGAATACTGGGAGAGCAGTCACGTCGGACTATTCGAGTGTCGGACTATTCAAGTGTCGGACTCTTACTGGCTGTACTGTACTGTACTGTACTGTACTGTACTGTACTGTACTGTACTGTACTGTACTGTACTGTACTGTACTGTACTGTACTGTACTGCCTCTCCTCATAAACCTGTGCACAGTGTGAAGATCAACAGTGCCACTTTGTCAGCTGTTGGTACCCTAAACAGACAGACATAGGGACACACATTGCTGTTCCTTACTAAAAAAAACTCCGCTTCCCATCATGCACCTGTGCACACTACAGTGTGAAGCTCAGCAGCGCTGGATCAATAAGCAGACAGACAGACTCCAACACTATGGCCAACCAGTTGGACTGCATGGTCATAAACAATAATAAAAAACCAAGGTCAATACGCCAACCGAACCGACTCATCCTGGAAAATATAGATCATTTAACACCGTGGGCAGCATTATTCACTGTGATGGGAGAACAGGTCTAGACATTCAAAAGCGGATCAATGAAGCACACACACACAAGACCAAAGCAGTGGGTGTGGGTCAAAACTGCTGGTATAGTGCAGAATGTTGGAAAACCACAGGGGTTATGACCTCCATGAACTAAATCTAGCCTGGCACGGCCAGACTTATATCACTCACTGGATATTTGATGATGTTTTTGTGCACTGGCAGATCCGACTGGTTTTCAGGCTACAAACTATACATCCACTATTCATCATGCCTGTGAAAGAGAACCTGCTTAATGACTCTGGGCCAAGAAGTCAAACAATGTGTACACTCTCAGAGTTGAAGTATAGTTGAGGACACACGCACGCATGCGCACAACACACACACATGCGCACACACACACATACACGCAGGCGCGCGCGCACACGTGCACACACAGTAGAAGAGGTCCCGGTGGCAGGCTCACATCTGCCTTATGAGCCCTTCTCTCTCTCTCTCCCTCCCCCTCTCTCTCGCTCTCTCTCTCTCTCTCTCTCTGCCAGAACGCCTCACTCTTGTTTTTCTTGGCCGCAAATCAAACCCCCCAATTTGTTTATGCTATTATGTTAATAAAGGCTAGCATTTCCATATGAATATCAATATTTCAGTAAGCAAAGCAAGTGCGTGCGTGTGCGCGTGGGGTGGGTTTTGGGGGTGTTGGGTATGAATGAATGTAATTACACTCATCTGATTTGCTTTTCCTCCTCACAAGATCTCAATAATAAAAAAAAGGGAGCCATTTTATTTTTAGCATCCAGGTGCTTATCGTCATTGTGGGACGCTAGGGGCTAATGCTAAATGAACACATCCATCTTAAGTATTGTGGAGGCGTGCACGTGTGTGTGTGTGTGTGTGTGGGGGGGAGGGGAGTGGTGCAGCACTAGCAGCAGTCATTTAATCGCTGCACGATATTGGTTTTCAAAATGCTCAGCGAGGGAGAAAAAGAGTAGGATGTAAATGATTTCCCCCATGTACGTTTTCATTATCAGAGCTCTGTTCCGGTGTGGAATATGAATATGTGGAATATGAGTGATGTCACCTTTTAACCTGTTTCAATCTGGCTTTTTTGGGGTGGTGGGGAGTCCCTCTGGGCTCAATGCTAGTGTCTTTTTATTGGTTTTCGCTCTACAGTTTTCACTCAGAATATATCGGGATTCTATAGTTAAAAGTACTATTTTTATTTTTTTACTTTAAGACCTGACGTTGAAATTAAAAAAATGTCTTACCTCATGTTTCTGTATCAGTGGTGCTCAATATTTCATGTCAAGGACCCCACAAATTGATCTGTAATTGGCCACCGGCCCCCATCTGAAAGAAATCAAAGATTTGAGTTAAAAACGTTCGCTCTGAAAGAATATATATTCAAAGATTTGCACTACATTTTCACGATTTTTCAAAAATAGTGCAACACTCGGTGCCGCGCTACGAGCTTGTAGATCTGCTATTTTTCAATAGCTAGGGCTTGGATTGCCCATCGATGATGTCACTGGTGGACGGGTTTCTGTGATATTTTATCATGTATCAATATTATAATATAGAAATATTCAGTTATTTAGTAAAAGTACTGACGTATTGGTATCATGAAATGTACTTAAAGTACTAAAAGTAGAAAGTACTCAGAATGTCCCATTTCACAAGTTTTCAAATGTAGGAGGAGTCTCCATTTCTTCCGTTTCTCTCATTTTAGTAAAACTGGCACACAATTTGAACTTGGACTATTCTGATGGAGTGAAAGTGGCCTATAGGCTACCTATGGTTGATATCGCCATAGTAGCACAATGCTTGTCTCAAAGATTAAGCCATGCACGTCTATAAGTACAAGCTTGTACAATGAAACTGCAACACTAGTATTGTCTAGTACTGTATACATAAATACAGCAGATGAGAATAACAAGCTCAAGGCAGCATTGTGAGAGCTACTTAATCCATTTAGGCCTGACGTCGAAATAAAATAAAAAAATCTTCTAAATCCTAACAATTTTCTGAAATACCTATGTTTCTGTATCAGTGGTTCTAAAACATTTTCATGTCAAGGACTCCCCAAAAATATATGTAATTGGCCCCCGACCCCCATCTGAGAATATGTTGTTCCAGGGAGTGGGACCCCCCACCAGAAGCAAGGCTTTGAAAGAATATATATTCAAAGATTTGCGCCATATGTTCACAGTTTTTCAAAAATAGCAGACCTACAAGTTCATAGCGCGGCACTCGGTGCCGCGCTATGAGCTTGTAGATCTATTTTCCAATAGCTAAAGTATATCAGAAGCAAGGCTTTGAAAGAATATATATTCAAAGATTTGCGCCATATTTTCAGTTTTTCAAAAATAGCAGACCTACAAGTTCATAGCGCGGCACTCGGTGCCGCGCTATGAGCTTGTAGATCTGCTATTTTTCAATAGCTAAAGTATATCATAATGCTTAAAACACCAAAAGGGGGTTCCCGCCCAGAATGGTTTAATCCACTGTGATGATGCCCTACTTAACACCGCAGGCTCTGTGTTCTCAGGGTTAATAACTTCACATTTGAATAAATCAACATAAGGTGTAAAGGACACGTGTAAATGCTAAGTGGCTAACGATGTACTCAACCAGACAGAACTCATTTATAGTTCTCGCCGTATCAAAACAACGAGGCATGGTCCAAACATCTTCTTCGGGTGGGTATATGTAATCGCTCACCCCCAGAATTACTTAGGGGCGACTCACACGGTCGCAACAGATTGATGTATGCTTGTTGTATACAAAGGGTGTGATACATCTTGCCCCAATGCATTTCCAATGGGAGTCACATGGTTTGACACAACATTTGTGTTGTATGAAGGGGAGGGGGGCAGTCGAAACACAGCCGAAAGCCATACAACAGCTTGTAGTCCAAAATGTTGTATCAAACCATGTGACTTCCATTGGAAATGCATTGGGGCGGCCATGACACTTACAACATTCATACAACAAGCATGCATCAATGTTTTAAAGGTGTGAGTGAGGCCTTAGAATTACTCAGCCCATGCATGGAGATTATTTTTGTCTGTTTTTGTCACATTCCTAAGCCAATAATTTGATGACCAGCAGTGGTTCCCTATGGAGACACAAAGGAGACTCTTGCAGTATTGATAATTATTGTACTTAAGTAAAACAATTGAGTACGTTTTCCACCATTGCTCGTGATTGGAATCCATTTATTACCACTTCATCTCCACCGGCTTTGAAGAAATAAAACGAACAATCAGCAAGAGACCTCTTCATTGATTTCACAAAGTAAAAACAAAAACAAAGTTGGCTTGAAAGCAATCCAGGAAGCTGGTTAATAGCTGGTCTATATATATATATATATATCCCTAGAACACTAAACACGGGTGATTTTCACCCGGACGATTATATTTTTGCAATATTCATGTGATAATATGAAAAATTCCCATTCACCACAATGCACTTTTTTATTTTTGTATTCTTTTCTTCACTGGACCATTCTCACATGTCGTAGGAATGGGTGGACCAAAGGAGAAGTTCCCAACTTCATTTCTCTTTTTTAGGAATATTAAAAAATATATATGGACGTTTTTCACAGATTTTGCCTCCCCAATCTTTTTTTTTTTTTTTTTTTGTGAAAAGTAATGATGAAATATTAAAGAAGAGTAGCTCTAAGTTGCCATGTATTGCTGTACTTCAATATATTATTTTGAAGAGAAATATCTTTTATGGAATATTTTACATTGTGTAAAATATACCCGTGTTTAGTGATGGTGTAACAAAAAATCACACCCATGTGAAGTAAGTGGTGCAACTCCGTGTGGGGGTCCCCGGGGGGGGGGGGGGGGAGTTCCAGACCCACAGGAACGCACCCAGGGTGCCGGCCCGACTCCGGCGAGCTGCCCCGCGTCCGAAATGGTTGAGAAATGACAGAGTTACCGTGTGGGGGTCCCTCTACTGTACTGTACTGTCACTGCACTGTACTGGCACACCTGAAATCACCATATATACAGTTAATATGTGCATGTGTTTGTGTGTGTTAGGTTGCGCACAGGTGGTGAAAAACAACCATGCTGTTTTCGTGCTCAGACGCACCCACACACCCACACACACGCACCACTTACAAATATGTTTAGTGTTCTAGGGTGACACTAGTCACTAGTATAGGGCATTAGTTTACAAGAAATATGGATTATGGAGAAAGGAGGTTTCTGCTGGACAGTGACACTATATCAGAGGTGAATCTACATGCTGTGCCGGGCATATAAACCCCTGATGTTGAAATGCATGAATATTGTGGAACAGTATTCCTGTGTGAACAATCGATAAAGAAAAGCACACCCGTCCTTAGTGATGTTGTTGTGACTTGTTTTGCCACTTGCCACAAAAATCTCATGTAACGACCACTAAATATGTTTAGTCTTCTAGGGATATATATATATATATATATATTAATCCTTTATTTACCCAGAGAAGTAGCTGAGCACAGGTGCTCATTTTCAGCAACGCCCTGCACATAGAAACACACAGACAGACACGCACACACACACATTAAAACCTGGGAGCTGACCAGTACAACCACAGTCTCCAGGGGGGGCAATTGGGGGTTCAGTGCCTTGCTCAAGGGCACTTCAGCGGTGTTGGGTGACCCAGATTTTTCCTGCCCGTCCGGAGAATCGGACCGGCAACCTTTCGGCAACAAGGGCGCTCCTCTAACCCTTAGGCCACCGCTGCCCATATATATATATATATATATATATATATATATATATATATAACCGTCAAACATTCACACACCGACGGTGGAGGAAACAACACACAAGGCAGCAACCTGCTCATCTGGAGCAGTTAGGGGTATATATAGGGTTATACTCCAGTGCGTCGCTCAAGGACATTCTGCCGCCAGGGAATCGACCGCAGTAAACCTTCCACGCACCCCCACTCACTACACCAGTGCTCGCGATGTGTTAACTACAGGATTTCATTCATCCCAGTATAACATCAATTCCGCTCCATTGTCGCGCCGATCTCCCCCATCATAACTATATCGACACTGTCGCTTTTGTAAAACATCAGATGGTATCGGTAGCCTATTCACGTTCCGCTCACTGCACATGAAAACACGTCAATAACGCTCTGACATGACAGCGTGACAGAGGATGTGTGACAGCGTGACCTCTGCCCTCGCCGATTGACTGAACACGGGACGGTTTTAGATAACGAGCTCTCATCACACACTTCCTGTGGTGTGCCTCGGCGGGACAGAAATTGCCACTATCTGATTGGGCCATGAGGACTTACGCCTGGTCAGTTTATCGGGATTGTGTGGACCAAGAAATTGTTCGGGGGGAATCTCCCCCAGCGATGGCCAGCCATCGATTGATCTACAAATAAGACGGGCTTTTCATGAAGTCAATTAGTTATTGATTCAGAATCCACCTTATCAGTTCTTGTTGGACCACTGTTGGCACCACAGTAAATATTGTCGCCATCGGAGGGAAACCTTGTATGTCCAAAACCGTGTCCACTATTCACTGCCATGTAGTAGTCTGTAGAACAGTCTACCCACACTGACATTACTATTATTACACAGACTAACATGTAGTAGTCTGTAGAACAGTCTACCCACACTGACATTACTATTATTACACAGACTGAAATGTTGAGTTTCTCTCTGGAAGTAACAAGGATGGATTGGATATAGGATCAGGAAGGAGTACATCAGAGGGACAGCGCATGTCAGATGTGTTGGAGAAAAACCAGAGAGGCGCAGACTGAGATTGTTTGGACATGTGCAGAGGAGGGATAGCGAGTACAGCATATCGGTAGAAGGATGCCGAGCAACTGCCAGGCAGGAGACCTATAATAATGAATTGCATTTTTATAGCGCTTTTCCAAGTGCTCAAAGCACTTTACAATGGTTCATTCATTCATACATTGGGAGGTGAAGCGGCGAACAGTCGACGCCAGCGTCCTCACTTCCCACATTCACACACCAATGGTGGCAAGCTCACACCGACCAACACATTGGAGGCAATGTAGGGTTCAGTGTCTTGCCCAAGGACACTTCGACATGTGGACAGGAGGAGCCGGGATTTGAACCGCCGACCCAGGGATCATTGGACGACCTGCTCTACCTCCTGAGCCACAGCCGCCCATTAGAGGAAGACCAAAGAGAAGATTTATGGATTTAGTGAAAAGGACATGAAGTTAGTTGGTGTGAGAGAAGAGGAGGCAGAGGACACGGTGACATGGAGGCAGATGATTCGCTATGGCGACCCCAGAAGGGAAAAGCAGAAAGGAAAGGATGAGAAGGAATGTGATCACACTGTCTGCCCACACTGACAGCCATTTTTCTTTTTAGCATTTCTACTCTTTCAAGACCCACATAATATTTTGATGCAACACTGAATATCTCAAAAGAAAGACAAGACTCTCTACTTCCATCAGGGGAAAAAGTCTGTCTCACCGCTCTTTAGTTTTTGGCAGTTAGAATAGCTTGTTTACACCACAAACGCTGTCTGGAAACTGAAAGCAGAGAACATTTTTTTTTTTATATAATATATTGGACCAAGTTGGATATTTTTTTTAAACCATCTTCGGAAGTCCTATAGGATCACTCACAGGTTGCGGAAGAGCGCCCTCTATTGTAAACCACTGAAAACACCACACGACGAAACATCAATGGCCGTCTACGCCTTGGATTGAAATGACAAATATATTTGTCAATGTCAGTCAATGAGTTAATTAACCCATTTTGGGCGGGAACCCCTTTTGGTGTTAGCATTATGTTATGCTTTAGCTATTGAAAAATAGCAGATCTACAAGCTCATAGCGCGCCACTCGGTGGCGCGCTATGAGCTTGTAGATCTGCTATTTTTTAAAAATCGATCTGATCTCAGGTCAAAATGGGTTAAAATATTTTGAAGCAGTGAAAATAGTCGATCTACAGTACTGGGTGCATTGATCCGCAGTACTGTGTACTGGGTGCATTGTGAGCTTGCCGATCTGCTAATTCCCCCCAAAGAACGGTGACACTCATCTTGTATGATGAAGTAGTATAGGGCATTATAGTTTACAATAAATATGGATTATGGAGATAGGGGGTTTCTGCTTGACAGTGACACTATATCAGAGGTGGAATCTACAGTACATGCTGTGCCGGGCATATAAACCCCTTATGTTGAAATGCATGAATATTGTGGAACAGTATTCCTGTGTGAACAATCGATAAAGCAAAGCACACCCGTCCGTAGTGATGTTGTTTAGTTGTTTTGCCACTTGCAGCCACGTGCCGCCACACTCACACACGTGTGTGTGTGTGTGTGTGTGCGTGCGTGCGTGCGTATGGTATGTATTATATGTGTGCGCCATAACAATTACAGAAGACAAGAATGAACATATAAATCACTTTGGGGAAATCAATCCATATTGGTACAGTGCATTCCGGAACGCCACATCATCTCAACCTGCCTTCTGCAGCCCCCCGATTACAGCCAAACCCTTCAATCACCGCGCGCAGCAGTCGGTGGGATAAAGACCCCCACTCACTGCATGCGTGGCGGGCCACACACTGGACGATTCTCCTTCAACAGGACTGTCGATAATGCAGCCAGTATGATTCATAGACATCTCAGCAAATCGATATTCCTTAGCTGGTGCCATATAGCATTTTGTTAGGCTAAGTGCAACAGCCAACAGTTTGTTATGGTAAATGAAAAGTCAAAGAGCGGTAATGTGGGGAGGTGTTTTTTTTCTCTACTTTTTACTCAACTGTTTGGATATGAGAAATCTCGACTAATAAGGTCATTGAAATGCCATTTGTTGTGCTCAAGGTTGACAAATGCACCTCTAATTGGGGATGATCTCAATTTCAACTAATTGAGGTTGGATGCTGGTGAATGAGAGCCACCCGGCTTCGAATTTCTTATTGTTTTTACATCAGATGCATTTGTGATCCATTTACGATCAAGACAGGCTTAAACAAAGGCAAAGTTGCAGGTTTGGCAGGTTACGGCAA